>NW_027185655.1:16807878-16809627 GCF_028583685.1 Petaurus breviceps papuanus | reverse complement strand
TTTTTTTTTTTTTTTTGAGTTGGGACTCCTGCTGAGCACTGCCAGAGGCCAGAGCTGCTGGGAGCGCGCTGGGTGGTTGCTGTGAGTGGGGAGAGGAGGACCTTTGCCTGAGGTAGCCTGTTCTGTTTTAAAGGCTTGAAAATGTGGGTGCTTTCTACTTTATCTACCTGTGCCAATATCATAACTACTCTGATGGCTTTCACTTTCTGGTTTTGGGACTCAGTCTTTTGGTATCTTAATAAATTTTCTAGTTTATTTCCCCAAATGGCAAACCTGACGTATTTTGTGATGGATAATTATATCAGCATATTTGTAATCTCTATAGGCATTGTGAATATGGCATTGCTGATACAGTCTTGTGAAGTGATTAGCTTTAACTTGCCCAATTCTAATTTTTAAGAGATAACTATTTTCATTGAGCTTTTGTACCTCCTTTTCCATCTGGCCAATTCTATTTTTAAGGAGTTCCTTTCTTCAGTGAATTTTTTCCATGTGACCAATTATGCTTTTTAAGGCTGTACTCTCTTCCTTGGATTTTTGTGCCTCTTTTACCATTTGATCTATTCTGTTTTAAAGGTCTTTTTTTGTCCCTCCTTTATCAAGCTGTTAGTTCTTTTTTATGATTTTCTTCCAACACTTATTTATTTTCACAATTTTCCCTCTATCTCTCTTATATAATTTTTAAAGTCTTTTTTTTTTCCAAAAAGGATTCCAGGAATTCTTTTTGATCCTGAGATCAATTCACATTTTTCTTTGACGTTTTCAGTGTAGCCATTTTTGACTCTGTTTTCTTCTGAGTTTGTGTTTTGAGCTTCCCTGTCACCACAGTAACTTTCTATGATAAGGATATCTTTTTTGGTTTTTGCTCATTTTCGCAGACCATTTCTTGATTTTTAGATTTATATTAAAGTTGGGCTCTGCTCCCAATATGGAAAGAGCACTGTCCCAAGCTTCAGGGTTTTTTGTGCAGTGAGTTCTGGGCTTCTGTAATGTTTCAGTTTTTCCAGTGTAGTGTGATCTAAGGAGAGGTGGCATATGCTATGGTCTGTGAGCAACCACAAGCAGTCTTTTCTGTCTTGGAACTGTGATCAGGGTCCCTACTCCCCTGTAGACACAAGCTCTGGTCTGCTAGTGTTCTTTTTCACCCTAGGACTATGACCCAGGACTGAAAACCCAATGATCTCTGTAATCTCCTTATGATCAGCTGCTTCTGAAATAGCCATTGTTGTTGCTGATTCAGTCACCTCCAAGGCCTGCTACTAGTTTCCTGTGGCTTGGCCTGTACTGGCATAGCCTTCTTTGGCTTGCACTCCACTCTCACCCCAGTGTGACTGAGTTTTCTTGGTGACCTTCTAAGTTGTCTTGGGCTGGAAAATTGTTTCTCTACATCCTTTTGTGGATTCTGCTGATTCAGAATTTGTTTTGAGCTATTATTTAAAGTTTTTTGGAGGGGAATTTGGAACAGCTCAGGCAAGTCCCTGCCTTTTCTCCACCATCTTGACTCTCTTCCCCTGAACAAACATTTCTCAAAATAAGAATTACAAAATCTTAACAACTATCTGAAAGAATGCTCCAAATTACTCATAATAAGAGAAATGTTCATTAAAAACACTGAGATCCTGGAGCCAAGAGGACCTGAGTTCAAATCTAGGCTCAGACACTTGACACCTTCTAGCTGTATGAACCTAGGCAAGTCACTTAGTCCAAACTCTCTCTCTCTCTCTCTCTCTCTCTCTCTCTCTCTCTCTC
>NW_027185655.1:16806011-16807478 GCF_028583685.1 Petaurus breviceps papuanus | reverse complement strand
TGGGTGCTTTCTACTTTATCTACCTGTGCCAATATCATAACTACTCTTATGGCTTTCACTTTCTGGTTTTGGGACTCAGTCTTTTGGTATCTTAATAAATTTTCTAGTTTATTTCCCCAAATGGCAAACCTGACGTATTTTGTGATGGATAATTATATCAGCATATTTGTAATCTCTATAGGCATTGTGAATATGGCATTGCTGATACAGTCTTGTGAAGTGATTAGCTTTAACTTGCCCAATTCTAATTTTTAAGAGATAACTATTTTCATTGAGCTTTTGTACCTCCTTTTCCATCTGGCCAATTCTATTTTTAAGGAGTTCCTTTCTTCAGTGAATTTTTTCCATGTGACCAATTATGCTTTTTAAGGCTGTACTCTCTTCCTTGGATTTTTGTGCCTCTTTTACCATTTGATCTATTCTGTTTTAAAGGTCTTTTTTTGTCCCTCCTTTATCAAGCTGTTAGTTCTTTTTTATGATTTTCTTCCAACACTTATTTATTTTCACAATTTTCCCTCTATCTCTCTTATATAATTTTTAAAGTCTTTTTTTTTTCCAAAAAGGATTCCAGGAATTCTTTTTGATCCTGAGATCAATTCACATTTTTCTTTGACGTTTTCAGTGTAGCCATTTTTGACTCTGTTTTCTTCTGAGTTTGTGTTTTGAGCTTCCCTGTCACCACAGTAACTTTCTATGATAAGGATATCTTTTTTGGTTTTTGCTCATTTTCGCAGACCATTTCTTGATTTTTAGATTTATATTAAAGTTGGGCTCTGCTCCCAATATGGAAAGAGCACTGTCCCAAGCTTCAGGGTTTTTTGTGCAGTTAGTTCTGTGCTTCTGTAAGGTTTCAGTTTTTCCAGTGTAGTGTGATCTAAGGAGAGGTGGCATATGCTATGGTCTGTGAGCAACCACAAGCAGTCTTTTCTGTCTTGGAACTGTGATCAGGGTCCCTACTCCCCTGTAGACACAAGCTCTGGTCTGCTAGTGTTCTTTTTCACCCTAGGACTATGACCCAGGACTGAAAACCCAATGATCTCTGTAATCTCCTTATGATCAGCTGCTTTTGAAATAGCCATTGTTGTTGCTGATTCAGTCACCTCCAAGGCCTGCTACTAGTTTCCTGTGGCTTGGCCTGTACTGGCATAGCCTTATTTGGCTTGCACTCCACTCTCACCCCAGTGTGACTGAGTTTTCTTGGTGACCTTCTAAGTTGTCTTGGGCTGGAAAATTGTTTCTCTACATCCTTTTGTGGATTCTGCTGATTCAGAATTTGTTTTGAGCTATTATTTAAAGTTTTTTGGAGGGGAATTTGGAACAGCTCAGGCAAGTCCCTGCCTTTTCTCCACCATCTTGACTCTCTTCCCCTGAACAAACATTTCTCAAAATAAGAATTACAAAATCTTAACAACTATCTGAAAGAATGCTCCAAATTACTCATAATAAGAGAAATGTTCATTAAAAACA
>NW_027185655.1:16774798-16805911 GCF_028583685.1 Petaurus breviceps papuanus | reverse complement strand
CTCTCTCTCTCTCTCTCTCTCTCTCTCTCTCTCTCTCTCTCTCTCACACACACACACACACACACACACACACACACACACATACAGCACTGAGATTTTGTCCCACTCCCAGCAAATTGGCTAAGATGATAAAAGATGGGAATAGTCCATTTTGGAGTGGTTGTGGGAAGACAAGCTTCCTTTTGTTAACTGTTAGATGGGTTATGAATGTCGTTTCATTCCAATTTTGGACCTTTTGTTACTGGTAGAGTAGACATTTTGGAAAGTAATTTGGAATTATCCAAATTAAGGGATTAAAATGTCCATCCTCTCAGAAACCACAGATTCTACTATTATCAATGTCAATAGGTCATTGATAAGAAGTAAGTCTTCATACAAACCAAAATATTCATAGAAGCACTTTTTGTGCTAGCAAAAAATTAAAAACAAAGTATGATCCATAAAAGTAATGGAATATTCCTGTGCTTTAAAAATGATAAATACTCAGAAGAATAGAAATTCTTACCTGAACTGTTGCTGAGAGTATAGTCAAGAAAATAATGAACACATTGACTACAACAATGTAAATAAAAAATATATAAAAAGCAAAATATAATGAATGTCAAAATTACAAAGAAAAAGCATGGCCCTGAAGAAAAGATTTGGGAAAATTTCCTCCACATACACCCTCCCCTTATGGAACATTGCATATTGTTTCCAGTTTTTTTAACATATTGGTTTTTGCTTATTGTTTTTCTTTTTCTCATATTCTTCTTTTTTTCTCTTAACAGAAATAGTCTTTGTTATATAGGTTGGTTCACTGGAAGGAACAGGGAATGGATACAGGTGGGAATCTAAGCATATGAAAACAAAAGATTATCCAAAAAGTTTAATCAAAAAAATGTAAAAAAAAATTCTCCTCAATATTTAATTGGATCAAGGGACTACACTGATGTAACTTTCTGGTTCTGTAAGTACTAAAATGGTAAGGCATAAAGGGCTAGAGCTCCTCCTTAAGGTTTTTGACTAAGTGCCAATAGCATGACTAAGAACAGCATAGGAAAGATACAATCAACTGAATGCAAGACTGCTTTAACGAACATCCTTTCCTTGCTATGACTAAGTGAACCCCCTTTTGTTAACTGTTAGATGGAATATGAGCAGACCGTTTCATTCATATTTTGATCCTGAGGTACCCATTCAACCTATCATACTTGGAACTAGGGAATGGTACTTAGACCTCAAACTATATGCAAAACAGTAATCATCAAAACTATTTGGTATTAGTTAAAAAGTAGAAAGCAGATCAGTGAAACAGACTAGAAAAGGGAGAGAACTAGAAATAATGAACTCAGCAACCCAGTGTCCAACAAACCAAAAAACATAAATCATCTAGGAAATAATTAGCTATTCAAAAATAGCTTCAGGGAAAATACTCTAGCATAAAATAGTTTTAGACTGCCATCCTGAATCACAATAAATTCAAAGTAGATATGTAAACTGAATATTAAAGATAAGAAAATATAAAAATTAGAAAAGAAGCAGATTATATGCTTTTCAGAGCTATGTTGAGGGAGGGGTGTGAATTATTAACCAAACCTGGAACAAAAATGTTCACAAAAAGATTAAATATATAATTGCGATTATATTAAATTGAAAGCTTTTCACGAACAAAATGAATACAACTAGAATAAGAAGGGAAACACTCAGCTGTGAGCAAATCTTTGTATCACATTTCCTTGATTAAGTCCTAATGTCCAAAATATATAGAAATATGAGATGGCAGAAACTTTATGGTATTATTTGGACCTAGCCCTTCATGGCTGAGAAACCAGACCCTGTTGCTTAGAGACCAGATTTGTTTAATATTTAACTTAGAATTTCAGGTTATGCTGACCAGAAACACAGTAAGATTCAAAGATTAATGCAAGGAACATGAGGAGTTTTCTCCCATTAGACATCTCAAGTAACCCAAGTGTCTTATCTAAAAACTGTCTCCATGTTGACCAGTCAGTACTGTTTCTTTGTTCTTTTGTTTGAATCCTATATAATATGTAAATTACAAGCACTTAGAAGGAGCAGTCCATTCATTTTTCTTTGACTCTTCCTTCTTCTGGATGACTTAATAAACTTTTTTTTAATTATTTCATTTCTGGGTTTTGTTCTCAGTTAACAAGGCCAAAAGTCCAATAGAGAAGTGGTCAAAAGGATATGAACAAATAGTTCTTAGATACTATTAAGATTCTCTCATTTCTTCCAAAAATAGTCCTATCCCTTCTGAGTGTCTGGACTCTTTTCCCTAATAAAACTAAATGCACACTCTGGAGCTATTCCCCAACCTCTTTGTAGACTGGTAAGTCAGTTCACCAGAAGGTAGCTACTATATCTCACCTCCATATTCTAGGGGTATCCCTGAGAGGTAAGGCTAGTTTTCTACTATTATAATAGCTCATGAACCTCCACTATTGTGTTCCCTGCCACCATAATTGTCAGTGAAATCAGTCGGTTAGATTTAATTAGCTTTTAGCAAAAGGTATTCACTACAATGGTATACAAATAGAAAACGCACCCCCACCCCAAAAATGTCTGTAACACACTCTCTTACCTGTACATACAGAGTCCAGGGCAAAGTTAGCTTAGATATGTTGTAGTTTTTCTGTTGGGCTCCTCATGGGGCACTTAATCTGTTTTTATCACATGCAGTATAATACTCAATTTTAGATACTGAAACTACTGATGGTCACTGCGAATTCTATGATGCTATGAAGATACCAATGAAAAGCTGAAGTCCTCAAACCAAAGAGGAAGAGCCCTAGGTTGACTGAGTCATTGTCTTTCTCCCCTATACCTCCTGTAAATAATTCCTTTTTAGGGATTTAGCTGAAACACTCTCCCCTGGTTCAACACTAGCTCCAATCTCTCATTTTTAAACTGCTCTGCTACTATATAGATTCTCCACAGGGAAAGATCAAATTTCTTCAACCACTCCAAACACATTTCACATGCAGCATTACTCCACTTCATCCAATAGTTTTCAAGGACTTTTTAAAAAACTTAATCTAAAGTCTCTGATTTATCAAGTGCATAATTGAGACATTCTCACCTACAGGATATAACATCTTATCACTTAGGATGGGGTAAATTATCGATCAATTCAATAATCCCTACCCTTACATGAATAAAAATTCCTTTTGGTTGTCCTCAGCAGCCTCAGCACATCATGAATTTTAACACTGTATTTACAAGACCAATTCATGGTTTCATCCTCTGCTACCTTCCCTTGCTTTCATCTTTGTTACTTAGATTTTCAAAATCTATACTGGTTTGTTTTTGCTCATATATCCACATAAGTCTCTTCAGGTAACTCTCATTCTTTTCCTCAACTGAATTATTTTCCTTTGTGTCTTCAGAATTTGATTTTTTGGACAGTTTCCCTTCCTTTCTGGGTATCCTTTCCTTTCTGTTTTCCCAAAATCTTAGGTTCATGTGAAATTATACCAAGCTTTCTTCTCTATCACAAACTCTAAGGGGTAGTGGTCACTTTTCTCCAGTGTTCCCATCATTTTCACACAGTGATCAATTCTTTCCTGTTAATGTAAATCAGTCCTCATATATAATACACACTTGTTCATTCCTCCACTTTTTGAAGAATGAAATTATCACTAAGGCTGAGAACTTATTGTCATGAATCAAAGAATGGAGAAAGGAAAGCAGAGAATTAATCTTACATCCACTATCAACAATGGAGTCAGCTGACAATCAACATCAGATCAGCTAGTACAGCATAATATAATTCCATTGCTGGAGACCCCAATGCTGATTGATTGATAGCTCAGTGACATTGGTGGAAAGAGAAATATTCTCTCAACTTACAATTTTATGTGACCATAATTATTTTTGAGGCCCCATTATTCATTTCAACCAATGTTTATTATCCTTTCATATGCAAAGTTCTGTGTTGTGCCTTGAGGGTAAAAGTGTTAGGTCCTGTTTTTATCAGCACTGTGGCCAGCTGCTACAGAGAAGCTGAGCATAGATCAGCACTCAAATAGCCAACAGTTCTGAATCCCCTCACAGCTGAATTGCATCCAAGCATAAACACTCTTGTGTGGTTTTATGAGGATATTTAGAGAGAAGTGTTCTCTCTGAAACAGTTCACATCTTACACATAAAATCCATAGTGCTAGGTTGAATTTGAAATTAAAAGTCATAAAGCTGTCAGGTGCTGCCACCTTGTGCGGCATGATTATGAACACTACAATTTCTTTTAAGTCATAATACAAAACAGGAAATGAATGTCTAGGAAAGATGATGTTTTATCTTTCCAAAATACTCATGTTATTTACATTTTCAAAATAAATAAAACAAAAACATTGTCAAAATAAAATTTTCTTTGGAATGCTGTGAATCAGATGAAATTCTAGCTGAATAACAAGAAGAACCAAATGAATATTCTTCTACTACAGGTATAATTATCTATTTTGTTGTTGTTAGCTAAGCCTAAAACAAGTGCATGATTTGAAATTAAATAAATGATTTCTGCATCACAAAATCAACAAGCTAGGGGACTAAAAATTTTATCCATTGCCCAATAACTGTCAGCAAAGAAAAAGAGGACTCATGTACCAGTGATAGAGTTGTTTTCAAAGGATAATAGAGCAAAAAGACCAACAAGATAATATCTTTATGTATTAACAATGGAGAATTCCAAAACATAAATCATTTACTCAGAAGCTCTCCCTTACCAGCACTAATCCAGCACTTGTGCTTAGGGATGCAATTAAGGATTTCCTGGGCAACTAGGTGATAGAGTGGGTGTAATGTTGGGCCTGGAGTGAGAAAAGCTCTTTAGACTCAGTGTTTGGGAGTCTGAAGGAAAATGTGGGAGAGAAGAGGTATCAGACTGTCCACCAAAATGAAGGTTTACAGAGGTATTGTGCTGACCGTATTGTTGTATGCCTGTGAAACACCAGTACATGCCAGCAAACTTCATAGATTCCATTTGAATTGTCCTAGGAAGATTCTGAAGATAAGCTAGCAAGATAAGGTACCATACACTGAGTTCCTTCTCAAGCTAAATTGTCAAATATTCAAACTCTATCACAGAAACCACAAACTTTGATGGACTGGCCACATTGTTTGAATGAAAAACACATTTGCCTATCTTACTATTTACTATTTTGTGGGTTGTTTCACAGACAACTCACATGAGGCAAGTGTTCATGTGGAGGTCAGAAGAAATGATACGAGAACACTCTTAAAGTCTCTCTGAAGAACTTTGGAATAGGTTATGTGACATGGTAGACACTGGAAAAGAACCACCCAGCGTAATGTACCCATATCAAAGAAGGCACTGTGCTCTATAAGCAAAACAGAATTCCAGAAGCTCAAAAGAAATACGAGATGTGCCCATTCAGAGACATCTCCGCTCCAAATGTTCAGGTGGACTATTTGTGTCTGACCTATGGTAAAGCCTTCTGAATTCATATTGATCTGATCAGCTACAGTTGGACACACTGTACCTTGACTCCAACATAGTAATGTCATTTTGGTCCTCCTCAAGAATGACAGACAACAACCAACCGATTAATGGATTGAGGGGTTTACCTTGCTAAGGAGTAAAGTTTCCTCTTCATGTGAGACAGGTAAAGGAGAATATAATGACAGAAGGCAACTGTGTGATATGAAATGAGAAAAGGGAGAGGAGAGAGAGCTCAGACAACTAGCTTGATTTTTTTCTGTAAAATATGAGGCAGAGTTCTCAGCTGAGAGGGTTAGGGAGCCATAGGAAGTTTGGGGAAGGATGAAAAGGTATTGAAGAGTCAGTGAAGAAAATAAGATAGACTGAAACAGTAATTTGTAGTGGACCTAGTTAGAATACTTATATGATTTTCTTTTTTTTTATTCAATTTTATTTTCAGTTCCTCTCTCCTTCTCCTTCACTCATAAAGAAATCAAGAAAAATAAAATCCATTACAAATATATAAACATGCAAAACAAATTTCTGCCATATTCCAAGAAAAATAAAGGAATAGATGAAAATATGCTTCAATTTCCACTCTGGGTTCATCAATTCACTTTCTGGAGGTGGATAACGTTTCATCATTAATTCTTGGGAACAGTGATTGTTGTGTGGTTGATCAGAATTACTAAGTCTTCCAGAGTTGACTATTTTTACAATATTGTTACTGCATACATTGCTTTCCCTGTTTTACTCACTCCACAAATCATATAAGTTTGCCCAAGATTTTCTGAAAGCATGCCATTCATTATTTCTTGTAGCAAAATTTCTTCATTGCATTCATATACCATAACTTGTTCAGCCACTCCCCAACTGATGGTCATCCCTTCAGTTTCTAATACTTTGCTAACACAAAAAGAACTGCTATAAATATTTTTGTACCTATGGCCCTTTTTCTTTTTTAAAATCTCTTTCAGATATAGAATAAATGTGTAGGGTGAAAAGGTATGGTGAAAGGTTTTAATAGCTTTGGGGGAATACTGTGACAAATTGCTTTTCAGAATGGTTGGACTAGTTCACACCTCCACCAACAGTGCATTAATATACTTACTGTCCCACATCCCCTTCAGCATGTCATCTTTTTTTTGTCATCTTAGACAATAGTATAAGGTTATAATTCAAAGTTGTTTTAATTTACATTTCTCTTATTATTAGTGATTTAGTATGTTCCCTCATATGGTTACAAATACTTTATGACTTTTCTTTTAAAAACTGTTCATATCCTTTGACCACTTATCAACTCGGGAATGGCTAGTAGTATTATGTACAATTACTAATTCTTTCTATATCTTTGATAACAAACTCTTCTCAGAGAAACTTAATGCAAAGTTTTCTTTCCATTCAACTATTTCCATTCTTATCCTAGGTGCATTATTTTTTGTGTGTACAGAAGCTTTCCAGTTTCATGTAATCAGTTATCTATTTTATTTTTTTGCAATTGCCTTATCTCTTTTTTGGTTAAGAATATATCTTCTACTAGTAGCCTCAAGAGGTATGTGCTCTACTTTTCTTCTAGTTTTTAAATTGTGATCTTTAATATTAAAGTCATTTAGAATGTACTGTGGAATATAATATAAAATGTTTGTCTAAGTTTAATTTCTGCCAGACTGATTTCCAGTTTTCTTAGCAACTTTTTTAGTCAAATAAGATTTTTCCTATATAATTTGTCAAACACTAATTTATTGAGTTCCATTGTTCCTGATTCTACCTTTTATTGTATACTCTCAATTTTTAAACCAAATCAGATGCTTTTGAAAACTGCTGTTTTATAATACAGAGGAAGTGATAGTTCCCTATGTCTCTCTTTTCATCATTTCTCTTGATATTCTAGATCTTTCCTTCCCTTCTTATTTCTGTTGCTAGGATTTCCAGAACTTTTATCAAATAATAATTGGGAAAGTGGTTATCTGCTCTACTTCTATATCTTCTATAGCTTTTGGTTTTCATTAGATGCTTGTCATGGTATTAAAAGAAGTTATCTCTATATAATTGTAGGGTTTTTAGCATAAAAACTTGCTGTGCTTTGTCAAAGGCTTCTCTGCATTAACTGAGATAAGACAGTTTGGAATGTTTTGGCATTTAATATGATTAATTATGGCAATAGTTATCCTATCCATTACTGGTATAAATCTCACTTTTTCATAATGAGTGATTTCTTG
Source organism: Petaurus breviceps papuanus (assembly GCF_028583685.1). Taxonomy (NCBI): domain Eukaryota; kingdom Metazoa; phylum Chordata; class Mammalia; order Diprotodontia; family Petauridae; genus Petaurus; species Petaurus breviceps. Next base: position 16,798,252 of record NW_027185655.1, on the reverse strand, counting down.
GATATATCACAATCCTTTTGAGAAGATTTTGTTCAAAATTTTTGAGTATTCATTTATTATATTGGCCAATAGTTTTTTTCTGTGCTTTATCCTTCAATCATTAAGTAATTTTCATAGTGTTAATTCTTTCCAAATTTTTGAATTTTGGTACTAATTTTTCTTGAAAAGATAAAAAAAAACATTCTCCTGTGAATTCATTTTTCTATAGCACCAACACCCCTTTGGGAGTTTTCTTTCCATCTAGAGCTATTTCCTTTTCTAAGATTAAGTTACTTAACATTTCCTTCTGGCCTTCTGAGAGTTCAGGTATTTGTATTTTTGAAAATATTCCTCTATTTCTTTTCTGTTCTCAGTTTAGTGGGCATACAAGTATGTATAATGCTCTGGTTATCCTTTTAATTCCTCCTGTTTTGTTGTGATTCTATCTTGCTCATTTGCTTATTTTAATTGATTTAATTTTCTGTCCTCTTCTTTTTAATCAAGTTGACTAAAGATTAATAAATTTTATTAGCCTTTTCAAAGAACCAGTTTTCAATTTTATAATTTCTGGGGGTTTATTTTCCAATTTATCTATTTATTTTTTAATTTTAATATCTCCTTATTCATGTTTATTTTAAGTTGATTTATTTGCTTTCTAATTTTTAAAATTCACATTGAGTTTGTTAATTTTTTTCTATTTTATTAAATTATATTTATAGATATATGATTTTCCCTCCAAGGATGGTTTTAATTGCATGCTGGAAATTTTGGTATGTTGTTTTATCATGATCGTTTCACTCTGTTAATTATTTAATGTTACTATATTTATTGCTGTTGTTCTTTGACATACTCATTATTGGGGTTTCATTATTCAATCCCCATTTGGGTCTGTGTCTTTGGTTTGTGGTCCCTGGTGTCTATTTTTACTGTTATGTTCTGTAAAAGACATATTTACTATTTTTCCACTTTCAATTAATTGTCTATATCTCTGTACCCTGATATAAGGTCAACCTTCTAGGAGTTTCATGTGATGCAGAGAAGTATGTACATTCTTTTGCAATACCATTTAGACAACATTATAAGATTTTAATGCTATTTTCTCCAGCAATTTGTTCAGTTCCATATTTTCCTTTTTGTCATTGTTAGACTTATCCAAAACCGAGAGAATAAGAGAGATATTGAAGTCTCCTGTCACTATTGTGTTACTCTCTATGGCTTCTTGTAGCTCAGTTAATATTTCCTTTATTAATCCGAATGTGAAGACATTTTGGAGCATACACATTTATTACTGGGTTTTTTTGTCTTTTGTTCCTTTCCCTATAATGCAGTTTCCTTGTTCATGCCTTTTAATTTTTTGAATGTTCATTTTTGTCAGACAAACATGATTGTGATTCCTGCTTTTTTTATTCACTTGATGCATTCTAAACTTGCTGGCTCAGTTTTATTTTGTATATGTTTTTTAAATGTTTCTTTTAAATTTTTTATATACGTTTACAGATTGTACCAGTCACTTTTTTCATTTTATTAGATTATTCAATTCATTTGCATTGAAAATTATGAGTTAGGTTTATATTTTCATCCATTTCTCTCTAATATTGTCTTTTCCAAATTATGCTTTTCCCCTCTTGTCCTGTAAACATAGCAGGTAAAAGACTACAATAACTGAAGCCATTTTCAGTAAACAAAGTAAATTAGTTTATTTTTTAAGTGACCTATTCCTGATCACCCTTCCCATTAGTTACTACTTTCCCTTAACAGCTCTTCTACTTCTCTTCTCCCTCTTGTGACTAAACTCCTTGAAAAAGTTATCTATCATCAGTGCTTCTAAGTATATTTTCTCTCACTCTTTTCTTAACTCTCTGCAGCCTGGCTTCTGAATTCATAATTCAACTGAATCTGCTTTCTCCAATGTTGCCAATGAGTCAAATCTATTTCAATTATCAATTGCCAAAACGAATGACCTGTTCTCAATCCTTCTCCTCAAATTCTCTGCAACTTATGACACTGTCTACAATCCTCTTCTCCTGAATATTCTCTTCTTTCTAGGTTTTTGTGACACTATTTTCTCATTCTCTTTCTAAATTTCTGACCACTCCTCACTTTCTTTTGATGTATTTCCATCCAGGTTGTGCCCATTAGTCATGGATTTTCCCCAACACTTTGGCCTTGGTCTTCTCCCGTTGTATAAATTTTTTTAACCGAATAATCAATTTTGGTTTTAGTAACTGCCTTTGCAACTGCTTTGAGGCCTTAGTTTTACAACTATAACACAATTTTATTCAAAATATACTTCATTCTTGAATTTTTGCAATATTTTATAATCTTGTTTTTATTTATTCCACAGAGGCATCTGGACATAGTAAGTCATATTTACCATTGTTTTCTCTTGAGTATTTCATTATTGATTCTCCAAAATCCCAGTACCCATAATATTTACATTAGTGATCTTCATATCCTCCAAAGGATTTTCTTCACCATCCAGCAATTTGAGAATTTTCTTCCTTGAACCCCCAGCAGGGAAAATGGGGTTGTGATAACAGAATCATTATCCAAACGACTATATCAGAGAAAACCATCCTATCCCCACATAATTGGTTTTATTTATACTAGAAGGTTCTTAGGGTACAGCATTAAGTGATAAACAGTTCCCAGATCTTTTTCAGTCATACTTCATTTTGGGGGAGGGGGGATGTTTGTTTTATTATTTATTTTCGGTATTCATTTTAAAATATGTAAGCTCCAAATTTCTTCCCTCTCCTGCCCATGATCCACCCAGTAAGAAGTCAAACAGTATGCTATCAATTATACATGTGATCATGCAAAAAAAGTTTCCATACTACAAAAAGAAAAAAAAAGTGAAAAAATGCATGCTTCAATTGGCACTCAAGAGTTCATCAGTTACCTCTCTGAATTTAGTTAGTATTTTATATCCTGAGTCCCAAGGAACTGTCCTGGAGCACTGTGTTGATCAGAGTAGTTATGTCTTTCCCAGTTCATCATCATTATAATATTACTGTTACTATGTACAATGGTTCTTCTGATTCTTTTGACTTCACTTTGTATCAATTCATATAGGTCTTCTTGGGTTTTTCTGAAACTATCATGCTTGTGATTTCTTATAATACAATAATATTCCACATCTTGTTCAGCCATTCTTCAATTGGTGGACATCCCCTCAATTTCCAATTCTTTACCACCAAGAAAAGAGTTGCTATACATATTTGAACATATGGATCCCTTTCCTTTTTCTTTAATCTCTTTGGAACACAAATCTAGTTACTTGGTCAAAGGGTATACAGTTTTATGTCATATATACATACATGCATACATATATATATATATATATATATCATGCTTACTATTGGTATTTCTTCATTATCTATGGTACTTTTAGGAAAATGTTATTTCCCTGTGTGTTTATTTTTGCCTATTTTAAAATAATGAATGTTACCCCTGCATTTTTTTTTACTTCAATTGTAACATAATAGATTCCCAGGCCCTTATTTAAATTCCCTGTGTGTCTCTCTTTTTCAAGGGTCTTTCTTGCAAACAAAATATTGTTGGATTCTGGTTTCTAATACATTCTACTATTTGCTTCCATTTTGTGAGTTCACTCCATTCACATTCACAGTTATGATTGCTGCGTATTTCCATTTATTTTCTTCTATTTATCTTTCTTCCTCTTTTTTATCCCATCCTTCCTCAAAAGTCTGTCTTACTCTGGGCCACTGTCTCTCTCTTTAATCTGTCCTCTCTGTTTCCCTCCCTTCCCACTTCCCAGGTGTGCAAGATAGATTTCTATGGCCAACTGAGTGTGTCTGTGTGTATATGTGTATTCTTCCCCTTTATAACCAATTCTGATGAGAGGTTCAAGTCGTACCCACAACCCCTTCCCATCTTCCCCTCCTTTGTAAAAGGCCTTCCTTGCATACCTCATTTATGTGAGAAAATTTTCCCCATTCTTCCTCTCCCTTTCCTCTTCTCCCAATGTATTTCTCTTTTTCACTCCTACATTTTTTTTTGGAGATTATCCCAACATAATCAACTCACATTTTGCACCCTCTATGTAGCATGCTTCTAACTTCCTTAATAATGAAAAGGTCCTAAGAATTACATGTATCATCTTCCCATTAAGGATTGTAAGCAGTTTAACCTTATTAAGTCCCTTGTAATTTCTCTTTCATGTTTACCTTTTTATATTTCCCTGACTATTTAATTTTTTGTTTGACTCTGGTCTTTTCACCAATGATGCTTGAAAGTCCTTTATTTCATTAAATATCAATTTTTCCCCCTGAAGGATTATGCTGTTTTGCTGGGTAGGTGATTTTTAGATGTAAACCTAGCTCCTTTGCCTTCTGGAATATACTGTTCTAAGCCCTCTACTCCTTTAATGTGGAAGCCACTAAATCTTGTGTGATCCTCACCATGCCTCTGTGATATTTGAATGGTTTCTTTCTGTCTGCTTGAAATATTTTCTCCTCAACTTGGGAGCACTTAAATTTGACTATAATATTCCTATGAGTTTTAGTTTTGGTATCTCTTTCAGTAAGTAATCACTGGACTCTTCTAATTTCTAATTTATCCCATAGTTCTAAGATATCAGGGCAGTTTTCCTTTATAGATTCTTAAAATATAATGCCTACATTATTTTTTTTTCATTGTGGCTTTCAAGTAATCTAATAATTCTAAAATTAATTATGCTCAATCCACTTTCCAGATTAGTTGTTCCAATGAGATATTTTGCCTTTTCTTCCTGTCATTATTTTGATATTGTTTTATTGTTTCTCGATATCTCACGGAATCATTAGCTCCCACTCAGGCAATTCTAATTTTTAAAGCATTGTTTTTCTATTTTGTACCTGTTTTTTCCACTTCTGTTTTCTACTTTCCAATTCTAGTTTTTAAAGAATTCTTTTTCTCACTGAAATTTTTATGCTTCCTTTGCCATCATGCTAATTCTGTTTTTTTAAGATATTGTCTTCAGTATTAAGTTTTGTGCTTCTTTTACCAAGTAATTCTCTCTAAAAAATTTTATTGCACTACTATCATTCCTTTTCCCAATTTTTCCTTCACCATTCTTATTTGATTTTTAAAATCATTTTCCTTTTTTGTCCTTTCTTTGCTCTTCCAGAAATTCTTTTTGGGCTTATGTAATTTTTTTTCTTTGAGGTTTTGCTTATAGATCTTTTCACATTGTTTTTTTTCTTCTGAGTTTGTGTCTTGATCTTCCCCATTACCACAGTAGCTTTTATGGTCTGATTCCTTTTTTATTGCTTTCTCATTTTTCCAGTCTATTTTATTTTTACTTTGAACTTTATGCTAAAATTGAGTTCTGCTCACTGAGGAGAGAGAAAGGGTGGGGGGGGGGGGGCAGAAGAGGAGGGAAACTGTCCTAAGCTTCAGGCTTTTTCAAGCTGCTGTTTTCACAGCTAATTCTTGAGGACATGGTATAATGGGAATGTAAACTTTAAAGATCTTCCCTGCCCCTAGGCTAAAGTGCACCTGGAGCCTGGGGTGGGAGGCTTGTTTTTCAGTAGATACTTTTTGATTGGGCAGTGAGTCAATAAGGTTGTTACATTCTCTGAGCCAGGAAAAGGCTATATAAGCCCTGATGTGTAGCTTTGTTTGGGGGCTCACTTTGAGAAGTGTTCTGTGATTTGATATGGATTCTGGGAAGCCGTTTTCCAGAGCCCCCCGGCTTTGAAAAACCCAGATGTTGATTTTGTATGGATGTAATGGTTGGACAGTTTGGAAAGCTGTCTACTTGATCTGTTTCTGTCTTGATAATTCTGTCTTTATACTCTGAAGTTCGGGGTGCTGACCTTTTTCCCCTGAACTAGGTAAACAATATATGTTTGACTGATTAAAGTAAGCTTGTTAACCCATTTTGGGTTGCTTTCCTTTAACAAAGCAGATCCAAGAACCTGTGTTGGCAGACACCCTGGGGACGCTGGGGTGCTTGCTGCTACAAAATGGCGTCAGGAACAGGATCTGCAGAGTAAAAGGAAAGTATGGGGGCTGGGATAATTGTTTGTTTCCCAGTTGTGGTAGCTGTGACTCTGTGGAGCCATGGACCAGGAGAGAAGAATGGCCTGCATGCAGACTTCGCTGAGCTGAGAGCAGGAATGGTGAGCTGCCTGCATTGGGACCTGGGCAGAAGCCAGGAGTGGCTGCTGCCTGCGGGAGGAGAAGGAACCCAGGAGTTCGGAATTCAGCCACAGGAAAAGATAAGAACTGAGCAGCAAAGCAGGGGCACCTGAATGTTTTTCCTTGCTGCATCCCACAGTTTCGGACCCAGGGGGAGGATGGATTTGTGACTATGGTTGGTGGGATGAAGTGCCTTGGACCCCTGGGGACCCCACCTTATTGGTTTTGTTGCCCAGCCCCCTCTCTATACTTGGAAGCAGGGGCTGGAGCTGTGTGAGGGGAAGGACACCCCCCTCCACCCAAGAGAACTTTATTTGGATACTTGTTTTGAATTGAGGTGATAATGCTATGTATTTTGTGTTTGTTTAAGGCCCCATGGCCACTTTGGTAACTTTAGTTTTGTATCTTGAAAATGTGATCTATGATTGTTAATGCTAATTCACAAATAAATTGTCTATGCTATGGGCATGAAAGATCTTGGGGCCTGAATGTAATGGGAATGTAAATTTTAAAGATCTTCCCTGTCCCTAGGCTAAAGTGCACCTGGAGCCTAGGGTGGGAGGCTTGTTTTTCAGTAGATACTTTTTGATTGGGCAGTGAGTCAATAAGGTTGTTATATTCTCTGAGCCAGGAGAAGGCTATATAAGCCCTGATGTGTAGCTTTGTTTTGGGGCTCACTTTGAGAAGTGTTCTGTGATTTCATCAGATGAAACTCTGGGAAGCCGGTTGTTGAGAGTCCCCCCCCCCTTTGAAAAACCCAGATTTGGTATGGACGTAATGGTTGGACAGTTTGGAAAGATGTCTACTTGATCTGTTTCTGTCTTGATAATTCTATCTGTATACTCTGAAGTTCGGGGTGCTGACCTTTTTCCCCTGAACTAGGTAAATGATATATGTTTGACTGATTAAAGTAAGCTTGTTAACCCATTTTGAGTTGCTTTCCTTTATCAAAGCAGATCCAAGAACCTGTATGGGCAGCCACCCTAGGGACGCTGGGGTACTTGCGGTACACATGGGGTTGTTCATTTTGATTTTTCTTTTCTTTTTTTGGCTTCCAAGGTGCTGTGGTCTGCAGAGAGGTGTGGTCACTCCTCTCCCATGACCAAAAAGTTTGAGAATTGTTATTCTATATTATTTCATTTAGTGATCTCATCAGCTTCCACAGATTCAATCAAAATCTATATGCAAATGACTATTAGATCTATGTATCTAGCCCTAATCTATTTCCCAACCTCCAGTCTCAAATCTCCAACTATTAGATATCTTAAACTATATACTCTGTAGACATATATCCTATAAACACATAGACTCAATATGTTTCAAACTAAACAAATCCTTCCCCTCTTCCTTATTTCTCTATTACTTTTGAGGGTATCAATCATCCTCCAAGTCACCTAGGCTCATAACCTCAATTATCCTTGATTCCTCATTCTGTCACTCCCTTCTATAACATCCAATCTGTTGAAAATCCCTCTCAATTCTACCTTTGGAGCATGTATATGTCCCTCTACTCTCCCCTAACCTTGCTCCATCTTGGTGCAGGCTTTCATTATCTCATGTGAAATACTGAAAGCCTTCTGGAATGCCTCTCTTCCTTCATGCCCATTCTCTACTCAGCTACCAAAGCGATCTTCCTAAAACACAAGTGTAACCATGCCAAGTCCATATTTGATAAATACCAGTGGCTTCCTATTACCTCCAATATCAAATATAAAATCCTGTTTGGCTTTCACAACCCTTCACAACCTAAGTTCTTTCTACATTTCCAGTCTTTACACACTTTATTCACCTCCATGTACTCTGATCTAGGGGCACTGGCCTCCTAGTGGTTTTTCTCACATAAGCTTTTGTCCCCTGACTTCATGCACTATCACTATTTCCCATGGTTGGGATTTTCCTTGCCGCTACCTCCCGGCTTCTGTGGCTTCCTTCGATCCTCAGCTCAAATCTGACCTTCTGCAAGGAGGCTTTATTAGTCCCCCTTAAAAGTAATGCCTTGTCTCACCCCACAATTACTTTGTATGTTTCTTATTTGTGCATAGTTGGTAACAGTGTCTCCACCGTTAGAATATGAGGCTTTGAGAGAGGAACCTTTATATCTCCAGTTATTGGCACAGTTTGTGGCTTATTAAATGCATTTAGAATGACTGACCTCAACAATAAATCCACTCTGATCACTTGACAGGGATATCTTATTTTGAGAATTGTCAAATTAAAGATTACTGATGTACTTGTATAACTGGATTTAAATTCAGTATTCTGCTTCCTCATATTAAGCTTTCATTGCTTTAATCTAAAATAACTGTCCTATAATTATCATATTGATTCAAAGCAAAATAAATGAAGAGGAAACTAGACCATGTATTATATTGAAGGACTAGTATATTTTGAATTACATAGTTGGTTTCTGAATGTTACATATTTTGTTTCTCCTGAAATATTTTCAGGATTTCAGCTATTGGCAGGAATCTAACATGAACTGGAATAACCCATTGGATACCGGATTACTATGCTACTATGTTCACATTGAATTTCAATAACTTGAATCCTAGAAGTAACTTGAATTAGGGTTCTCCTATTGACTTAGAACAATATAAGAATAAATAACTATAAGAACAAGAATAAGCTAGTTGTTTTTATGCCATACTCAAGGAATGTGCCAGATTTTTAGTAACAAATTTTGGTTCTAAAACAGAGGTGGGGAATCAGTGGCCTTGAGGCCACATGTGGCCTTCTATGTTCTTGGGTACCACCTTCTGAGTCCAAGTTTTACAGAACAAATCCCTTAATAAAAAGATTTGTTCTGTGAAGTCTGGATTCAGTCAAAGGACCGCACTTGAGGACCTCGAGGCCACAGGTTCTCCATCCCTGTTTTAAAAGATATTGGCTTTTCCTTAGATTTAAGATTCTATTTATTGGCAGCAGTCTAACTTGAACTGGCACTCTTCACTGGATATTAGATCAATGTTCTCATATAATAGAATTAAATCTAACTACCTTCTTATCTAGTAGTGAACTCTCCCTGGGTTTGTTTGAAATAGAGTTATTGATTCTCAGAAAAAAAAAAAAGCCAAATGAAACATACTGGTCTCCAGACTGATTCTCAAGGAATATCTTATTACATATCTAGGTTTTTAAAGTTTTATAACTATTAAATAAACTATTAGATATAACTATTAAATATAACTATTTATAAACTATTGGGTTTCTCCTTCAAATTTTGCAGTATTCCAGATATCAGCATCATTCTAACATGAACTGAATCTCTTTACAGCATCTTGAATCTGGGATAATTGTGCTAGTATCTTGGTTCTTAGAAGCTCTGAAGGCCTTAGTAGTGCAATCATTTCAATTCAGAGTATTGCATACTAATTGGGAGTAAACCATGCATTTTTTTTTACTCTAATTACATAAAAATTTAAGTTGATAAAGGCTGTATCACTTTCTATTGACTGGTTTGCAGGATTCTGGCAATTTGCAGCAATTTAACATGAACTGGAACTCTCCTATGTAACTGATCAATATAGTGATTTAACTGTACTAGGTTTAGGTATTTTGGTTCCCAGGACTGTTTTCATTTCCTTAGTTTGAAACTGAGCTATGCTTTCCATTCATAACTACATAAATCAAATGTTAACAAATTATTTTCAAATAGTAAACTCAAAATATGTACTGTATGTCTAGCCACATATTTACATTTTTCAGTTATTTTTGGCTCTTTCTAGTGTTTACAGGACTCTCACTACTGGCAGCACTATTAAGAACTATATGTCACTCTTCACTAGATAATGGCTCAGTGTCTTTCTTGGATCTCAGTACCTTGATTTCTAGTAACAAACTTTCATCATCTCAGTCTGAAATTCAAATCAAATGGTAATAAATTGTTCTCTAGACCATATATTACCTCCAGGGAATGTGCCATTAAAAATTACGTATCTGGATTTCTAAAAGTTGCATTGGGCTTCTTCCACAAGAGTTTCAGCATTCCAGTAATTGGTAGGGAATCCAATATGAAAAGGAACTTTTCATTGAATCAATGTCTTTGGACTGGACTGGATTTCATTATCTTGGTTCTTTGCAAGTTTTTACTGACTAACTTATAGTGCTCTCCTTGCCTTTCAGAAGAATGCAAGACAAATGGAAAACTAGTTCCTATACCATGGAATGTACAAAATTTCTCATTGCACACCCAAGTTCCTATGGGTTATATAGGGTTTCAGCCTTAGCTTGAAATATAGCTATCTTTTGAATGAAGAACAGTAAAAATTAAATGGGATTGTAAAACAGTTGTTCTTATGTCAAGTATTCCAAGAATATTCCAAGAAAATTCCAAGAATTCAAGATTTTGAGTTACATAGTTATATTCCTAAAAGATTATAATCAGTTTCTTCTGCTGCTGGGCTTTTTGGATTCCAGCTACTGGCAACAATATGACATGAACTAGCACTCTGCAGTGGACATTGAACCTATGTGTTCTTATTACTATATTGGATTTAAGGATCTTACAGCTATATGAGATATTGGTTCTTAAAGTAATGCTTGATGATCTTAGTTAGAAATAGAGCTATCATATCAATTCAAATCAACGTAAAGTAAATGTGAGTAAATTAGCTGGACTCTTCTAGAACATAAAATATACTCACCATAAAATATTACAATGCTTATTAAACATCTAAGTTCTTAAATATAATTTTGGGTTTCTTCTATAGGATTTTCCAGATTCCATATATTGCCTATAATCTAATGAGTTGGAATTCATCACTGGATATTAATGCCATTGTATATCTTCATTGGATTTCAATATCTCCATTTCTTGGAGTAAGTTTTTAGAGGGAAGGGGAGAGAATAAGCATTTATTAAATATTTACTATGTGCAGGCATTGTGCTGAATTGTCCTTTGATTCTTACAACCATGTGAGGTAGGCAACATCCTATAAATGAGGAAACTGAACCAGAGAAAGGCCAAGTGACTTGCCTAGGGTCACACATCTAGTAAATGTCAGAGGATGGATTCAAATTCAGATATTCAGACTCAAGGCCCAGAGTGCTCTATCCAATGTGCTAGCTTGTTGCCTTAGGCTGAAATAGAGGTATCCTCTCCATTCAGAATACAGACCAAATGGGAGAGAGTCAATTGTTCTTAAATATTCCAGAAACATATCAGGTTTCAAATTATTATCTGGGGTTCTAAGGTGATTATATATGTGTATATACATACATGTATACATATATACGAGTGTGTATATGCGTGTCTGTTAAGCATTGGGGATTCCAAGAAAAGGCATACGACAGTTCCTGCTCTCAAGGAGCTCACAGTCTAACAGGGAAGGAACACGTAAAAAGAAGCTGAAAAGCTGGGGGAAGGGAGAAGGGGGGAAGGTGACTCCGCTCAAGGGAACGAAGTCATGCTGCCACGGTGGGAGACAATCTAAGGAACTGAGTTTCTGAGTTGATTTCATCTAGCAGGATAAGTTTCTGGTGATAAAAAAAAAAATTCCAGGAAATTAGGCACATGGGAAATAATTCCCAGGACGCCATCCTTAGATAATGGAGAATCCGGGAGCTCTCTAACATTCATCCTCCACCCCCACTGCCCCCATCAGGTGAAGATAAGATACACACAGACTTAAATGTGCATACATATTTAAGTATCCTTCCATATTTTGTATCTTATGTGCAATATGAATATGTATATCCTCCACACTAAACATCTATACATTATGTGTACATAATTCCCTAACATATATACATATATAGAATGGAGAATATACACTATAGATACAGCAGGGGGTGTGGTCCTGTGTATTTGGTAAGGCAGAGGGAGAGGGATTCCATGGGAGAACTAGAATTTGGCTGTATAGGGAATGTCTTTCTACCATTTTAAAGTTTATTTCTTAAGATTTCCTTAATAATAATTTGGTGAATCTACTAGTCTATAATGTTTGTGCTATTATCCCTAGCCCAAATTACTTAATTACCAAATTACACATTACCTATGCCCCCTCAGGAGCTCTATGTTCCAGCCAAACTGACATGCTGTTTCCCAAATATGACATTTCATCTCTCACCATTGTCTTTGAACAATTTCATGCCTGGAATGCTTATCCCCCATCTCTATCTTAGAACCCCTAGAGCAGGGGTGGGAAACCTGTGGCCCTCTAGGTTCTCAAGTGCAGCCCTTTGACTGAATTCAAACTTCACAGAACAAATCTACTTAATAAAAGGATTTGTTCATAAAACTGGATTCAGTCAAAAGGATGCACCCAAGGACCTAGAAGGCCACAAGCTTCCCACTCCTGCCCTAGAGCCTGAACTCAGGTCAAGTGACACCTTCTACAAGAAGCCTTACTAGATTCTTCTAGTGGTTTTCTCTCCCCCTCTTCAAAATTACTTTATTTCATATATATTTTACATTTACTTATCGGTATCTATTTCCCAGAAAGCAGGAACCATTTCAATTTTATTCTCATATTTCTAGCCCTGAGCATAGTATCTGGCACACAATAATGCCTAATTAATATTACTGAATTGTATAATCATATTCCAAAAAAACAAAATCCTCTGAGGATGCATCTATAAGCTTCTATGAAAATAAACATGTACAAAAAAAAAACCAACCTCAAATTACTATGGAACTACTAGGTTCAAGAATTTAAAAATATAAAATATCATGATTATTTTCATGCTAAGAACAGAAAACACATGCCTTATTTTCCTACCAGAAAGAAAAGATGCTTTAAGTATCTTTTTAGAAATTCTGTGTATCATAAATCTTAATTGGATATTAAGTTAGTGGATATTTTTCCTAGAAAACACCTAGTTGTTTTGTACTTTTTGTCAGTTTTTTGGTTTGTATTTTTTTTTACTTCTTAGCTTCTATTTAAGTGTTCCAAACTAACTATACTCTCAAAGGACCCAATGCAAATAACTCACTTCTGTAAAAATTATCTGAAAATCTTTTAGCAAAGCATAAATGCTTACTACAAAAAGTCAACTTACACATTGTATCACTTTTCTTCTCAATTTTATGCCTGAAAAATATCTTTAAACTACTTCTTGAGTTGGGGGACAGCAAAGTAGGCCAGGCTAAAAGATTCAACCAAGCATCTAACTAGACCAAAGAAACCTCTATAGCAAGGCATCATGACCCTAAAAATAGGGAAGGATATTTATCTTTAATGAAGTTAAGGTAGAAATGCAGAGTTGAGGGTGAGGAAACTCAACTGTTGTCTGGAACAGGTTGGCATATTGAATACTTGTCTCCTCTCAAAAAGAAAGTAGTAACTACCCAGAGCAGATATTCTATCAGACATGATACTTGTCAATTGGTTTTGCTTAACCAATTTTCTTAGCTTTAATAGAGTTTTCAATGGAAGATGGTGTTGTTAACAAATTGTGATATTAATAAAACATCAAAAATTAAACAGGTAGGTAGTGGGATTCCAAGTAGGAAGCCTGGGTGAGAATCCTCCCTATCGTGCTTAGAACCTCTCCTGTAAGGAACAGAAATCAGATTAGGATGAACAGTGCATGGACCTTGACACAAAAATTAACAGCAATCAGAACCAAGGACAGACAGTGGGGTTAAGAAGCACAGTGAAAGCACATTTGGATGGCACATACAGAAAATAAGCAAGAATAACACTGATGATGAGATAATATTTTGAAGTACAGCATCATTATAGTTCCCTACTCACCAGTGGTAACTCAGGAAGTAAATGGGACTTTGCCTCAGAAAACTTAACATGGGGGTGCTGTGGAATCCCTAAGGTAGTCTTGAGATTTTTGCCCCCAAGATCCTCTATTGGGCCGTGACATTCTCCCCTCCCTGGATCTCCCAGCACTCACCACCTCCAAGGTCTTGGTGGCCCTCCCCTGGGACCTAATTCTGCCACTGTCCTTTGGAGCCTGTTGGATCTTCTGGGGAAAACACACCCCTTTTCTGTTTGGATTATGCTGCATACTGCCACTGCTCTTGGTCTGACTCTCCCATCACAACTGAAAAGAAAATTGGATTCGACTACCTGGAGTCAGAACTGGGGTCAGAATGTGAGTGTGACTGACTCCACAAGTGATGAATAAGCAAAATCAACTAGTATAAGGAAGTGTTCCTCAATATCGAGCTACTTATCAGCACTTTGCTCTTCCAGTAACATGCCAGAATACTGAGAAATGTTAGACTCGTGGCTTAGTGATCACTAAGACCTCTTGAAGTTTTGCAAGGTTACCCAGGTACGTGCTCTCTGATCCACTCATCTTTCATACTCGTTCCTCTCGGTCCTTCTGTCCTTTGCTCTTTCCCTTTCCCCCCCCCACCATCTTTGCCCTTGTGCACGTTCCTTTAGTTACAGACCCTTAAGCCCTGAATTGCACCTTTCCATGACAAAACTAAAACCTGTTTTTTCCTCTTCATAGCCTTCTCATTCTATCTAAGTTTCCCCTTTTCTTTTCCAGATTATGTTTCTCCCTCCCCCTGGGCTTTAAACAGCCCTCTGTGGTTAAAAAAGCTGCCGTTCCTTCAGCACCGGAGGAAGCTTGGTTAGCTTCACTGATGAGAAAGTCTGTTTTCCGTTTGTATGGATGAAACTGTTAACAAAGGGTAGTTCATTAATAGTGTCTCAGTGTCCATGTGCCTCTACTGACTTTCCCAAGTGTGATGCCCAGCATTACCTGTTGGGGGAAAAAATGTGGTGCAATATTTTGTGCTCCTCAACTTGTCTGCAATACTGACAGATGGATTAGCAGAGAGAAGTGTCTCAAATAGCTAAGATATTCGCTCAAGAACAATGAAACAAAGAATGGGGGGGAGGGATGGAGAAGAGGGGTGGTGTCAGGGAAAGGACAATGCAAGATCTCTACTTGCCATAATGTGTTAGTTCTTAATTTATCTGTAATAGATGAAAGCGACTAAATTGTATTTCTTTAAAAAAAAAAAGTCTAAAATTTCATTCATTTTGATCTATTTCTCTGAACTTCTTCAGTCTAATTTAGCAAGGCTTTGCTATCATACACATGTCTGTCTATACAAATTAATTCTGGAAACTGAAAAGGGTTTTGTACTGCAATCATTTTGTCAGGTCATATCAAATATGCAAAAAGAAAATTCTGTTAAGGTTTCTTTTAATTTTCCAATAATGTAAGCAATTTCTTTGTATCAAAGTTTATCTTATAAACTAAATAGCTAAATGACTTGTAATGAGGTGTCTTTTTGTTGTTCAGTCTTTCAGTGGTGTCCAACTCTTCGTGATACATTTAGAGTTTTCTTGGCAGATACTAGAGTGGTTTACCATCTCTTTCTCCAGCTCACTTTACAGATAAGGAAACTGAGGCAAACAGGGCTGTGACTTGCCTAGAGTCACACAGCTAGTAAGCATCTGAGGTCTGATTGGAACTCAAGTTTTCCTGACTCCAAGCCTGGTGCTCTATCCACTGTGCCACCTAGCTACTTTTACTGGTACAATAACACTGTTACACTATCTTAAGCCTTTTTAGTAGAAATCTGTATTGATATGCTTAATTTAGGGGGTAAAAATCCTAGTCCGTAGTAAGGTGAATATCCTACTATAATGTAACATAATAATTTAGTTGTCCTATTCTATAGATGGCTTATCTCAATACTAGGCTGAAAGTAAAACTGGATCAGAGACTTTTATAAGATCTACCTAGAGCTGGATTCCAGGGGTCATCTAATCCAACACCCTTGTTTTATAGGTAAAGAAACTGAAGTCCCCAGAGGTTAAGTGATTTCCCCCAAATTATATGGGTAGCATCTTGAAAACACAATTCCTGTGGGTTCTTTCCACATGCTGACTCCAATTCCACAATTAAAATAAACATAAATGCACCAAAGTCATTGTGTAATATCTGTATTGCTGGACTATAGGTAAGTCTACACACATACAGTTTGAATAGGATGGGGGGGGTAGGGGGTTGGGGAGGGAAAGCAGTGCTCAGATCTGAGATGTTATCAGTGTGGGGAAATTTCTCTTCACTGATGCATAATCATCAACTTATATACAGCATAGTATTGGAGCCTGAGGCACTGAGAAGTTAAATAATTTGTCCATGATCACATACATCTAACATATCAGAGACAGGTCTTCCTGACCCTACTGCAATTTGAATTAGCTCATTTAAACACTAAAATGTCAATAGAATACCATCTTTGAATTGCCACAGACACATATATTTATTTAGTTAAGCCAAAACGGATTTTTTAAAAACCAGGCAAATGTCTTTCATCATTAGCAATTATATTAATACCCAAAGTTTGGTTGCTTATCCCTGACAAATATTGCTAGCTAAGAAAAAAAGGTTTAACTGCTAAACGTTATTGTCTGACTTACCTTTTTTTCCCCCAAACACAAAAGTGCTTTAAGGTTTGAAAAATACTTTATAATTATTCTCTTTGTACCCTCAAAACAACACTGTTTGGGAGATAAGTGTTATTACCATCCCCATTTTATACATGACAACACTGAAGCTGTCAGAAGTTAAGTGACTTAATTATTTAAGGTCAAATCTGAATTCAGTTCTTCCTGATTCCAGGCCCAAATTCTAATTCACTGCACCTCTTGGTAGCCTCACCTTATTTCTCAGATGTGACTGATGTGAAATGTGGAAAAGGGTTATGTGGCAAATTTTTGCTTAAGAGAGTCTTAAGGTCACTTGATTACAAGTCCAGTGATAGGTTAATACAATCACGTTTCAGTTTGAGGCAGATGGGTGGTACAGGAGACAGAAATGAACTTGGAGTCAGGAAGACTTTAATCCAGATCCTACCTAAAACTTTTTAGCTGTGTGACTGGTGAGCAAGGCATTTAACTTCTCTCAATCTGTTCCCTGTGTATAAAAGATGGAGAATACTAGCACTTACCTTCCAGGGTTGTAGAGAGCATCAAATGAGACAACATATGTAAAGTGCTCAGCAAACCTTAAAGCAGTATATGTTAGCTATTATTACAATTTGTAATCTTAAAAAAAAAATGTCATGTACCAGCCCTGCTGTCCTATAAACTATTCAAGCGACACCACTCAAAACTACTGTTACATTTTAAAAATGATAATAAAACATTACACCAACTGTAGCTGATTTTCACATTTTTTAACTAATATGTCAAATAATGGTGTTTTCAAAACATTAAATTTGGTTCAGATTTAGGGTTTTAATAGTAATAATAGCTAACACTATTATATAATTTATATAATGTATTATATATATAATTATATATAACACTAAGTATAGTGCTTTAAAGATGGCAAAATGACCTACATATATTATCTTAGTTGATGCTCACAACACTACAACATAGATATGCCCATTTTACAGTTGGGGAAACTGATGTCAAGAAAAGTTATGTGACTAGCCTAGGGTCACACAGCTAGTAAGAGTGAAAGGCAAGATTAAAACTCAATCTTTTTGATTCCAAGTCTATTTCTCACTCCACTATGACACTTAGCTACTTCTTTAACACCTATACCAAAGTAACTTTTTCTAAATATCCTGTGTATTACTCGTTAGAGAGCAAGGTTACAGAGAAAAAAACACAGGCACTGCAGTAAGAGGGACTGGATTCAAATTCTACCTGAAATTTCTGTGTGACCTTATGTAAGTCACTTAAATAAATCTCCATGGAACTTAGCTTTCTCATCAGTAAAATGCAGGGTTGGACTAGATGATCTTTGAGGTCACTTACAGCTCTATGATCCTTCAGGGTCAACTTCAAACATAAATACAGTTTAGGGCTTTTTGTTTTTCCGGTTTATTAGTCTTCAACTAATATGATAAATATTTATATCTGAAATCGAGTACAGGGATAATAGAAATCATCTCACATTCCTAGTCCCACAAATCTAGATTTAGGAAATTCTCCATACAAATTCCTACTAATATACCACTCCAAACTGTGAACAAGTCCCATCAATACAGACCACCTTCCTTGGTTCGTAAATATCTATTTCCATTTAGTATTTCTAAATCAGATGAACTAAGCTTCTAAATGCAAATACTTTAAAAACAGCAACATTTTTATATTAATGTTCCTTGACCCTATAAATTCAACAGGCTGTCAGATACTACCACTGCTATCAGAGGAAAAATCATGAAATAAGTATGCCTTATTTTTGATAACCCTTACAACAAAGACCCAGTCCCTTTGGGTTTTTCAAGGTCTTTCACATTAATATCTACATTTTGAGCCTTTTCTACCCTTTCCCCATAAACCTTACCTGTCCTGTGCTTCATTCCTTTCAGACTTCTAACAGCTAACTAATATGATAAACTAAACTGTGCAAATGCCTGTCCTTATAGGTAACATGTATTTTACCAGTGGCCATTCAGTAACTCAAAGCAGTTCCATTTTTTTTTCAGTCTAACACTTAAGTGCCATTAGTGAGTTCACTATGCAATAAATTAACAGTGAAATTTTAGCCACAAGGAGTAGGTTGATGAGGGAGATATTTTTTGCACAAGTGGGGCCCAGTGACACTCTCAAATTGCAAAATGAAGAAATGGCTTCCTCCTTGTACACTTTGCCAGCCCTGACTATCATACTCGCCAGCTTCCAAGCTCTTTTCTGCTCCTTTCCTCCATAATGGATTCCTTTCCCCATATCCTAAAGGCCCAGTCCTACTGCTTTCCCAACAAGATATCAATCCATCTGACTCAAACTCATTTCAACCAACATTCCCCAGGCTCTAGGTGAGCTCAAAATAAAATAAATAAACAAAAACTAGACAGCTTAATAAACTGTGAATATCACTAAAAAATTAAATTTTCCTAATACAGGAAATACAATTTTTAAATAAAATCATGTTGACTTTCTTGGAAAGAAAGTTTATATCAAAATTATTTTCAGTTAGGACTCAAAATCATTTTTCTCAATCTAGGACTCTTTATGCTGAATGCTAAGCTTCTTTACCAGTCTAAGTAGAAGCACTCTCAGGGCAGCCAGGTAGCACAGCGAGTAAGAGCACCGGCTCTGGTGTCGGGATGACCTGGGGATCGAATCCGGGCTCAGACACTTAGCACCCACCCAGAAACACCTGGCCATGTAACCTTGAGCAAGTTACTTAACCCCCAATTGCTTAGGGGCAGCCATGTGGCTCAGCGAGTAAAAGCACCGGCTCCAGTGTCGGGATGACCTGGGGATCAAATCCGGGCTCAGATACTTAGCACCACACCCAGAAATAACTGGCTGTGTAACCTTGAGCAAGTTACTTAACCCCAATTGCTTTAAAAAAAAAAAGCACTCTTAAGATTTGTCAACTGTTAACCATTTTCTCCTGAAAGTTTTTTCTGTACAAGTTACCCTAACGTGTTGATTAGCAGTTGCCTGGTGTGTTAAAGAGTAAGAGGCCTGGAAATGACAAGAGAAATTGTGCTGGTCTAATCTGCTCATGAATGAAGCATTTCTGCTTATGTTTCCTGACAAATCTGTTATAATTTTTTCCTCTCCTACCATATCCATAATGTACTATTTCCAATTTCATTTTTCAGGAACTAATTCTGTATGATCAGCAGACAAAATAAAGGAGAATTCCCAGGATAATTTAAGAGCTCCCCCCTCAAAGGTGAAGATGAAAATTTCAATAAGGGACATTTTGATCTTGCTTCTTCATTCACCACCATCAAAGCTGGATTACTGAATTTCTAAATACCACTTTTTTAGTCTTCCCATATTTTGAAGGCTTCAGCCTTTATCCACTATTTCAATCTAGTTGTTAAAATAGTAAACATTTTAAAGCAAGATCTTTGTGGAGTTGTTTGAAGCATTCCTAAAAAGAAATGTCATAGGAATAAAAAACCCTATATGTTAAAACTGAAAACTGAAGTTCACTGAAGTCAGTGAATATACAATTCAGTTAGTATTTATTGAGAAGCCAAAAGTAGATGGCTCTATATTAGACTCTAAGTCATTTGGGTACAAAGCAAGACACACGATCACTGGCTTCATGAGGCTCATGAGCTAAAATACAATAAAGATTAGGAAAAGGAGGAAGGTTACAGATTAACTCTTAAGTATCAGTGTTACTGGAAGAAAGCAGTGGCATTGCTAATCCTAACTTCATTTATAAAATGTATCTGGCTTTGGAATTAACAATACTAAATAAGGAAGCTTCAGTGCAAATTAATAGTCACAAAGTCACAAACACTTAAAAAAACATTGCTACTGACTTTTGTTATTATTTTGGGTCTTCTGTTTCTTTCTTATTGTGGTTCGAAGCCTTCTTAATACCAATTTGTCAGATAGAAGCATATCATCCTGCTGTTCCAGGTAATCCAGTAAATTCTCCGTCCACTCCAGAGCAGATTTATGGCTAATGTGCCTTTGTGAAATAAGCTCTGTTTCCTCTATCTCCTCGTTTTTACTTGAATGATCAGCTTGGTCTACCTGACCCTGAGTTCCTTCACTATCTGTTAATACATCATAACTTGGTTCGGTATTCTCAGCTTCAAACCAGTCTTCAATGTTTTCAATATCAACATTTTCACAGCCTTCTGTATGCTGTAAAACTGTGGCTAAGTTAGCTGCTAAAATAGCTCCCTCATCAAAGTTCAAGCCTATATTTTCCTCACTACCAGGGAAAAGTTTATTCCATGCTCTTGTAATGGTCACTGACTTTATCATATTCCATGCCTTTGACACCTCATAAATAGCATCTAATACCGTTAGGTTCTTCCAGAACATTTTAAGATCAACACCTTCATCCATGTACTTCTGAAGAAGTCCTGCTCGGTAATACCTCTTCACTGTGGCTAAAATTCCTTGGCTCATAGGTTGAATTAAAGCTGTAACATTAGGAGGTAAATATTTCACAAATATTTTACCGTCATCTGAACGCAAGATTTCTTCATCTGGATGAGCTGGTGGAAAATCCAAAAGCAATACTGCTTTTTCCAGCAACCCTTTGGATTTTAAATTCTTTCTTACCTGTGGCACAAAATTTTTGTCAAACCATTGCCTGAAAACAGGATGTTCTATCCATGCACCTTTTTGACTGAAGTAAGAGACAGGGAGGCTGGAAGGTTCAGTTCCTTTAAATGAACGGGGTTTCTTTGCTTTCCCCACAACACAAAGATTAAGTTTGTGTAAACCAGTGGCATTAGCACAACACATAATGATGATTCTCTCTCTGCTTGACCTGTACCCAGAAGTACTGTGTTCTGTTTCAAAAGCTAGTGTCCTTGATGGTAGACACTTCCAAAATAATCCAGTTTGGTCGGCACTATAAATCTGTTCTGGTTGAAGATTCTCTTTTTCAACAAATTCCCTGAAGTTGCAGCAAAATTCACTGGCTGCTGTTTCATCCCCACTTAACTTTGTACCTTGACCAGCAACCTTCGGAATGCCATGTCGCTGTTTAAAACGAGTTAGCCAGCCAGACGATGCATTGAAATCACCTTCCATCCCCAAAGCATCAAAGAAGAATTTTGCTTGCTTCGCACAAATTGTTCCAGATACCGGAATCCCCTCATTTCTTTGCTGGTTGAACCATTCTATCATAACCCTATCAAGTTCCTCATATGTTGATGACTTCATAGATTTGCGTTTGGATACACCACTTGTTGGATCTGAACTATTTGCGTAAGTTATAATTCTCTCTTTATTCTTTTTTATATCCCGAACTGTTGATTCACCAATCCCATAAACAACTGAAAGTCTTTTGAAAGAGCTACCTTCTTCAAGTTTCTTTATAATGTCAAGTTTATCTTTAATTGTCAATACTACACGCTTACGCTTTCCAGACATTTTAACTGTAGGTGTTATACAATCAATAGATGGGATCCTGACTTATTTCCTGAGTTCTTGGCAATTCAGAACTTCTAAGACAGCAGAAAGCAGATAATAGAATTTTAAAGTCCTTGTTTTTCTCCTCTTCACTCCTGAGACTCAGTGGGATAGTGAGATATATACAAGCTTTTAATAAATGTTTTTTGATGAAAATGTGTTCTGAGGCTGGAAAATTACTCTCAAAACTAAATAGCAAGGAACCTGGTAAGAAATGCTATCTCTTGCCAGAAATTTCTTTTCAAAATTTTCCCAGTGTTTGCTTATAGCCAAAACCTTTTGCCTGGCACCTTTCTGCTTCTCAATTCAGCATGTGCTACCTTTTTGGACTGGGGGGGAGGGGGGTAAGGGAGAGGGAACAGAGACTTGGGAATAATAACAAAGATTTAGTGCTGGATTTCTAATCTAGTAGAAAATTTTGGAGAGGCGGGGACAATGACTTGGAATATAAAACTCAAACTGGGCTGGGAGAATCTTCCTATATTTCTATGCGATCTAAAAGCCTATCAGCTTCCTAGGGAGGGTGGGATTCCTGCGGGGTGAGATAGCTTGGTGTAAGGTTATACAGGAGGCAGAGCATGTTTCTTAAAGGTTATCTGAATGGTTATTGCTCTCCGAAGGGTGAGAAATGAACATCTGAAAAGAAACAAGTGGAGGGCTTGCGACCTGCATCTAGGCACTGAGGACAGTGGGAAGAGGCAGCGGCAGGGGGTGTCACCTGGCAGAATGGGCAAGCGCGCTGGGTGGCAGCCGCGGGAGCCGCAGGGAGGGGGAAAGGCGGAAAGACCAGTGAGAAGGTGCTACAAAGATCCGGGAGAAAGGTGCTCCTCCGTGGGCCACTGGGGGGATGGCCGAATACAAACTCTGAGCCTCCAAGACCTACAGAAAAACACCAAAAACACGGTTCAACGTCAGTGTCAGCGGCATTCAGCGGGGTCATCAGCACTGTGAGCAACGACTACGGGGCTAGGGGAGCACAAAGCACAACACTCACCAGCCTGATGCCTGCATCAGACTGAGGGCGCGGGCACGGCGGGGCCCACAGGCCTCCCTCGGGCGCCTACCTCCTCCGGCCAAGAAGAGGTCACGGGGCGGCCCCCGGCCCGCAGGATCGGCTCTGCGGGGCCCCGCCTCCCCGCCGGCTGGGGGAGGGGCGTGGGGTTGGGGCGGGCAGAGTCCTCTTCCGCGGACGCCGGAGACCCGCGGCGAATTCGAGGCGGCCCGGAGCCCGGAACGAGGAGCCCCGGAAGCCAGTGAGCGGCCGGAGCGCCTCCGCCTCCTCCGCGCACCAGGGGCTACTGCAAGCTCAACCTCTGGAGGAGCGAGGACTGACGTAAGCCCGACGTGGCCGCCGGAGCCGGAAGGTGCTGGACTAGGGGCGCGCGCCCCCGAGGACAAGGGGGCGGGGAAGGGGGCGGGGCCGACTCGCCTCCCAGCGGCGGACTGGAGGCCCCGCCCGCATCCGTTCGTCATCTAAGGGGCGGGGCGAGGCAATGCGCGCGCATCCCGGTGGGGAGACACAGAGGAGTGGAACTCA
>NW_027185655.1:16494233-16774788 GCF_028583685.1 Petaurus breviceps papuanus | reverse complement strand
GTGGGGAGACACAGAGGAGTGGAACTCAAGCACTTACCGGGTTGGGCAGCAACCGGTGCAGGCGTGCCTCGCGACCGCCCGTAGAGGGGTGAGCGAAACGTAGCGTCACCAAGGGGCGGGGCCGGCGGGCTGGGAATGCGCGTGCGCATGAGGCCTCACTCCTTCCGCCCTTTCCCCCACAGTGGTTCTTGGGAGGTTAATGCAGGTAATGGAATGGAGTGGAGTAGGAAGAAGGAGGGAAGGCAACCCTAATTCAGCTTCTGTAAGCGGAGAGGTGGGAGTGTTGGAGAGTGGGCCAGAAATGGGAGGGGGAGAGCTGGAAGGGTCTCCCAAGGCCCCTCCTTGGGGACCCGCTTTGGGCGTGCAGCCCCTCCCTGCTTTCGGGAGGTGGGCTGGGCACCGTACCTGCACCGTGCCAACCCCGCAGCCTGCCGGGCCTGGCCCCCTCTTCCTTTCACAGGAGACGGGCAAACAAAAGAAAACCAAAAAACCCTGTGCTTTCAACACCCAGGCAGGCCGCCTCCAAACTGGCGAAGAGTGGAGGGCAAAGGCATGCTCTATAGATGGCAACAGGGAGATGCCACCTATTGTGCACCATGCTTACGGTTACTGGGGGCTCGGGGCCCTGGGGCGGCACTGCCCGCTCCTTAGGTCACGCTGCATTCCGGGGAACTTGAGCCTGGCCAGGGAAAAGCGTGCCCTTGCAGCCTGGTCTAGTTGGAGTGGGCGCTGCATGCACAGCCTTGGAAGGCACCCCAGTGATCACGTTAAATCCGGTGCTTTTAGGTCAGCTCCCTAAATTATCTCTTTAAAATTTACTTCCCGAAAAATGGGAAGGGATGTTGGCAAAATTGTGTGTTGAAATACTGTTTCCTGCTGGTGTTGGGGGAGTGAGGGTGGGTGCAGGACTGATTCAGAGTTCCTAGGATTAGAAACGAACATTTGTGAAACCTGGGAGAATCCTGTAATAAACAGGAGCTACTGTTTGACGGAAAATAAAGCATTTACTTTTTTCTTTAGTTCATATGCTACATTTTCCCAATAAAATGGAATTACTTGCATTTTCCTGAAATTATTGAAAGCGCAAATACCTGGAGATGAATTTTATACTCAGTCCTGCATATCCCATTACCCTTTTGAGAGTCTTAGCTTGAAGGGGGAAAAGATGACTGCATCTTAATCTTATGTAAATATGTGTAAATAAATAGAGGAAATGTAAATAAACTATGTAAATAAATAAATGATGTAAATAAATAGAGGAAAGCCTCTACCCTTAAAAGGAACCACTATTTACTTCCTTTTGGTTGGTATAATAGGGAATGAAGATTTTGAGAAGATGGAGGGGGTCGTATTTCATAATAATTTTTTTTTAAGTGCAATATCTGATTTAGGGCTGAAAGGGGCCTAAGAGGTCAGTTCTTAAAAACGCTTTATTTTACAGATGAGGATCTGAGGCCTAGAGAGTTTACATGACTTGCCCAAGGCAGTAGAGTCAAGATTTAACTCTCCATACTTTCCATTTAACCAGACTACCTCCTTAGATTTGAATAAGCCTGTCACTTCATCACAACACCAGTACAAAGCTTTTTACTGCAAGTTTATGGGATCTAATGAATATTTTAATATGGGAAATAGAATGCTAAGAACTGAGAAAGATATTGTACTAGAATCTTCATTCTTCGTAACCATGAAAATGCTAAAAAAAATGTATTGCTCCCATTTATTATTTTTTTTTTAAAGCAGTTGGGGTTAAGTAACTTGCTCAAGGTTACACGGCCAGGTGTTTCTGGGTGGGTTAAGTGTCTGAGCCCGGATTTGATCCCCAGGTCATCCCGACACTGGGGCCAGTGCTCTTACTCGCTGTGCTACCTGGCTGCCCCCTATTTCTTTACATGGGATTTTTGTGTAGAAGGTTGATCTGGGAAAAGATGGGCTAAATAATAGGTGGTAGGAGCATTTACCTTAAGGCAAGCCCAAAGTCTGTTCCCTTCTGATTTGCTGACATTAGAGGACTTCCAATAGGACCCTTTAGAGGGACTAGAATTTATTAATTATTCATAGACTATTGTAAGACTGTTTTGTGTTTTCCATATAGTTTATAGACTTCTGGGTTCTTCCACTGTTTGCATTTCTTGTAGAGAAAAATAAAGTTTGCATTAATTTAAATTAAATGCATTATTACCTTGAGTGCATGAGACCTATACAAAGATGGGGCTTTTAACCATATCTGTGAAGACTAAGAATGTAGGTATATTCTGAAATTTGACAGGGAACTCTGAGTGGGGTCTGTTTGGGGTCAATAAAAGTTATCTTTTGTGGGGAACATTTCCCAGGATCAAATTTGGTCTCTGGAAGCCCATAACTGGGAGCTCTGAAATTTCTCAAATTAGTTATGTTTTGCCTTTATAGTATAGTCATTTCAATTCTTTCTTTCCATATTGAAGAAAAAAAAATGAGCAAAAGCACTTAGTACACTGACCACCTCTATTCTGCCTTAATATTTCCTATCTTTCTGACATAAGGAGGCATGTTTCATTATCTATTTTATGGGACATTATTGATTTTTTAATTGCTCAGAGTTTGAGTAACTTAATGAGTTTATTTGCATTCATCATATTTGTCATTATATTACATTTATGTTCTATTTTTGCAGCCATTTCCCAAATGTTGGTCATCTTCTTTGTTCCAATACTTTATTACCACAAAAGATGATGGTAATTTTTGGACCTTCGTTTCAGTCTTTGACTTTGCTAGTAAGATTGCTGGGTCAAAAGGTATGGACAAGTTAGTCCTTTTTCTTTTATAATTTCAAAATGAAATACAAAGAATTACTCATAGAAGTACAAAACATTTCACTGTTGTACTAACAGTGCATCAATGTACCTATCTTCCCAGAACCTTTTAAACATTGACTATTTTATATCTTTCATTATCATTGCTGATTTGCTAGATGTAAAGTGAAACCCTAGAATTGTTTTGAGTTTTTCTTTCTATTAGTGATTTAGAGCAAACTATAGACCAAGAGCCAAATCCAGTCAGCCACCTATTTTCGTATGACCTGTAAGCTAAAAATGGTTTTACATTTTAAAATACAATAAAATAATATTTTAAAACATAAAATTCCTTTTTAGTTCACAGGCTGTACAAAAACTGGTGGCAGACGACTTTTGACCCATGGGCCATAACTTGCCAACTGCTTTAGAACACATCTTCATGTGGTCACAGCTGGCTTTTGATAAATATTTGTTTTATCAGCTAATATTGAGTTTCATGAAAAGTCATTTTCTACAATTAATTGCAGGTATAAGTGAAAGTATGAAATAGAAGGTTATCTTATCTATTCTGTAAGTAGAATATGTACCAATTTATGTACATTTTATTTCTCCTGGACAGCAGGGACTGTTTTTGCTTTCTCTTTGTATCCCCAGCACTTCACTTAATGCCTGACACATAGCACTGAATGTTTACTGATTGTTAATTGTCACTAAAGACATTTCAATAATTTCCAGGTTTTGTGACTAACTAAATATTTTCTCTGATCCCTACAATCTCTCAAACCTCTCAAAAATAGGAATTCTGCACCAGAGATAAAGCAATTTCAGCTGTCTCTATGCTCTAGTATACCAAGAACCCAAACAACATAAAAACCCAATGAATTAATAGTGGAGAAAGCTAATCTCTAACTCCTACTAGGCTCACTTACACACAACAAACCAGTCCCTGGGATTGCAACAGAACTCAACAGCATGGCATCCCTTCTTACCTCCCAGCGCCTCCAAGATCCAAATGACAGAAATTTGCCCAGGCTATAAATAGCGTTGAGGAGTGTGACAGTAGCAATTTATGCCCCAAACGAGATCTGCCAGAAAACTGAGCAACAGAGGGAATTGGGTCAGAACAAATGTGTGTTGGGGGAGGGGAAGAGATGTAGAGCTATGCGTCACTCCACTAAGCCTGAGGAAAAGCTGCCAGCATCCAGCTAGGGCCAGTTCTGCCTACCCAGAAATCACACAGAGCAGAGACCTAGGTTGTTGTTGCATGGAAAAAGGATGAGACCACTTTGAGATCTAGTCTCTAGGGAAACTGCCATCAAAGGGGACGGAAGTAGGAAGTGAACAATTGGGGGAATTTTTTTTTTTCCTAAAAGACTCAAATTACTAAAGATCTCAGGAGGAAGAAAACTCATTTAAAGATCTTGAGCATAAGGTGCAGCTAGGTGGCGAAGTAAATAGAGCACCGGCCCTGGAGTCAGGAGGACCTGAATTCAAATCCAGCCTCAGACACTTCACACAAAAACTAGCTGTATGACCTGGGGCAAGTCACAATCCCAAATGCCCTCCAAAAAGAAAAAAAAAAAGATCTTGAGCATAGGGAGATAAGCCAAGAGGGCAGATGTTAGAAGAACATGGGAAAATGGTTTGCAGATCAAAGAAAAAGAGTTCAAGTACCTATGAGTATATATTACAAGACAAAAGAAAATTAATCGACATGCTGAGGCTGAGGACCCAAAAGATTCCCAAGAGAGCCTGAAACCAAAGCAAGAATTTCTTGAATAAAAGGGGGAGAAAAACCATAGTGTAGAGTGGGGAGGTAGGGAGGGAGACAGTTTAGAGCTTAAAATGTAACAACAGCAAAAAAAATAATCTACAGATCTCTTCCAAAAAGAAAGAAGACAACTTTATACTTTAAACTCCAAAATATATAGTGAATAAATTTAACGATTTGACAAATGACAGATTTTGCAAGCGACCAGGAGAATGACTTTTAACTATAAAGGGGGGAGGGAGGAAGCATTCAAAACATTCTTGGAAAAAAAAAATAAGGTCTGAAGAAACTACTTGCTTATCAAACACTGCAGACAACGAGATGGATAAATTAATGCAGCAATCAAGGACAACAACCAAACAGAAATATTACAAGATCTTCTAAAGGTATACAAGAAGACCAGGATCAAAGCAGAAGTCAAATAGAAGTGATGGCAGAGAAATAGTCCAGAAACATCAGGGACTGAACCTGGTAATGTTCCTCTTACAGATGAATCAGTGTTTTTTTGTAAGACTAAATCACTACATGGAAGGCCACATAAAAGGGCAGAGTTTGGAATATGTGATGTACCCTAATCATTTCAAAGTCTAACAATGAATAGAAATCCACTTTGGAAAAGAAGAAACACTACAGTATAATGCATGAGGAGGCAAAGGGAGGCAAATTAAAAGAAGAAAAGAAAGGAGAAAACATGGTTTCAAAATTGGAAGGGGATACCACTAGATGAATGCTCCTTTGAGAGAAGAGAGATTCTACATTAAGGGAATTGAGGCCATTACAATGGGTATTGTCTTGCAGGGATGTGGTATTTAAAGAGACCACTCATCTTGCCTTGAGTGTCCTAAAGACAGCTGAAAGCCAGAAGAGTGGGAGAGTATGGACCAGGGAAGAAATTTAGAGGCAAATGGGAAAAAAGAAGAGGGCAAAGGTCAATAATTAACTGCACTTGCAGGATAGGAGGCTTGCTATCATAGGCAACATCTCTATTACCTATAGAAATTGTTATTTCTATGAATGAGGCACAACAGACAAGAGGGATTAAGATCTATAAGACAATAACAAACTCTTCAATTAGGGAACCCAAAATAGGTACCTCAAAAGTTTTAATTTAGAATAAAAAGAATACAGCTAGCTAATACAAATGAATCCATAACAGAGAATAAAGACTAAATAAATATAAGGGAAATAAATTTTAAAAGGTTTAACTAGATATAAAGGCAAGATAAATGATAAAGTGAATGGGGAAAAGAAATCCTTTTTTAGAAATAGGCACAGAAAATGAATATTTAAAAACTAATAAATAAAGCAGGTTAAAGAGGAAGATAAGGGAGATTCTATATAACTAAGAAAAAAGTGGGGAAGAATTAAGTACCTGGTAAAAGCAAGAAAGAAAAAGAAATTAATCAGCAAAAATCCAAAACTAAAGAAAAGAGTAACAAATTGGGGGGGGGGGGTAGGACTTGAGAGTAAGGGAAAGAAAACAGGTAGGAATAAAGTTGCCTTAAAATACACAGAAGCGTAATATTTTGTTTACAGAAGAGCAAAGAATCATAATTTAGAAACAAAGCATCAATGATATATAAAAATGGAGATTGACATAAAACTAATTTTCATAACTTTAAATGTAAATTGATTAAATAATCCAATAAAATGAAAAAGAGCAATAGATTGGATAAGAAAACAAAACCCCACAATTGTTGCTTACAAGAAACACTTTAAAAATCAAAGATATACACAGAATAAAAATAAGGGACTGGCAAAAAAAAAATTTACTATGTATCAAGTGAATCCAAAAAAACAAAAAAAAGTTGCAGTCATGCTGTTAGACAAGCAAAAACAAAATTCAAAACATAAAAAGGAATAAACAAGGAAACTATAGTGAAACAAACCATAGACAGCAAACCAACATCATTACTTATATGTTCCAAATATCTTAGTATCCAAATTCATAAAGGAGACATTAACTGAGCTACAGAAAGACATAGTAACAATAGTAGTAGGAGATTTCAGTGTCCTCAGTTTTGAATAAGTCAAACAGAAATATGAAAAAAAGGAAAAATATGAAACTGAACAAATTGCTGAAGATGTTAGAGCTAAAAGACCACCAGGAATGTTTTGAATGCATCTTTCCCTCAATCCATCTTTTTTCATTCATGGTTAGGCTTAGATTTGCAAGGTAGGCTATCTTGGGCTTCTTGAGCTCCTTTGCTCTTTGGGACATATCATTCCTTTCCTTCCCATAGTTTTGGGGGTAGGGCAAAGTAATCTGGTACTAGTTGAATTTCTTCTTTCTTTATATTTAAAAGTCATTCTCCTGGTCACTTGCAAAATCTGTCATTTGTCAAATTATTAAATGTATCCACTATGTATTTTGGAGTTTGAGGTATAAAGTTCTCTCTTTTGGGAAGAGATCTATAGTTGTTTTTTTTTTCTGTTGTTACATTTTAAGCTCCAAACTATCTCCCTCTAAATGGGGTTGTTAAAGTATATGTGTATTTCTTAGCACAACATGAAAGTGTTACGAAATTTGCCTATGTATTATGGCACAGAGATGTTGCAAACAAATATGAAAAGCCAGAAACAGATTTGTAGGCCATAGTGCAATAAAAATGTAATCAGTTCAAGAATCACAAATCAAAGATACCCAAATGGAGGGTTAATAATGAAATCCTTAAAAAAAAAAAAAAAGAATGAGTCGTGTGAAAACATGATTTATATAAAAGAAAATGATGATGAAAAACACCCAAATTTCTGGGATACAACTGAAGCAGTACCTTAGGGGGGTTATTATATCCCAATAAAAACACAATGTACAAAATAGAAAAAGAAGATGAGGGAACTGAATAGCCATACAAAAAATTAGAAAGCCAACAAACTTAAAATAAGCAAAAAAGAAGAGATAATAAAGTCAGAAGAGAAATAAATGAAATGGAATGCCCTTCCACAAAAACCTCTGAAAATGATAAAACTAAAATTGGGCTCTTTTAAAAGACTAATATTACTGACATACAGTTAGCCAATTTGGGGGTTGGGTTTTTTTTTTTTTGATAAGTAGAAAATTAAATCAGCAAAATAGCAAATGAGCAAGTTCTAATCACAGCAAAGTCAGAATTATAAGGGTTATATTTGTCTCACAAAAGGATTCTGCCAGGATTTTTTTTCTCAGTCTTTGAGAGTGTGTGTGTGTGTGTGTCTCCTTAAAAGTTTGATAGAATTCTACTATGAATCAGTTGCTTTATAGTTAGTTTTACCTTTTTTGAGACTGGTCTCCATAAGATCTCTATTTGGTCTGTTAGTTTGAATATTTTATGTTTTAAAAGGCATTTTTCTATATTTTATTATATATAGCTATGGATGATAAATTATGATTATTTAATACCTAAACCAAGAAAGGATAAAACACAAAAGGAGACCTCTATCATTAATGGAACAATATATACCAATATCATTATTGAATGTTAATTCAAAAAGTTTAAACAAAATCCTGTCAAACTATAACTATCCAAGAAATTATTTATTACGACCAAGTAATCCTGGTATGTTGGCATGGTTCAACAGTAGGCAAACAATCAATCTAATTAATCATATTAAAAAACAAAAACATCCCAAACCATGATGATCTCAATAGATGTGGGAAAAGCCTTTGACAAGGCACAACAGTCATTTTTGCTAAAAACCACATAAAATATAGGCAAAGGGAGATTTTTTTTAATATAATCAAAAGTATCTAAAATCAAAGGCAATCATACATAATATAGATTCATCAGAACTTTTCAGTAAACACTGGAGTAAAGTAAGGATGCACATTCTCTCCTCTATTACCTGATGAAATTCTATAATACTAACAATAGCAATAAGGAAAGAAAAAGAAATTAAAGGCATAGAATCAGGTACGAGAGTATTTTAAAAAATTATAGGAGTAAAGGTAGCATAATGAAATAGAAACTTTAAAAATCTCTATATGGTTGTAGAAACTACATGCCCACACAGATATAAGTGACTTAGGTGTCTATTTAGTTGAACTTTTGCTTAACATTACTTCTCTTTTTTTAAACTTATTTTTATTCTGACATTTTTTTTCCTGCCATTGTTCAGAAACATTTTTTGTATTGACTTGATTTATGGTTCTCTGCAATTTCAATCTATTCACCCCATTTCTCCCATCTGAGACAAAGCAAATTAAGTAGTACCTATAATTCACATAAGTTTTCCAATAGCAACAATGACACCTACATTTTTTCTCTTCTCCAAGATGTTCACAAGAACATCATTGTCATCACTGTCATCATAACATCATCATAACTGGCATATAGAGTGCTTTAAATTTTGCAAAGCCCCTTCATAAATTACCACATTTGAACCCTTATACCTCCTCTTTATACATGAACACATTGAGACTGATTTTGGTTGTATGATGGTTACATGACCACCCCAATGTTCTTCCTAATATGTGTTACCCTAAACTGAATACAATACTTCAGATATAGTTTGACTAATGGCAGTGAAGTGAACAGTGAGGAGTTCATGTGGAAAGAGAATTGTTCCTCAGAATTGAAATTTTTTTTCAATTTTATTTTCAGCTCTAATTCTCTTTCTTACACCTCTATCACCTACAAACCAAAACAAATCAAAATTATTTTCTCAATTTTGAGGCTGTGTGTGTGTGTGTGTGTGTGTACACATGTATGCCTCAACTTGTACTTTGAATCAATGACTTCCATGAATTCTTCTCCTGGTACTTATCAATTCTACACCATTTTGTTGCATCAGTTCTTTGATTCCCTTCATCATTTCTTACAACTCGACACTCTTCCATCACATTAATATGTGATAATGTCATCCATTCCTCAATTTATGGGCACCCCCTTGGTTTCCAATTCTTTGCCATGACAAAAAGATCTGCTATGAATATTTTTACACTTATGGGTCCTTTTCCTATTTCATTGCTTTTTTTTTTTCAGTCTAGACCTAGTAGAGATATTGCTGAGTCAAAAAGTATTCACAGTTTAATAGATTTTGGAGGCATTGTTTCAAATTGCTTTTCAGAATGGCTGGACTACTTAACAGTTATTTTCAAATAGCCCCTCCAGAAGCTATCATTTTCATTTTTTGTTAAGTTTGCCAATTTGATAAACTGAGATGGTATCTCAGAGTTGTTTTAATCAGTATTTCTCTATTAGTGATTTAGAGCATTTTTTTTTCATATAGCTATTGATAGCTTGTGTTTCTTCCTCTGAAAACTGCACATTCATATATTTTGACCATTTACCAGTTGAGGAGTGACCCTTATTCTTGTAAATTTGAATCAGTTCATTATATGTCTGTAATGGGAATGTAAATTTTTAAGATCTTCCCTGCCCCTAGGCTTGAGTGCACCTGGAGCCTGTGGTGGGAGGCTTGTTTTTCAGGAGATACCTTGTGGTTGGGCAGTGGGTCAAGAAGGTTGTTACATTCTCTGAACCAGGAGAAAGCTATATAAACTCTGTTGTGAGGCTTTGTTTTGGGGCTCACTTTGAGAAGTGTTGTGTGATTTGACCAGATGAGACTCTGGGCAGCTGTTGAGCCCTCTGGCTTTGAAAAGTCAGATGTTGATGCTTCCCTCTCTGGTATGTGATTTGGTATGGATGTAATGGTTGGACAATTTGGAAGCCTGTCTCTTGATCTGTTTCTGTCTATATACTCTGAAGTTCCGGGTGCTGACCTTTTCCCCCTGAACTAGCTAAACGATGTATGTTTGATTGATTAAAGTAAGCTTGTTAACCCACTTTGAGTTGCTTTCCTTTAGCAAAGCAGATCCAAGAACCTGTGTTGGCAGCCACCCTGGGGATGCTGGGGTGCTTGCCGCTACAGTGCCTTAGAAACATATTTTAGAACTTTTATCAGAGAAACTTGAAAGGGAGTAAGGTGTAAAAAGAGCTAGGTTATAAAGGACTTTGAGCACTGGAGGATTATGTATTTGATCCTGGAAGTAATAGGGAGCCATGGGAGTTTATTGAGGAGAGAAATAACATGAAACCAGCACTTTGGAGGCCAAGTGGAGAATAGATAGGAGTGTGGAAATATTTAAGCGAAGCAGACTTAGCAGCAGCCTATTGCAGTATTACAAGCATGAGGAAGTGAGGGTCTGTATCAGAATGGCAGCAATATCAGACAAGAAGAGAAGGAGGTATATTCAGATGTTGCAATGGTGAAACCAACAGGTCTTAGCAAAAGATTGTATATGGTAGGGGGTGGTTAAGAGTTAAGAAAGGAGGATACACCTAGGTTGCCAGTCTTGGAGACTGGGAGAGTGCTGTTGCCCTCGACAGTCATCAGGACACATCATATGAAATGGAAGTTATGAGGGAAAAGAGATTTTGGGTAAATACTATTGAGTTCAGTTTGGGATGTAATGAATTTAAGATGTGCACTGTACTGTAAGATGTCTGAAGAACAGTTGGAGATGTAAAATTAGAGGTCAGCAGAGAAGTTAGAGCAGGATAACAAAAGAGCCTAGATATCATATTTCAACATATTCTTAAAGAAAACTGCCCTGATATCTTAGAAGCAGAGGGTAAAATGGAAATTGAAAGAATCCATTACTTCCTAAAAGATCTCAAAATGAAAACTCCAGGAAGAACATAGCCAAACTCCAGAATTCCTAGGTCAAAGAAAAATTACTTCAAGTCACCAGAAAGAAACAATGCAAATATTGTGGAGCCACAGTCAGGATCACACAGGATTTAGCAGCTTCATGTTAAAGGAGCAGAGCATTTGTAAGATGATATTCCAGAAGGCAAAGGAGCTAGGATTACAAACGAGAATCACCTACCCAACAAAATTGAGTATATTCTTTCATGAGAAAAAAAATTAATGAAATAGAGGATTTTCAAGCATTCCTGATGAAAAGATCAGAGCTAAATAGAAAACTTAACTTTCAGACACAAGACTTCAGAGAAGCATAATAAGGTAAACATGAAAGAAAAATCATAAGCTACTTGATATGGTTCAACTGTTGGCATTCCTGTATGGGAAGATGATACATGTAACTCCTAAGAACTATGTCATTATTAGAGCAGTTATAAGGAGTTTACATAGAAAGAGAACATGGGTGTGAGTCAGTTATGTTGGAATGATCTCAGAAAAAGGAGGGGGGGTGAGAAGGAGGGAGAGGTAGAATGGGGAAATTTTTCTCACATGAAAAGGGCATAAAAGTTTTTACAGTAGAGGAGAAAATGGGGGAGGGGAGTTCGCCAGCAATACGTGAACATCACCCTCATCAGAATTTGATTCAAAGAGAGGAACACATACACACACATACAAATTCATATATACATATATATTCACTCAGTTGTATATAGAAATCTAATTTATTATTAATGATTTTAGAAAATCTTCCATGAAGTTGTTTATAGTTTGCTATTCTTTTGTGAACTGGTTGTTCATATACTTTTAGTAGGTTTCCATTGGGGAATGATTCCTGCTCTTAATAATATGTGTTAATTCCCTATTTTGTCTTGGGCATCAAACAAACCTTTTTTTAGATAAATTTGGTGTAAATATCCCCCCCCCAATCAACCATTTTCCTTTTTACCTTAGTTCTATTGATTTTGTTCATGGATATTTGATCTTCTTTATCATTTTTTCAAAATAAATTAGACAGTGAAATGTGGCAAAACAAAAGAAGCAGACATATTGTATCCGTGCAAAGATGGACAGTGAAAGCAGAATAATTAAATGATAGAGGACCCAAACACAAAGCTTTTATAAAGTTAAAAAAAAAAAAAAGGATTGCTGATAGATTTTTATTCTCTAAAATTTTCCAGGGTGACGTTTACATTGTTTCATTTATTGAGGATTCCTTTTCCCATAAAAACTAATTAATCCTATCAAGGTAGTTATTTCTCTCCTCCTTTTCCTACAAAAGGCCTGATAAAAGCCAGTAAAGCAGGATGATAAAGTAGAGCACAGGACTAGTAGTCAGTAAACCTGGGGTTTGATCTAAATTCTGGCACCAAATATGCTCTCTGACTTTGAGCAAATGTAGGGCCAATGCAATATTCACAGTGCTGACAGTGACTGTAAATATGCCAGCATAGTTCTCAATAACAAAATAAGTCTCTCAAATTCCATAATTCTATTAATAAATGAAAAGTATTTAGTAAATAGGTATGTGTGCAAAGTGCTGAGCTAAGCATTTGGAATAAAAATCAAAAAGCAGAACAATCCTTATTCACAGTCACATTTTTTTTAAGAGGGGCAGTTGGGGTTAAGTGACTTGCCCAAGGTCACACGGCTTGTGTGTGTGTGTGTGTGTGTGTGTGTGTGTGTAAATGTCTGAAGCCAGCTTTGAGCTCAGGTCCTCCTGACATCAGGGCTGGTGCACTATTCACTGCCCCACCTAGCTGCCCCACATAGTCACATTCTAATGGGAGAAGTACAAATAAAAACCCAGAGACTTTAGTGCTTAGTGGCAAAGCATATGGAAATTGGATCTTCTTTAATGTTTCAATGTTGGAATTAATTGATTTATTAATAAGATCATATTTATTTCTAACATTGAAGCATTTGAATAAAAAAAGCTAATATTTGAAGCGCAGCTGACATCTTCAAGGGTGAAACTATACCTGAAGCTCTTAGACATCCATGACCATCTGTGGAAGCTGTTTGATAGCTGAGGTAGCAGACTCCTTCTCAGATTCTCCTTGATGATGGCTTCAAGGACAGTCAGTAGGGCGGGTGATCTGGGAGGCACTGCTATTCCCTAGACCCTGGGGCTGTTTCTACCAGGATGTGAGGGGAGGAGGTGGTGGTTTGACCTGCTTGGCATCTGTTTTCTCTTGTCTTTCTCTTGGAATGCTTTGCTGCTTGAATTAGTCTGACTTGAATGACCTAATTCTGTCATCATGGATATCAAAGAAATATATTATCCTTTCCTCAAAAAATAAATAAATAAATAACCTACAGGCACATAAAGCACTGGCTACAAATGTTTTATTGTTGCTGCTGCTGCTATTAAAATAAAAGACAGAACTTACTTTTCCATCAAGGGGGGAAATAAGTCTTCTCCAAGCATCATATTTTCCCTCATGGCCCAACTTCTTATACAATAGAAGCTTAATAAATAATTTCTTTTTTTTTTGTGCTACTTGATATGACACATTAGTTGCAGTACTTTCATTTTAAAATATTGTATTGACTTTTCTCTTTGAGGTAGTCTGATACAGAGGATAGAGTTCTTAACTTATAGCAAAGACCCAGAGTGAAATTCAACCTCCAACACTCACTAACTCTTTAATCATGGATAAATCATTTAACCTCTCTGAGGTTGTTTCCTAAGTTTTCTCATTCATAAAATAGAGATAGTAATATCTATAGTACCTATCTAAGAGGAGGATTATGAGGTTCAAATAAGATCATAGTTTTATACAGTGTAGAGCTCTGAGTCTTCCAGAAGATGTCAGTGTAGATTTATGGAATAGTGAAATCCAGCCTTTCTTTCCACTGGTATTTTAGACAAATTATATCTTTTGGCTAATTTCTCTGTTCAGCTTTACTCGGCATACACCAAGTTCCCCTCCAATTCTAAACTTCTGTTATTCTATAATATGTTTTCATTCCATTTTGTGACCATGATTTCAGCACTATAGGAAAAAAAAAATACCTTCGATACTCAGGCATTGCATAACTAAGGGATTCATTAATTTCATTTTAGAACCAATATTAAACTGCTATTCATTGATTATTAATTAAAGTCTCTTATACCACATCTAAAAGAATCATGAAATTTGTTGAGTATAGTCCATAGAAGACCTGCCTCCACAAAGCTTTACAACCTTACCATGCAACTGAAACTGCTCTCTCCAAGGTTCAATAATTTTTTTTATTTCTAAATCCTTCTAAGGCCTTTTCTCACATCTTATCCTTTCTGACCTAGCTTCATGTTTTGATTATGTTGATCTCACCTCCATCCAGGATATTCTTTCCTCCTTGACTTCTGTTCTTCCCTCTTATTTTTTTTCTCATCTAACTGCAGTCTCCTTTCTTGGAACATTAGTCTTTCTTGTCCACTAAGGCAATGGTATCCCCCAAGGCTCTCTTTTGAGTTATCCTTTGGGCTATGTTCTCTATTTACAGTCTCTCTTGGTGCAGTTTTAAGCTTTAATAACTCCAAAACCTTTTGGATATGATAGATAGATAGATAGATAGATAGATAGATAGATAGATAGATAGATAGATAGATAGATAGATAGATAAAGATATACACACACATATATACATATGTGTGTATAAAACCTGTCTCAATGAATAATAGTAGGTCTTGCAACCCCTTTCTTATCCTGTTCACATCTTCTCTGTGGCTTTTTACATATTTTATCACTTTACACACACTATTTCTTTACTTCTATCCTGGAAATGTCAATAATGGAATGTCTATGGAGCAGTTTTATTGGATTAAAATTCCCAAGATGATTTAATTGACATAAGGAGATCTCCAGAGAGGAGATCCCTTTACCAATTTAGGTCACCAATTGTTCTACAAAGTATTGTTAGAAATTTGTCTGGGATCACTGAAAGGTTAAATGACTCATTCAGATGTAACACATCTGGTATGTGTTAGAGTTCAGACTTGAACATCCTAATTTCAAGTCAGCACTATCTACCATACCAGATTGCCTCTCTGTAGAACTCCACACTTCAAATAATAAGTTTTATTGTATCAAAATGATATAGTCTTCCCATAGTCACCTTTTTGGTTGAATATAAAGCCACCCTTGTAAGCGTGTTGCCCTTTATGGTATTTATTTTTTAAAATAATGACAATTATGATATTTGTTCTAAGGTGTGGTCCTGAGCCACATTGTAATCTCTTGACCAAAGGTGTGGTCTCATCCTTAACATGACATTTTACTTGATAAATAAACCCAAAAGAGATGTAAAGTTGATTGGTAGTAAGAGGGTGGTGGTAATATATTTTTTTGTTGATGGCTAATACAGTCGTAAAGATTATTGACAGTACATCATTTATGATGTCAGGTGCTTAGCACATAAGTTTCAGCTACATAACAAACTTTCAAATAACCTTAGTTCATTTAATTTCACTGTACTTCCTTTTAATTATTTATAAAAATAAAGTTTTATTCAAACATGCGCTCATAGGTTTAGCTCTAGAAGGAAGTTATCTCAAAAGTTATCTAGTAGAACCCCTCATTATACAGTTGCATGTCCATAGTTACACAACTAGGGACAGAGGTAGATTTTGAACTCGGGTTCTCTAACTCAAAAGCCACTGTCTACTTTATCACTGGTGTGCTTACTTCAGAAAGTTGATCTGAAGATTAATTATTTGTAATGTACAGAATCCAGGAATAGAAGGTGTTTTTTTTCCAAATATATAAATAGTATTGCTATTAGTATAGCACAGCCATAAGGAAAAGAAAAGTAAAAATTGAAACCATGTTGAGATGCAGTTGCCTTTTTACCTACATATGGAACTACCACAAACCCTTTATGGGCAGTTAATAGATATTTTAATGTTCTTAGAGAAAAACAGGCACAGAAGGGAACCTAATCATAATTGTACATTCCGCAGGGAATACAGTTCTCATTTTAAAAGTTTTAATAGTATTTAGTTTAATGGAGTTTTAAGTTAGTTTTTGGAGAGAGATCTTCTCAAATATTTACCCATTAATATGTTATAGTGGACCATTATAGGAAATTTCTTCTCTATCCTTGCTTCATTTTTATTCATTCATATGTTGTGATTTTGTAGGGCAGCATTATGGCATGATAGAAAGGACATTTATTTTTGAATCAGAAGCACTAGACTTAACTGCTGGATTAATTGTCTATGTAAGTATTGGCAAATTGCTTCATTTTGTGGGTATTCACTTCCTAATGTGTAGAATGAAGGGGTTAGATTATTAATATCCTTTTTAGTTCAAAATTTTGTAAACCTAAATATTTTCTTTAGCTAACTGTTTATGTATTCACTCTTCCCAATTAGGTTAAAAACTCTTAAATTTTCAAGGTTTCAATCTCCTGAACTCTTCACAGGATTTTGCATTTTTCAATCCAGATCTCACTTAGAGGACCTAGCTATGTTTCTATTATGTTTGAATGATTACAAAAGAAAAGTGGAACAATGGGAAAGAGAAATACACTGGGAAAGAGAGAGGAAAAAATGGGCATAATTATCTCATAGAAATGTGCTATTCAATGAGGAATTTGTACAATAAATGGGGCTAATGGATGAAAGAGGGTAGCACTTAAGCCTCACTCTCATCTGAACTGGTTAAAGGAAGGCAGAATACACAAACAAGTTCAGAAATACCTCTTACCCAACAGGGGAAAAGGAGGGAGAGCAGGGAGGAAAGAAGAGAACAAAAGAGAAGGTATGTTAAGGGAGGTGGTAGTCAGGCGCAAAAGTCTATTTGAAAGGACAAAGTAAAAAAGAGAAAGAAAAATATAAGTGACGAAGATGGAGCAATCATAAATGGATGTGAATGGGATGAACTCACTCATAAAAGAGAAGACAGAATGGATTAGAAACCAGAATCCAACAATATGTTATTTATAAGAAACACACTTGAAACAAAAAGATATATGCAAAGTTAAAACAAGAAGATACAGCAGAATCTATTAGACTTTAACTGAAGTACAAAA
The DNA here is from genome assembly GCF_028583685.1 of Petaurus breviceps papuanus. NCBI lineage: Eukaryota > Metazoa > Chordata > Mammalia > Diprotodontia > Petauridae > Petaurus > Petaurus breviceps. Next base: position 16,757,598 of record NW_027185655.1, on the reverse strand, counting down.
AAGGCAGGGATAGAAATCATAACCTAAGACAAAGCAAAATGCACAAATAGACCCAATTGAGATTAAACAAAGAAACTGTTTTACTAAAAATGATGATACAAGAAATTAATAGCAACAGTAAACATATATGCACCACATGACATAGCATCTAAATTCTTATTAATTAAATTTTTGCTACCACTAAAAGAGCTACTATAAATATTTTTGTACATGTAAGTCATTTTCCTTTTTTGGGGGGTAAAAGTCTAATAATAATATTACTGGGTATGTACATACAAAGGTATGTACAGTTTAGTAGATTTTTAGGCATAGTTCCAAATTGCTTTTCAGAATGGTTGGATTAGTTTAAAACTTCCCCTATTCATACATTTGACAGTTAATTTCTTCCATTCTTCTCTAATTTGCTTTTTCACCCTTTATATCTAAATCATGTATTTGTTTTAGGTGGTATCTGCACTTCAACATGGGAATAGAGTCTATACAAATATTACAAGTCTCCAGAAATAAGACTGATTTAAGTCAAACTGGGAGATCTAATCAGGTTAAGAAAGACTTTTGTATAACCTTGGGCAAGTTACTTAACCTCCAATTGCCCTCCAAAAAGGCAAAAATAAAAAGAAGAGAAAGACTTTTGTAGCAAAGCTAAGGAGGAATCCTCAAAACTAACAGCAACCATATGATTCTCCGTTCCACTTGATTGATCAAAAATTATCGAAAAATCAATAATTCAGTGTTTTAAGTATTTAAATTTAATATCTTAACTTCTTTACCATCATCTCCCCTGATCCTGCTTGAATACTAATAAACTGTTGTCTAAAATGCCTTTCTTTACTCGTGGCTCTCTATAGGTGAGGACAGGAAGGAAACAATGAAGTTAAAACAACAGTACAAACAAAAAGAGGATGGAAAGTGGATTTAAAGTGTAATTTAAAGTGTGAAGGGCAGAGTGATACCTTCTGGTTGGGGAATGGGAACATTTTTGCAGATTTCAAGATAAAGATAAAGAGAAGACACCCTGGTGATACAAGATTGTTTTATTTATAGTCAACACATACAAAGACCTGCTGCCAAACAATTTCCAAATACCTTTTTTTCCTGCAAATTGTGAAACAAAGGGAAGGACCCAAATAGTCTTTTTAGGTAGAGTCTTCAGTAAAGTAGTGACAGCCAAGTCACTGCAGAATTAATTATATAAAGTAAAATCCAGTTATGAGGAAAATACTAAAAGGGTGCAAAAAGAAATATTTTCATTCATACAGTGGTTTAAGAAATCTGTCCCAGAGTATCTCAGTAAAACACTGAATTTAAAATCCTTGGTCCATGAACACAACAGCTTCCTAAGAGAGATGCATTCTTCCCAAATGCTCTGATAAAGGACAGCAAGAGCACTGAATAAAATTAGGGATGGGTGAATTAGACTCCACTTACCAAGCTATCTTACCTTTTTGAGTAAGTCAAACCTATTTTAATTGTGCCAGGCTCTTCCTTGTTCTGTAGCAGGGAATTTAAGGTCCAAAACAAGTATGAAACAGATTCTCCTCCCAATATTTCCTTTAAGCACACTCATTGTGAGCAGGAAGACATCTGCCCTTATTCTTTTAACCTGTGATCTGAGTGTCTGCCTTATCATCAATGCCAACAATAAAAGTTTTGGCTGAGATATAGCCCTTAACTTTGATCTCCATTTCTTGACTTTCAAGGTGGCCATATGCAGCTTCTCTAAGAAATCTGGCATGCCACCAGAGATCATACAACTGACAAAGTTATAAGGAAACACAGTTTGAGGATTATCACTATGTCAACAAATAGTTGAAAGTCATTCTCATCAAATAATTTGTGGGAACTGATAAACATCTGGGATTCATATGATCAGACACAAACAAATTCAGGAGATTCTGATGTGCTGAGATATTCTACTTCATATGACACCAATACCATCACATTGTTTTTATGATCTACACTATACCACCAGAAGTACACATAATTCTCTTAGTACATTGGATGAGGAAAATGAAGTGAAGAATGTCAGAGCCACTTACATCCCTCTTGTTCACTTCCAATTTTGTTGCTAAAGCATTCAACCTCTTCCTAAACTCTGAATCCAGCTGGACATTGGAGAACTGTCTGCTATTTGTCACAGTTGTATGCAGTACAAAAATTGTGTATTGATACAGATGAGTACCACTGAGGAGATGCCTCCAAAGTTTGCAGTGTTTCTTATTTATAACCATTTCCAGTGACTAGTCTTTGGTGACTGTATCACGTCCTTTGGTTTAGAGTTTCAGTTTAGGGGATGGCACTCTATTTCACTACTTTGGCACATACTAGACATTTCCTCCATCCTTTTCATCTCATCAATAGATCTCTTTAACTCTTCTTCTGTGATGCTTTCCTCTTCTCACACAAAGATTTCAGTTAGAGTGACCAGAGGTTTGAAGATATTCTCATGGTGGCTATGAAACTTGTGCCAAAGTTTACTGAAAAGGTTCCAGCGTGTCCTTTCCAAGTAGATATTGCTGTAGAGGTGGCTGATTAGTTGGGCATGGCAGACTCTCAACCTGGTAACATCTATCCTGGTTAGCTAAAAGCAAAAGCAGGCTCTTATTTTGCCTAGAGTCTCTTTCATTCTTCTGGAACCAACTCAGAAACTGCTGTATCCTGTCCTTTAGGGAGATCATCTAATTCCCCAAGTCCAAACTCCCATCTTCAAGGTTGGCAAACTGTGTAGAGTTCATACATGCTCAGCTATTCCTTCTCCTTTCTTGCTCCCCATTACTCAATTAGTGGCCAAGTTTTATCAATTTAACAAGCATGTCCTAAGTGCTACTGTGTTCCAGACACTATAGTATGTTGACAATACAAAGACAAAAATGAAAATAGTTCCTGCCCTGAAGGAACATACACTCTATTAGAAGGAAAAAATGTACATGGCCAAGTAAAAACAAAATATATTCAAAGAAAGTTTAGGATAGTTGGATTGGAGAGAAGAATCACTAACTTCTGAGAGAATAAGGAAAGACCTATATAGAAGATAGCATTTGTGCTGAAACATAATTAGATATAGAAATAAGTTATAAAGGTCTTGCTCCATTGCTTGGTTTCATTTCTACAGGCATAAATATCAGTAGCATCTCAAACCAGGAAGATTAGGTCACAGTAGACAAATAATGCACTAGCTACTGAAAAGGCTTAATAAATACTTTTTTCATTCATATATTTCATTTCCTTTTATGTATCATCTTAACAGTATTTTATGTTTTTATCTCTGAATTTGGAAATGTCTTTTTTGTTTTAAATTTATAGGTTTTATAGATTTTGTTGCTGCTGCTGCACATTCATGTCATTTGTCTTTGCTTTTTCTCTCTTTGATATAAGTGTTCAGAGATACAAATTTTTCCATACAAACTGTTTTGACTATACTTCATAATATTTGTGTCTTGTTTTATTTGTTGTGATGTTTACCCATGTAAGTTCTGTAAACATAATTTTGTTTGCTGTAATATTTATTGTTTCTGTGGTTTGGTCTTTTTTTTCCTTCATATTTTAGGTATACATTATTTGGTCTCCATTTGGATCTGAATCATTTCTTCAAATTTCCCTCATTGTTTATAATTTTAACTGTGTTGTGGTACTTAGACCGATTAATCATCAGCTATATATAAAGCACCAACTATTTCCCAGGTATTGGGCTAGGCAATTGGGATACAAGTACAAAGAATGAAATAATGCATACTCATAAGGAATTTGTCTTCTAGTGGAAAAGACAAGTACATATGGAAGTATATATAACATAATTATAAAATAAGCAAATACTAATATATAAGAAGTCATTAAATACAAACTAGTTTGGAAGGAAAGACACTACCGGTTGATGAGAGCAAGAAAGGTTTCATGTATGGGGCAGCCAGGTAGCACAGTGAGTAAGAGCACTGGCTCCAGTGTTGAGAAGACCTGGAGATCGAATCCCAGACTCAGACACTTAGCACCCACCCAGAAACACCTGGCCGTGTAACCTTGAGCAAGTTACTTAACCCCAATTGCTTAGGGGCGGCCAGGTGGCTCAGCGAGTAAGAGCACCGGCTCCAGAGTCGGGATGACCTGGATCAAATCCGGGCCCAGATACTCAGCACCACACCCAGAAATAACTGGCCGTGTAACCTTGAGCAAGTTACTTAACCCCGATTGCTTTAAAAAAAAAAAAAGGTTTTATGTAGAAGGTGATACCTGAACTGCCCCTTAAAAGGAAGAGAGTTGGACTCTTTGAAGTGGAATTAGAGTATATTTGAGTCACAGGGGGTGGCCAGTACAAAGGTATGGAAACAGGAAATGGAGTATTCTTTGTGAGAAGTAAAGAGAGGGGTGATGGGGCGGCCAGGTAGCACAGCAAGTAAGAGCACTGGCCCCAGAGTTGGGATGACCTGGGGATCGAATCCGGCTCAGACACTTAGCACCCACCCAGAAACACCTGGCCATGTAACCTTGAGCAAGTTACTTAACCCCAATTGCTTAGGGGTGGCCAGGTGGCTCAGCGAGTAAGAGCACCGGCTCCAGTGTCAGGATGACCTGGGGATCAAATCTGGGCTCAGATACTTAGCACCCACCCAGAAACACCTGGCTGTATAACCTTGAGCAAGTTACTTAACCCCTATTGCTTTAAAAAAAAAAAAAGAGGGGTGATTTGGCTGGATCAAGACTGCATGAAAGGAAGTAATACCTGATGAAGCTAGAAAGAATTTGAGGCCAGATTATATAGCACTTAAAAGTAAATCAATTAATATTTTATCCAAGAGGTAGTAGGAAGCCACTACAGTTGGTTGAGTAGAGGAGTCAAATCTTCGCTTAATAAAAAATCATGTTGGTCATAACATATACAATGAATTGGAGTGGTGAGAGATGAGTAAAAGAGACCATTTAGGATGCTGTTACAATAATGCAGAGAAGAGATGATGAGAGTTTGAATTTAAGGTGGTAGCTGAATAAGTGAAGAGAAGAGGTCTGCCAGGAAAGTAGAAAGCAAGGATTGGCAAATGATTGGCTATGTGGGGTGAGGGAGATTGAACAGTTAAGGCTGATCCTTATATTATGAACCAAAACACTGGTGGGATAGTGGTGTCTTCACCAGAAGTAGAGAAGTTTGGAACTTAGTAGGATGTGGAGGGAAATATGGAGTTTAGTTTTTAGCATCTTTATTTTAATATGTCTTCAAAACATCCAGTTTGAAATGTCACATAGGCAATTAATCTGAAGCTAAGGTTAGAACATGAATCCACATTTCAGCAAGACAGTCCTTTCTCTTGTCATGATTGAAATTAAGATAAAGCAGGGCACAAAACTTTGAGCATGTTCAATTTATTGGTAAGGCTAGCAGTTAGAAATAAAGGGGGTCTTTAGCTCCTCAGCAAGCCAAAAGATCATTAATGAGGGTTGACAGATTATTTTTATGGACAAAAGGAGTGTCCAGAACCTAGAAGGCATCATCAGAGATGTGGGGGACAATATGACTGGCCAGAAATTTGGAATGCAGGGTTAACAACAACCCCTCCTTCTATCTTGTGGTATCCACTTGCATGGCTATTTAGTGCCACAATGATAACACATGAGGCTTTCTTGAAGAACAGCCAGTGTTGCAGAGGTAACAGACCAGACTACCTGGCATCCACCTGCATCCTTCAAGGATAACAAATTTCCTTGAGACTAAGAAGAGAACAGTGATTAGCAGGAAAACTGAACTTCTAAACTTAACTCAGAGACAATGAATGATTTACAGGAAAGCTGAACTTCCAAACTTAACTTAGAGACCAATGAAATATGACTTAGGTAGTTATACAAAATATCAGTAGTGATACAAAATGAAATTAATTACAGAATACAATCAATTTGATTTTCTCAAATTTCACTCCCTAATTGATCCCCAATGGGCAGTTAGGTGGCACAGTGGATAGAGTGCTGGACCTGGAGTCAAAAAAAACTTGAGTTCAAATCTAGCCTCAGATACTAGTTGTGTGACCCTGGGCAAGCTATTTAATCCTGTGTACCTCAGTTGCCTCATCTGTAAAATAAGTTTTAGAAGGAAATGGTAAATCACTCCAGTATTTTGCCAAGAAAACCTCAAATGGGGCCACGAAGAGTTAAACATAATTGAAAAGACTGAACAACAATTGATTTCCTATCTGAGAGTCATCTGCAAAGAGTTGATAAATTAAAATTATGGCACCTAATAAGGAGAGACAAAGACAGAGAAAGAAACAGAAGCAGAGACAGGGTGATAGTGATAGAGAATAGATGAAAAGAAGAGGACCCAGGACAGAACGTTAGGGAATACCCACTGTTGGGAGAGATGAAGAATGAGCAAAAGAGACTGAGGAGGGAGCAGACAGGTAAGAAGTGAAGGAGGAGAATGCCATGAAAACCCAGAGAAGAGAAGATCTCAAAGAAGACACCTTAGAGATATCTAGGCGTAGAGAGTAATCAACAATGCTCATTATAGAGAAAACCTGATCATCCTTCAAGATCCTACCAGCTTTGGTACTCCATCTCACTATCACCCTCTGTCCTCTGATTGGAAGATGGAGCCATGAATTCCACTTACTAACTGTGTAATGGAGCAAATCACTTAACCTCTGTTTTCCTCACTTTCCTCAAGAGTAAAATGGAGATAATAACAATATTATATATATATATATATATATAAATAAATATATATATATCTCACAGGGTTGTTGTGAGGATCAAATGAAATATTTGTAAAAAGTACTTATCACCATGTTTGGCACCTACTATGTGCTATGTCAATACTTGTTCCCTTCCCCTTTATCTAATCCCTTTTTTCTTCATTTTATCTAGTTATCTAACTCTTTCCATATTTTTTCTCTTAATTAGTAAAGTCAAATACTCCTTCCTCTTATCTCTCTCAAATTCTTTTTTTTTTAATTTTCGGCACCTCTTTCTAACAAGGGGTTCCTTCCCTCACTTTTTTCATCAATTCTCTTTGCTGTCTGTTGATTTTCAACATTTATTCTTTGATGCATGACCGTTATGATTATTTATTCCCTCTTCAGTCTCTGTGCTCTTCATGAAATTAAAGTATCTGAAACAGAGTTGTCAAACATGACTTGAACTCTGGAGAGTGACCTCAATGAGGTTAAAATATAATTGGGACATATTTAACAAAGTAAATAAAAGTACAACACAGATAACACTACATTTTAAAATTAAGTCAATATGCAGCCCACAGAGATCCTTAAGTATGCGTTAGCAGTCATCATTTCTATTTCATTTTGACACCATTGATCTAACATAGCTATTCTGAGTTTTCTCTTCTCTACAAGTTCAATATTACTCCTTTGAAGATCTTTTCCCTTCCCCTTGAGTTCTGTTGTGGCTCACATATAGAAGGCTCAATTCCTATAGGAGATAGAAAGAAAATAAGTGTTGCCCAACAGTGGAAATTTCCATGTTTCCCTGATCATGTAGCAGTACATTTCTACACACACTCCTTCTTTTCTCCATAAGCATTTTCTTTCACATTTGCCAGGAAATCTCTGGGCGCGTGTCCTCCACTCTTCTTGGTGTTACTGCCCATAAGAGTTCTGATTCTGCTTTTTCTAAGGTAAACAGATATCCATGAAGTCACCACACTCCTTTAGAAATAGTGTGAACAGCAAATCCCTATAGATTATGCCTTTTTAGGTCCCCACTTCCATTTCTTACCTCACGAGAGGGCTCTTATGTGGGAACCCTTTCCACCATATCAAGATTGCCCCCTTTCAATTCCTCCTGTTGAAAGAAAAATTCTTCATTTGGACGCTTCTCACTGATTAATAACACAAAACTCAGGACAAAAAAATTAAAAGGAGTTTATTATAAGTGCTTCAAGGTAGCAATATGTTGATGAGCTGATCACAGAAGATCAATGAGGGCATCAAGGTGGGGTCACCTTTTATAGGTAACTTTAACACAAGTCACAGACATACATCTCAGCAAAAGAGGCTGGGCCCTTGCATCTCAGTTCCTTCTCAAGGTAGCAAGAACGTGGCAATTTGCAGGTAGCATTACAAAGGTCACAAGTTTGTTGACTAGATTAGACTTGATTGCAAAACCTACACCAACTCAACAATGTTCCCTGTTACTGCAACCACTCCAGAAAAACACGTATCCAGTTCTGACTTCAATAAACTAGCCTTCATTCGCTAGTGTCATTTCACTCAGAGCTGATATTTGGATGCAATATCTCCTGAGATCTCTCACAATAAGAGTTATTCATCTTTCAACTCTACTAGATTTCTTGACATCCATAAATGTGCTCTCATCTCATGTACCAACGATGAGCACAATCATCTTTGTGAACATTTTTGTACACGTTTTTGTGTTTAGATCACAGGGTGGGACCCCCAACTTCTGTAGTAAGAAGACCAGGGTTAAGTGAAGCAACAGTTTTTAGTGAACCTTTCCTCACGCCAGAAGATAAGCAGTGTGGTCCTTAAGAAGGCTGCTCAGACACCCGGGGGGCTGCTGCTTCAGTCCAGTGATAAGACAGTCCTATGGCCTGGACCACTTGTGTGCAGGATTGTGACTACAACTCCCAGTGCATCCACACCTGCTGCTTAGTTTTTCACCCATTACCACAGGGTGTCAAGCTAGGTAAAATAGTAATGTGGTGAAGTAGTAACATAATAAAATAGAAAAATAGTTGAATAGTAAAATAATATGATAAAACTGTAAAATTATCAAGTAGTAAAATAATGAAATAGTAAAATACTAAAATGATATGGATTATGCCTTTTGACTTGCACATAAATTAGATTTAAGTGAAATAGAGCTGTGAATAGTTATCAGCCTCACTCTTCCAGAGTCATCAGAGTCCAGTAGCAAGACAAAAGTCAAAACAAGTGTCGATGGTTCAGGATGTATCTTTGGTGTCTGATCAAACTCTAAGCATTCCACAGTGCCCGCTTTTGCTACTTTCATTACCCATTTAAAGAAAATGTTCACATCCACCTCTTCCAGCAGTTAAATCTTTACATGCGTGGGGTAGACACCCCACCACAGTCACCAATGGGTTTGATGCCTGTTGTTCACCCTCAACCTGGTTTAGCCCATTTGCCAAGATGGTTTAATAGGGTGTAGCCATTGCACATGCTACAGTTTCTTGGAGCCACAGGTGAGAGCTGAGTATCAGGTGAACACCAAAGGTGAATGAACAACTCTGAAAAGAGATCACTAGCCCTCACATGAGAGATACTAGTCCTTCCTTGAACACCCTACAAGTAATTAGTAACAAAGGGAAGACTTATACCCAAGCTCTGAGTCTACTGGACCATGCTGCCCAACATCACACATCATTCTCTGAGTAATTTTAAGAATTCTGATCCCAGAATATGATTGCAGAATTTAGAAAAACCTAGTGCTAATGGGTAAATGTTATTAGCTGTCGAACGTGCTAAATGCTATCCTAGAATATGCAGTACTGACGTAGTACTGCTCCTCACAACAGCTCTGTGACATAGGCACTATTAGCCCCATTTGACAGATGGAGAAACTGAGACTTAAAGAGGTGAAGTGACTTGCCCAGGGTCACATATCTGATAAATATCTAAGATGGGATTCAAACTTGTGTTTTCATCCTGACTTCAGGGTTAGAAGTCATTTTATTTCCTCTATAATATCTGGATACCTCATAAAACTTGCAAAGCTAATGCTATTTGTTCTCTTTGCACAGAAGATAAAGATCTAAATTGTGGAGTTAAAATGGCTATGCTTATCAAAAAAAATCCACACTAAATTGTTGGCAGTTTAGCCATGTAGGTAGTGAGGGCTTTTAATTTCTTGATGATAGTCCTGGAAGTGTCATTTATAATGGATTGAAGTTATTTGATTTGTTAAGGGTTGTTTTTGTTTTGTTTTGTTTACTTTGGGCATTTATTTATAGCTTTTCTTTTTGGTTTATGTTATTTTTCAGTGGAATCTGCCCAAGGAGTATATTCTAAACCATCCCCCCACCCACCCCATCTTCCCCTCCACTGAACTCACTTTTCCTCCAACTCCTGCCCACCCTGCTCTGCTACAGTTTATTTTTGATGATAGCATCACCCTTATTCTAGTCTTCCTATCCTTATCCTTATCCAAAACCTTTGACTCTTCAGTCTTCACCTTATACATTCAAAAAGTTGTTAAGTCCTACCAGTTCTAACTCTGAAATATCTCTTTTATCTATTTCCTCCTTTGTACTCCTACTTACACAATCCTAGCTTAGGCCCTCATCTCTTCTAGCCTGACTATTTTTAGTTATCATTGTCTCAGCATCTTCAGCACCTGACCCGAAGTTTTGCATATAATTAGTAGTTAAAGTTCCAGGATTTGAGCCAGTCTTTCTGTCTCCAGTCTTTCCTCTTCCAATCCATCCTCCACACTGCTACTGACTGTACCAACTACAGTACTCTAGGCTGATTACTTCTTTACTCTTAAAATTTTAGTCATTCCTCATGGTCTAGCAAATTAAGAATAAACTCTTTGTCCTGGCATTCACATCCTGTCCTTCCACATTCTGTCTCCAAATACTCATTCCAGACATCTTTATTATTACTCCTCTTAACATAGCACATGTTCCAAACAATCATTCAGTTCAACAAATGTTCACTCACCCTCTCCCATTCTACTTCCCATTGCTCAGTTCCTCAGATTCTTTTTTTAAGCACATTTATTTTAGGGGGGTGGTAGTTGGGGTTAAGTGATTTGGCCAGGGTCACACCGCTAACAAGTGACTGAGGCTGGGTTTGAACTCAGGTGCTCCTGACTGATGCTTTATGCATTGTGCCACCTTGCCACCCCTGGGTTAGATTCTGATCCCTCCATCCCCAACTCTGCCTGAGTTAACCCAGAGTCCTACTTCACTCTCATCCTCTGACCCATTAATCCTTTCCCCAGCTACCCCCTTTCTAAAAGTCATTGGTGAAACCTGCCATTGTTACCCAAACTCTTCTTGGCCTTATAATTTGTCCTGGCTTCTTTGCCCTCCAGACCTTAACTCCAGCATAGTAGTGTTACTTTGATCCTCGAGAACAAAGGACATCAACCAACTGTGTTCAAGCCATCATGCTCCTTTCTGTCCTCTTCCTTTGGCCAGTCTTCTATCTCTATACCCATGTTCAAAATATCCTTTGCTTTCTAAAATGCCCCCTCCCTCAATTTCACCTCTATTCTAATAGTTGAATTTCTCCTTCCTTTTAAGTAACAGCTCAGGTTCCACCTTCTCCATGAAGCACCATCTTCCCCTAAGTTCAAACTGATCTCCTTCTCAAATATTTAGTACTTTGCTTGAACCACTCCTTTGCACTTCATATTTTTACCCTTATCATACTTATTTGTGTATATGTCTTTTCCCCCTAATAGTATATAGCAAACTCTGCGGTAGCTGGATCTGTAGCTCATGCATTCACATATCTCCCATTTTACTCATAAACACACCACATTGATCATATTAGTTGCTTTAGAAAAATGATGACTCAAAATTTTAAGTCTAAGTGTGCATTCCCCAACCATCCTGACTTTTGTCTTGCCACTAGACATTGATGGGTCTGGAAGAAAAAGAGAGATCGACAGCTTCGCACAACTTTGCCTCACTTAAATGCAATTCATGTGCAAGTCAAGACACCAATCTTCCACTACTTAATGATTTAACTATTTTATTATTTTACTATTCATCTGGAAGATGGCCATCTTTCTGAGAGCCAGTGGGGTTTCAGAAAGAATCAAGAAATGATCAACATGATGTTTGCTACCTCTCGACCTCAGGAGAAATGCCAGGAGCACAGAATGTACAGAGGTCTAGACACAATGTTCATCAGCCCGACCAAGGTCTTTTATACTTTCAGTTATGAAAGCATTGAAGGTCATGATGAAATTTGGTTATCTAGAGAAGTCCATTGGTATTGTACATAAATTTCATGATAGCACGCTCCCATAGATTCTGGATGAACAATGATGCTCTCACACTTTGCCAGTCACCAGTTGAGTAATGCTGGGCTGTGTGCCTGCTCCCATGCTTTTTAGAATGATATTTTCTTCAAATATGTCAGACATCTTCAATGAGGATGAAAACAGCATCGAGGTTAGTTCTCACACTGATGGTAAACTATTTAACTTGAAAAATCTATACATCAGATAAAGCAGAGAGTTGGTGAACAGCTTTGTTCACAGATGAGTGAGTACTTAGTACAGCCTCTGAAGTTGAGATGAAACAGTTATGGATTGATTCTCTGCTGCCTGTGCTAATTTTGTTCTGACAATCAACACCAAGAAAATAGAAGTTCTTGACCAGCCAACACCACACCATCCATACATGGAAATATTGGTGTAGCAGCAAGCACCCCAAGCATCCTCAGGGTGTCTGCCACCACAGGTTCTTAGATCTGCTTTGTTAAAGGAAAGCAACTCAAAATGGGTTAACAAGTTTACTTTAATCAGTCAAACATATGTACCTAGTTCAGGGGAGAAAGGTCAGTGCCCCGAACTTCAAAGTATACAGACAGAATTATCAAGACAGAAACAGATCAAGTAGACAGATTTCCAAACTGTCCAACCATTATATCCATACCAAACAACATCTGGGTTTCAAAGCCGGGGGGCTCTGGACAACGGCTTTCCAGAGTTTCATCTGATCAAATCACAGAACATTTCTCAAAGTGAGCCCCAAAACAAAGCTACACATCAGGGCTTATATAGCCTTCTCCTGGCTCAGAGAATATAACAACCTTATTGACTCACTGGCCAATCAAGAAGTATCTACTGAAAAACAAGCCTCCCACCCCAGGCTCCAGGTGCACTTTAGCCTAGGGGCAGGGAAGATCTTTAAAATGTACATTCCCATTACAATTGGTCAGTTAAATGAAGGAATTTTGAATGCTGTGCATAAGTTCTCTTACCTTGGCAGTATTCTTTCCAGGGATGTACACATAGATGTTGAGGTTGATGTACACATTGCCAGAATTAGTTCAGCATTTGGGGGGATTCAAAAGAAAGTGTGGGAGAGAATAAGTATTAGGCTGCATACTATACTGAAGGTCTATAGAGCTGTTGTGCTAACTTCACTGTTGTATGCCTGTGAAACCTGGAAAATCTATTAGTACTATGCCAAGAAACTGAACCACTTCTACTTGAATTGTCCTAGGAAGATTCTGACAATTACCTGGCAAGTTAAGTCCTGGACCCTGAGGTCCTCTCTAGAGCTGAACTACCAAGCATTCAAACTCTTCTGCAGAGACTGCAGCTCTGATAGGCTGACTACATAGCCTGAATGCCAAATACATGCTTACCCAAAAGACTATTTTACAGACAACTTGCATAAGGCAAGTCTCACATGGTGGTCAGAAGAAGCAGTACAAAGATACTCTCAAGGGCTCTCTAATGAACCTTAGTATCAATTGTAAGACATAGGAGACACTGACATAGGACCACCCAGCATGGCATGCCCACATCAAAGAAGGCACTGTACTTCATGAGCAAAGCAGAATCACAGTAGTACAAATAAATGAGAGAGTAGGCTGTCTATGGCCATTCATCAGGGAGAGAAATATGTGAGTGTGCTCTGGCTCTTTAAGAAAAATGAAGTTAACTATTTTTAGGACCACCAGCTGTGTTGTACCTGGGCCTCCCAACCTAGTAATTTAAGCCTTAACTACACCTTTATTACAGTGGATATTATGCATACCAAAAAAATAAAAAAAAGAATAGTTCATTTTTAAAGTCTAGTCTTCATTATAACACATAGAATTTCAGAATTTATATTTTAGTCTTTAGTTGAATTTTTTAATTTGTTGGTTTTCTGATTTTTAGTTGAATGTTTAATTCATTGATATTTTTTCACTTTTTTGTTATTTTGGGTATGTTTTCATTTTCTTTTTTTCTTAATAGTATTTTATTTTTTCAAATTACACGTAAAGATACTTTTCAACATTCACTTTTATAAGATTTTGAGCTCCAAATTTTTTCTCCCTCCCTTTTCCCACCCTAAGGTGGCAAGCAATCTGAACTAGGTCACACATGTACAATTATATTAAACATATTTCCACATTAGTCATGTTGTGAAAGAAGAATCAGAACAAAAGAGAAAAACCACAAGAAAGAAAAAAGTGAAAATCTGCATTCAGACTCCATAGTTCTTTCTCTTGATGTGGATAGTATTTTCCATTATGAATCTTTTTGTTGTTCCATTATGGTCTCTTAGGTTGTTCTATTGCTGAGAAGAACTAATCTATCAAAGCTGATCATCATACAATGTTGCTGTTATTATATACAATATTCTCCTAATTCTGCTCACTTCACTCAGCATCAGTTCATATAAGTCTTTCCAGGTTTTTCTGAAATCTAACTGCTCATCACTTCTTATAGCACAATAGTATTCCATTACATTCATATACCACAACTTGTTCAAACATTTCCCAATTGATGGGCATCCCCTCAATTTCCAATTCCAATCCAATTTCTAATATTTTTGTAAATGTGGGTCCTTTTCCTTTTTTAATGATCTCTTTGGGATACAGACCTAGTAGTAGTATTATGGGTATGCACAGTTTTATGGCCCTTTAGCCATAGTTCCAAATTGCTCTTCAGAATGGTTGGATCAGTTCAAAACACTGCCAAAAATGCATTAGGGTTCCAGTTTTCCCACAACTTCTCCAACATTTATCTTTGCCCTTTTCAATCATATTAGTCTATCTTAGAGATGTGAGATTGGTGCCTCAGAGTTTTTAGTTTTTATTTTTCCAATCAATAGTGTTTTCACTTTCTTTCATGAAATTTTCTATATTCTCTGTTTCTTGATCCTTGAATAAGGATTAAGTTATTTAGTCTTCCAATGTATTATTTTTGTTTAATATAATTTTTATTGTATTACATTCAGTAAAGGATGTGATTAACATTTCTGATTTTCTGCATTTGTTTGTGTTTTATGCCCTAACACGTGATAATTTTTGACAGTGCCACACATAGCCCAGAAATCAGTATTCTCCTTTCTGATCCTCTTTGGAAATCACCATAAACCTATCATATCTGGCTATTTTAAAATTTTATTCAGGTTTTAATGTCTTTCTTCCTTCATTTCTAACAGTGGTACATTGAGTTCACCACTATTATACTTTCCTCCAATAATTTACTTGACTCTTCTTTTAAGTATTTAGATGCTATGTCATTTGGTGCATATATACTAAGCATCAATATTAATTTACTTGTAAGGTACCTTTAAACATAATATAGCTTCCTTTTTTATTTCTTTTTATCAAGTTTATTTTTGCTCTTGCCTTACTGGGATCATGATTGCCATCCCTGTTTTTTGAGTTCCACTTAAGCTTAGTGGATTTTATTTCAGGCTCTTATTTTAACACTGAATTTTTTGGGTTTCAAGCATATTACTTGTAAACAACATATTGTAGGATTCTGCTTTCTAAAGGATTTTGCTATTTCCCTCCATGAAAACTGGATATATTCATCCTATTTATATTCTCAGGGCTTACTCTACTTGATCCATCACATCTACTTCCTCTCCACTAACACCATGGATTCTGCCAGTTGGTCCCCTATCTCTCATAGGTGAATTTTTGCTTCATCTTACTGAGACATGTATCTCCATGACACTTCCAGCCATCTCCTTACCACACTTTCTCTGTTAGACCACCATCTCCACTTCCAGAACCATGGATTATATTCCTGTATCCCCAGCCTTGGACATGTGAGTCTTGTCATATCTTTCCAGGACCCAGACTTTCAATTCCACTTCCTTTTCTCCTCTTTACAATGTCCCTCCCTGGTTTTCCTCTCCCACTTTCCAGCATGTCTTTGTATATTGTTTTCACTCATAATAACCTGAAGACAGGGATTATCTTGCTTGTTTTTATTTTTTTGTATCCCTAGTGCTTAGTAAAACACCTGATATGTGGCAATCACTTAACAAATTCTATTATCTATCTATTGATCAATTGATCAGTTGACTTAGTGAATTTCCATCTATCCCTTCTTTTTATACGTTTCCCTCTCTTTACACCCCCTCATCCCATCTACGAAAAGGAAAAAAAAAAATGTTGAGATAGGACTGTTCTCAACACTAGGGAACAATGTTTGATGCAATTTACTTCTGTTCCACTATTCTTGTCTTATACTCATTAGTCCCTGGTCTCACATCCTTTCCATTATTTCTCCCTTCACAATCCTACCTCCAAAAATGCAATTTGTTTTGCTTATGACTAATTTCTCCCTGAATTTGCCTTCCTTCTTAAGCTCCTTTCTCTGTCTCTGACTCACTATTAAGTTTAATGTATTTTTAAACCAGAACTCTTATGTATGATTGAATGAGTGTGTGTATGTATGTTCAGTCTTTTTTTTTTTTTTTGGTTTTTATGAAAGTGATATTTATATGTAAGTCCATTGTAACCTTTCTCTAGTTTATGAAGTCTTCTTCTGATGCACTCAGATTATATGAGATATTACATCACATTTAGCCTCTCCTTTGACACTGCCACCACCCTCTTTTATCATTTTAAGTCAAAAGTTCTTTCTGGTTGGCTTCCTTGCTTCCAGTTTCTCTCCACTACAGTCAGTCCCTCCTCCATTTGGCTATCAAAGAGATCTTCTTAAAGTGCTAGTTTGCCTATGTCACTCTCCTTTTCAATAATCCTCAGTGGCTCCCTATTGCTTCTGGGATAAAATATAAAATCCTATTTAGCTTTTAAAGCACTTCATAATCTGCCCCTACTTTTACAGTCTTCTCACAACTTACTCCCCTCTATGTATGCTACAATGTAGAGACTCTCACCTCCTTACTTATTTTAGTATTAGTATTCAATATGTAACATTTTAGTATATAATATAAGGTGTTGGTCTATACCTTGTTACTGTCAAACCACTTTCCAATTTTCTCAGCAATTTTTGTCACATAGTAAGTTCTTTCTCCAAAAGCTTGGATCTTTGAGTTTATCAAATACTAGATTAGTAGCTCATTTATTTCTGTGTATCGTGTACCTAATGTATTCTACTGATCCACCCCTTAATTTCTTAGCCACTAAAAGACTGTTTTGATGATTCCTACTCTGTAATATAGTTTAAAATGTGGTACTGATTTCAAATTTTTTTTCTTTATTCCCTTGATATTCTTGACTTTCTTTTCTCCAAGATTAATTTTGTCATTTTTTTCTAGCTCTGTAAAATAATTCTTTGAGAATTTGATTGGCATGGCACGTAATAAATAAATTAGTTATGTAGAATTATCATTTTTTTATTATATTGGTTCAGTACATTCACAAGCAATTAATATTTCTCCAAGTGCTTGGATCTGTTTTTATTTGTGTGAAAAGTATTTTGTTATTGTGTTCGTATAATCCCTTCATTTGTCATAACTGATAAACTCAAGTATTTTCTAATGTCTGCAGTTATTTTAGATGAAATTTCTCTTTCTATCTCTTCCTGCTGGATTTTTTTTAGCAATATATAGAAATACTTATGGATTACATAGGTTCATTTAATATTGTACAACTCAGTAAAGTTGTTAATTGTCTCACCTAGTTTTTTAGCTTATGCTGTAGGGTTCTCTAAGTATACCATCATATTATCTGTAAAGAGTGATAGTTTTGTTTTTATTCCTTCTTTTTTATCTTATTGCTAGGACTAGGATTTCTAATACAATATTGAATAATAGTGATGATAATGGACATCCTTACTTTATCCCTGATCTTACTGGAAAGACTTCTAGCTTGTTCTTGGTTTCAGATAGACATTACTTATCATTTTAAGAAAGACTCCACTTATTTCTATGCTTTCTAGTGCTTTTAAAGGAATAGATGCTATATTTTGTCAAAAACCTTTTTCTGCATCTATTGAAATAATCATACGATTTTTTGTTTCATTATTGATATGGTCAATTATGCTTATTGTTTTCCTAATATTGAACTATTCCTGTATTTTTTTTATAAATCCTGTGGCCATAGTGTATGATTTTATATATGATCTTTTCTTTAAATGGTGTTTAAATCAAACTGGATCATTGAAGCATGTTTATCTCCATTGCTTGGATAAATGTCTTAACCTTTTATAATATATAGTCAATCAGTCCAATCCCATGCAATTTATTATGCCCCTACAAAGGGCAGGCACTGCGGTAAGTGGTAGGGGTACAATTAATAAACTGAAAGACAAACCCCACCCTCAGGGAGTTTATAATCTAAAAGGGGAGGTAGCACACAAAAGGAGCCAGGAAAGCAGATGGGGGAGGGGCACAATGGAGTACCCATTTTAGGGACATCTTGTTCTGTGGAGTTGAAACTAGGCATGGCAGCAAGTGCCAAGTGAAGTGCAATTAATCAATTAGTAAACATTTATTAAGCATGTTGCAATATTGTATACTATATTTGAGAATTTTTCTAATCCCAGAAAACTATCCTTTTCAATATATTTGTCAATATATATTTATATGTATATGTACATATGTGTGTGTATTTGTCAATATGTTTATCAGAATTCATCATTCCCTTAAGGAGGCAGGACTTCTAGGCCTCCTAAAAGTAGGAAATCCCTAAAACCCTTTTGGGGGCTGATGTTTTACAATCTGATGAAGACACTCAGATACAGACTTCTTGTGATGAAGATTTTGGTACAACCTTGAATGAAAAAAAAGAAGCAGTTTTTCCAGTAGAAATTACCTTTTCCCAATATTTCATATTGCCTTCTGTTTTTTTGTCTTCTCCACAAGTATTTTTACCCAACAATGTTTAGCAGATCTTTTTGTTTTTGTTTTTTCAACTGTTTTTTTCCAGTTTCAAGAAGCCTGTGACATAATAGTGAGCTTTTAGTAACAACCCCTCCAGCATCTAGCTTCCTCTGGAGGCCATTTCATGTTTATCAAATATTAATTAAGCTATCTCACTGTAATAGTTTATCTCCTCTTGGCATTGTTTTTCATTTTGAACTAAACTTCCCTTTTGGTATAACTGATCCTTTTTCATTGTGGGCTTTGAATAGTCCATATATTGCTTGACTTTCTCACACTCTGAGATGCTGCTCCACCTTTAACAATCATTCAAATGTTCTTTTTAAGAGGTTTAACTTTTATCATTTTCTTGAAGTAATAGACATTCTTGAAAACAAGAGAACACAACAGTGAAGAGTAATGAAACATGTACATCACACAAAATTCAGCATTCAATTGAGAGAACTGACTACAGGTAAGAGAACTAACTTAATATAGCTTCATCTGATCCAATTCAGACCTGAACATTGCTGTCACAAATTGAAACCTTATCAAAATTATATTTTGTACCAAGTAATTCACACACCACTCTACGGCCTTCCCTAATCTCCCTTTTGCCTTGCTCCTCCCACACCCCACTGGTTTTTTGTGCTTTCCTATGCCAAATTAATTTCATATTTTTTCTGTTTACTTATCTATATACATGTCATTTTTGCTCCTACAGAATATAAGCTCCTTGAAGGCATGGAGTGTTTCATTTTTGTCGTCCTATCTCTAGCATTTAAGAGTATATGACACATAATAGGGATTCAATAAATGAGAGTTTGTCCTTGGACAGCAAACAACACAAAGTATGTTCAACATGGAAGGACCTACCAGAGCATTTGCTTCTCTGATATAGTCTTTTAGCTAGTCATGTCAACTCAACCACTTATTGAGGCATTAGCATAGTATTTGAGCAGAGGATATCTATACATCAGGAAAATTAATCTGGGAACTTGAGAAATTATGGAAGGAGCAAAGTCATAAAGAGGAGTTGGAGATTATTACAGTAGCCTTAGAATCAAATAATTAAGGTTTGATTTTGAAATAGAAGATGAAATAGAGTCATTAATGTATGATATTATGTTACTAAATTCCTTTTTCACTTACTCCTTAGTTAATATTTTGATTATATAGCACTTTCATATTACCCCTATTCACATTTGTAAAAAAAAAAAAGTCTTCTTGTTGCATATACTTCTAATTTCCCTTAGTATATTTTGTTTGGCTTGCTTTGATATCATATAAATATTTCCTACTTAAGTAGTAACTATTTTGGAGACTTCAGGATGAAATATTTATGAATACAGTACTTAACATTGTGGCTCACAGAAAATTGGTACTTAATAAATGTGGTCAATTGAAATTAAAATTCCATATTTATTTTTAAACTAATAAGTTTATTTATAGTACCCATTTTAGTGTGCCATTATCTCCTAATTTATTTATGTTTGTTCTCAATTTTTGTTTTTCTTCTTATTAATATACATTGTCAAATGGTTAGCAAGGAGAAGTTCACCCTCCCCCCCCATCATTATGGATTACAGAAAAAGTCTGCCTTATAATTTTGTAACAGAACATGAGGGTATCGCTTCACTTCTTCCCCTTTGTTTCTAGTACTTACATGGGAATAATCCTTGTGTGAAAATGTGTCAGAATGTATTTGGTGAAAGAGGACATGTATCTTCCACAATTTAATGATGGTTATAATACTGTGTCCATACCTTCAAAGGGCAATCAATTAATAAGCATTTATTAAGACTTCATATGTGTCAGGCACTATGCCAAGCTACGAGCATACAAAGGCAAAAATATAGATATACACAGCATAATTGACATATAGTTGTGTGTGTGTGATTAAGTGACTTGATTAGGGTCATACATTCAAAATTAAAGAGCCCTAAAATTAAAATGAAGGTCTGAAGTCTAAGTCCAATGAGTGTTCTTTCCACAATTTCATGCTGCCTCTCTATTTACTTGTCTTTTGTATAAATTAGGTTTTCTTATATTGTGTTTACTTAAAGAAAATCATGCATACTCTATAAAATTGCATAAGATTTACCCAGCAATTTAGTAATGAGCACCCCTTCAAAGAAACTGTTTTGGACAACGATAAATTTCATGTCTGTGTTAAATAACTGATGTCTGGGAATCAGGCAGTTATTTCACATCTGTCTGAGAAAACCTTTCTAATATCTGTTCTCTCTTCTGCCAAGTCTGTATCACTTCACAAAGTGATATGTCACTGGTATAATTTAGGCCAGTCGATTTCAGGTGTTACAACAAAGGTTGTGAGGGATGTGACTTCTTTTATGAAAACAGAAATTCTGTTCAGTCAGACTCTCTAGAAAGAATTGGAGAAATCATGCCTGCCCCGAGAATCCTGTTGCAGGAAAAAGTGCTTAGGCATTTGTTTATTGGCAGTATTCACAAACTTTGACATTCCATCTGGCTAAAATGTGAGCTTTTTCCATGTCTCAGAAAGTTAGGGAACAATTATGTAAGTTGTCTGAAAAAAATTATTTTTAACCACTCTTTATAAAGAAATTTCTGCCCTTAGTTAAAAAAAAGAAAGAAAGATTGCTAGAGGAAAGAATAAAGACATCCCCTCCTTTTTGTTGTTTTTTAGGTGTTTAGTTGTATCCAATACTTCATGATCCCATTTGGGGTTTTCTTGGCAAAAATACTGGAGTTGCTTGCCATTTTCCTCTCCAGTTCATTTTACAGATGAGGGTCTGAGGCAAACAGGGTTAAGTGACTTGTCCAGGGTCACACAGGTAGTTTTAAGGGTCTGAGGCTGGATTTGAACTCAAGTCCTCCTGTTCCCAGGGCCAGCATTCTATCTACTGCATTCACCTAACTGCCTTTTCTGTCCTTTACATGAAATTTATCATATTTTTTTTACAACTTTTGAGGTAAAAATACTACAGAACTTTCCCAGTAAAAGTTTCCATTTTTTTTAGTTTTGGGAAAAAGTGGTTTTATTTAGTGAAGTCATCTTTTTTAGTTGACTAAGCAGGGACTATTTTCTGTTTAGAGCCCTGTTTTAAGGGTAGTTACAAGTGATTTTTGGAAGTCAAAAGACTATCCTGTACAGTCATTTAGAAAATGCACCTGGGGAGTTCCTGGAGAGTCTTAGTAGTGACAAGTTATAAAAAAATTTACAATAAAGAGACCTTGTTAGAATTAAGCAGTTTGGCTGTGGCTGGAGATGAGGATCAGGAAAAATAGACTTCCTGTTCCTTTAAAATTTTATTTTTGACATCTCTAAACACAAACAAATATATCTGATAAATAATGGACTGTGTACATTTGTATTTGTATCTATTTGAGTTTTAAGAAAAATAAATATTTTGTTATTTTCACTAGTGTTGAGTTTTTGTAATAAATTAATATTGCTCACTGGAATTAATGATTTCATTATCTGTTATGAATATAGTTGCAAGGTTTGTTTTTATTTCTCTTGTGCAAGAGAAATCTTTTCCAGGCCTAAAAGAAGTTGGAATGATTCCACTAGCCTATAAACTCTTTGGTTTTGTTATTTTAATGTAGCTCAATATTGGAATTTTAGACCAAGATGGCTCCATGGTTGCCTAATTGCAGGCAGACTATCCAGTTCCTGAAGACCTGCAACAGCAAAAACCTGACATTTTTACCAGACTGAATAATAATCAAGAACTCCAATGAGAAATTCAAAGAATAACTTTTTCCACCCCAGAATTATAGTCACCCAGAAGCAAAAGGGCTGCCAGCAAAGCCAGTGCCTTTACAGGCAACTAAACTGAAACTCCTTGCTTGACCAGCATGTGTAGACTGCATGACTCTTTGTCTGTGGGTAACAAAAGCAAAGGGCTCTCTTCCCTCCCCAACAGAAAGCCAAACTCTTGGATGAAGACCCTAGAAGTCTTGAGAACAACAGCCACCAGAGCGTGCAGATGGAACAGTCTAGGTAGCCAGGGGGTAAAATAGTCTCAAAGATCCAGGCTGGGAGGGCTTGATCCCAGAATGTGAAAGTGAATGTAAGAATACAGGGGACCCAGTGTAAGACTGAGTAGAGCTGAGCACCTCACCAAAAAATGGAGTAAGAGGCAGAGACTTTTCCTCAGCACAAAGCCCCAATAAATTCAGGAACTAAGCATAAAAAAAGAAAACAACAACTAGTGTAAGATATATTAATGCAATTCCAACTCCATAAAACTAAAGTTGAAACTCAAGGAAAAAAATTTCCTACAAGACTACATGGATGTAGTAGGAGAAATGAAATGAGACCAAAAATGAAATAAAAACTCTTAAGGAAAGAATTGGAAGGAGAATCAGTAACTTAGAAGGGAAAGTGGTAAACTTTATTCAAGAAATGAACTCCCTAAAGACTAGAACTAAAATAAAAAGAAATCAATGACTCCATGAGACAGCAAGAAATAGTAGAACAAAATCAAAAGATTGAAAAATAGAAGAAAATATGGTATATGTGATGCCAAACATAACTGACCTGGAAAATAGCTCAAAGAGAGATAATTTAAGAATCCTTGGATATCCTGCAGGCTATTATAAAGAAAAAAGAAATAAACAAAAATGTTTGAAGACTTTCAAGAAATCATAAATTAAAACTGTCTAGAACTATAAAAATCAGAAAACAAAATAAATATTGAAAGAATCATGGGTATCTCCAAAAGGAAATGTTCCAGTAATGTCATAGCCAAAATCTAGAATTCCCATATCAAAGACGAATCACTGCAGCATCAAAAAAGAAACAGATCAAGTATGAAGGAACCATAGACAGGATCATACAAGCCCTGGAAGCATTTCCCAAAAAACATAGAAGATCTTAGAATGGGGTATTACAAAAGGCAAAAGAGATAGACATACAACCCAAAATAACTTATCCTGAAATGTTGAATGAAAAGGGGTTAGGTAGAGGGGGTGGGGGAGCCCAGCGAGAGGGGAATGGACCTATGGGGATTTAAAAATATTTCTGATGAAATGACCAGAACTGAGTAGGAACTTTAAAATACAAATATAAATATATAGAATCTTCTGGTGTGCAAAGCCCTTCGTAACCTGCTTTCCCCACCTTTCTAGTCTTCCTATACCTTATGCTTCCCTCCATTCTTTGTGTATTTTTCTGTCCAATGACATTGGCTTCCTTGCTGATCCTCAAACAACACAAGCCAGGTTCTCCTGAATCCAGGCATTTCACTGGCTGTACCCCATAGCAAGCTCCCTCTCCTCATTGCCACTTCCTGGTTTTCCTTCAAGTTCCAACTAAAGCTCCACTTTCTTCAGAAAGCCTTTGCTGATCTCCCTTAATTCTAGTGCCTTCCCCTTGTTTTTTCCAATTTATCTTTTAAATGCCTTCCTAGGTATTTGTATTTTATTTCCCATATTAATACTGTAAGCTTCTGGAGAGCAAGCACTTTCTTTTTCATTTCTTTGTATCCCCAGCCCTTAAAAGAGTTCCTGATACATAACAGTTAACTTAAAAAATGTGGTTTTTTTGACTGACTGGAGTTGCCCATAAAGAATTGTGCACTTGAGGTTGATTAGTGAGTCAGTCAACAAGCACATACTAAATGCTTACTACACAGTTTAGACACTATACTAAGCACTAGAGATGGAAAGAAAAGTAAAAACAAAAAAATAGACTCTGCCCTCAAGGACCATATATTCTTTTTTTATTTTTAATTTAAACTAGATCTCCTTTCTCTCCTAGACTGGAAGAGCAATGACCAATATAAGCCCAATCATAATACTAATAGACTTGGAAGCTTTAACCTGCTGTATTTTTTCTGACCTAGGTCCATTCACCCCTCCTTATGTAGCCTAGTAGTTCATAACTCCTAGGTGTTCAAATAATGATACCAAAACTGAGTAGACATCCTCTAAGCTTTAGTTTTAGTGTAGCTCAGAAGTCCCGAACATAAGTAATCTATTAGCTTCAGCTTTCCCAGTAGCAGGGGCAATAGACGTGCGCCAAAATGCCCAGTCAAGGAGTACACATTATATAAATAGCTAGGTACAGAGAGGATAAAGGGAAAGCTACCTGTGTAAGGAACAAGTTCCAAAAACTTAGCCATGCAACTCTGAGCCCAAGAGAAGAGGCCGGGACTCAGTTCTAGCCTTCAGTCTCATTCCTTTTTTTTCTTTTTTTTTTAATTTTAGACTCAAGGGCCAGAACACAAATACAGAATAGAGAAAAGAAACAAAGATATATTATAAACTTAAATATTAAAACTTAAAAACAAAGAAAGAAAAAAAGGCATATCGTGTGCATAGCAGACTTAAGAGAGGATTCAAAATATGTAACAATAAATTTTCATTTCAAGGAAGCCTGTATGATAAATAATACATGCTGTGTTGAGAACTGTCCATCTCTTCTTTGCTTCCTTGTAAGTTTTCTTTTGTTCTCTGCTGTGCACTTTTTTACTTTGTTCTTTTTTTACTCCCATTCTTATTTATAAAATTAAAGAGCTAGACTTCATGGCCTCCTTTCAAAGCTCTAAGACTATTATTCTAAGACTTATGAATTTATTCTGGAGGAACCAAGCTTTATTCCCAAACTCAGCAGTGTCCAACTGCAATTGGATAAGAGGAAGTTAAATCAGGGTGTAACTTTCTATAGTAACAAGGAACTGAGAAGTGAATGCCTATTGAATTGTTAATGACTAAACAAATTTTGGCACATATGAATATAATGGAATATAACTGCAGGGTAAGAAATAGTAAATATGAAGAGTTCAAGGAAGTATGGGAAGGTTTCTATGAACTGATACAAACTAAAGTAAGCAGAAAAAGGAAAAAAATATATGAATTACTATAACAACATAAATGGAAAGAAGGAAAAACCTAAAACTAAATGCTTTGTATTTTTAATTGTATAATAAATTTGTCCATGACCCCCCCCAAAAAAAAAAGAGGAGATTCACCACGCTCCCTTCTCTGTGGTTTCGAGGACAATAGATATGAAGAACTGCAAATACTGTCAGACCCCACTGATGTGTTGTTTTCTGAAATGCTTTTTATTTTCTTCTCCGCCTCCTCCCCCCCCCCCAGTTTCTGTGGGAGGATTGCTGAAGATATATTTGGAAAGGTTGATATATTTCTTAAAATATATCAAAATCTTTTCAATGAATTAATCAGGGTGTGATAAAGGTAGTATGAATATTTTATTTCAATTTAAATATCCAAAAATCATGGTTTCATGACCATGAAGAAGGATGTCTAATTAAATCACAGTCATTTATTAACCATTGTTGAGTAATTCTTTGGTATGTAACACTATACTTGGTATACAACACTTATACTATATAACACTACAGGCTACAGGATTTGGATAACAGATAAGACATTATGTTCTGTTCATAGGACTGTGTTCTGTTCATAGGACTCAGAAGATAAACTGGTTCGGAACTAATAAGTTTATATATTATTACCACTTCGTCATATTTTTAGATATCAAATTGTTTTGGAGGCAACCCAGAGAGTGTTAAAAACAAGAACCTCTCAAAACAACGAGTTTGCACAACGAAATTTCTAGGGCTTAGAGAGTTTGAAGTAATGTTGAAACTGAAACAAATACAGCTGATCTTTTTGGAATAGTTATCTCTCTTGAGGGCAAACATAATTATTACAAAAGACTTGGAAACTGCTGAAAGAGTTATGTAAGAAAATTGGAAATGTGCAAGCCAACTAAGCATTCTGAGGAAAATACCTAAATAACCAGTTTAAGACAGATGTGGTAATAACATACAAGGCTTGAGAGATTTCGAAGGTCACCAAATCCTGGAATTTCAGATTTGGAAGGGACCTGAGAGCCATGTGACCTAACATCTTTATTCTTTACCTGACAATAGGTCATCAGCCTTTGCTAGGAAATCTCTGGTTGAGGGAAAGTTCTTTATAATCTGTTTCTGAATGAAGTGAGCAGAACTGGAGAAACTCTTTACCGTATAATATTAGAGAGAAAAATTACTTTGAAGGACTTCAGAACTCAGATTAATGCAATGATAAACCATGAATCCAGAGGACCAAAGTTGAATCATGCCATCCACTTCCTGTCAGAAGAAGGGATATCAGAATGAAACATGCATATGTAGATATGATGAATGTGGAGATTTGTTTTGCTGGACTATGCATATTTGTTGTGATATTTGTTTGGTTTTTGTTCAGCTGGGAGGGGATCCATGGAGAGAGTCATAATATTCCCCCTTTTGTGAGGGGGAATCTTCTTTCCCAAGGTATCAGGTCTACTTTTAGCTAGCTCTAATTCTTGAAGGCTGGGTGGCACAGTGACCAGAGTGCTGGACCTCTTCCTTAGCTCAACTCCAATTTTAGACACTTAGTAGCTGTGTAACCCTGGGCAAGTCACGTAATTTCTGCCTCAATTTCTTCAACTGCAAAATAGGGGATAATAATGCCACCTACTTCTCAGAGTAGTTGTGAGAATTAAATGACAATATTTTTAAAGCACTTGGCATAGCTCTTAGCACTTAATAAATCTTTGTTCCCTTCCCCCCCCCCATTCTTATATATAATTCTTCCTTATAGTAACCTCCAGTTTCTCTCTCTTAAATTTCCATCCATTCATTCTTAGTTTTGCCTTCTGTGGACAAGTAAAATAAATCTCATTGGTGATAGACCAGAGGTGTAGAATGAGATGTATAGTTTTAGACATGTCAGTGTACTGATTTGTTTTTGGATGAGTATATATTTTTATTGCAAGAGAGGACTTCTATTGGAAAGGGAATGAGTTCTTAGGAAATAAAAGAGATGTAAGAAAAAGAACATCAGTAAAAATTTTAAAACAAAAAAGTAAAGAAAAAGAATTTTAGATGGGGACCAAGTAGGACGATTTTTTTAACTGCTTCATTAAATTGAATATGTAGTTTTAAATAAATTTATACAATGGAAGTTATCACTCTCACCTGCAATTCTCTTTTTTTTTCTTTGCCTGTTAGGTTGTTTATATTTGTTGATGATTGTATGGCTCATAAGTTTTTTAAGTGTCATTCTCTTTCATGTAGACACCTTTCTTATATTTGAAGATGACTGTCATTTCCACCATGAGTCTTCTCTTCTTGATTCACCATAGCAAGGACTAGAACAGTTTCACCTCTTATGGAGAAAACCCCTCCAGGTAAACCTCTGGGAATAAATCCTGCTCATGTGAGAGAATTCACCCTTGTTCATTGAAAATATGTGATTTAGGGGGCGGCCAGGTAGCACAGCAAGTAAGAGCACCGGCCCCAGAGTCAAGATGACCTGGGATCGAATCTGGGCTCTGATAATTAGCACCACACTCAGAAATAACTGGCCGTGTAACCTTGAGCAAGTTACTTAACCCCAATTGCTTAAAAAAAAAAAGAAAATATGTGATGTAGGGAAAATGACTCAGTAATCAAGGCTATATATGGAGGCCACATGGAATAATAGATAGATTTGTACTTAGAAAGACCTGAATTGAAATTAATTTCAGTGTAGGGGTTTGTGAGGCCTTTGGAAAGAGCAGGAAGGGCAATCCAGCCCTTCTATCCACTTTGCCCATATAGCAAATTTCTCTCTAAATGAGTATAAGCATTTTGGCGTTAGTCAGTGGCTAGTCCAGAGAAGTAAAAACTAGCTAGCCCATGTACCAGGTTTGACCTGTCCTAATGATATTCATTTTAAAAATCTTTTTTTCCATCTAGCTGAGGTTCTAGGGAGGCTGGAAACACAGGGTATCATCATTCTTTTGTCTTGTATCTTGCTTTGATCTGTAAAACAGGTTCCATGCCAACTCTCTGGGCCATAAACAAATATATCAAACTATCCAAGGAAGAAGTAGTGTTAAGTAGTTCAAAGAACAACTGTGATTCCTATCATTTTAGCCTCAATGATTACTTATAATTATGATTTAGATTAAGATTATCTAATTTGATGTTTTCATACTGCAATGAGGAACCCAAGGGGCCCATAATGGTTAAATATCTTACCAAAGTCAAAAATGGCAAAGATATGATTTAAAACCAGGTCATTTGATTAATTCTAATACACCAGGATGCTTCACACAGTGAGTAAATTACTTAATGTTTGTTGTGTTCAATTGAATTTGGAGGAGGGATTATAATTCTGTGGAAAATTAGGAATAAATTAGGAATTATGCAATCCTCATTCTAGTTCCAGCATTGGCCCATAGTGGTTATTACTCATGGTTCCATAGCATTTTAAGGTTTATTAAACACTTTTCTCATGCATGCCCTGTGTTTAATTTTAATGAGATATCTGAATAAAATAAAAAATGGAAACATCCAATAATTAATAGAAAGCCATAAAGAAATTATGTTAGCAAGCATGTTAGAATTATTTCATTATGAACTTAATAATACCAAAACAGAATAAAAAACAAAGTAAAACACAAAATGTAAATTCTAAACCTCTTACCCTTTTTGTTCAAGTTCTATATGAACTTTAAAAAAAATAAAAATAAGAGAACTTTATATAATCTTTTAAAATTTGCAAAGTGCTTCTAATTCTAGGACTGGAGAATTAGAAGGAACCTCAGAAGTCATGAAGAAAACTTGTGCACATAGCTAGTTAATATCTGAGGCAGAATTCAAACAGAGACTTTTCTGACTGCAGGTACAGTACCCCATCCATCCCATCCATTATGCCATGCTGTTTCCCACAACAACATGGTGATGTAGATGCTATGTGCATTTTGCGAATTTATGGGCAAAAAATTAAGCAAATAAGTGACTTGCTTGGAGTTGCATGTAGTTTAAGTCTTCCTGCGTTCATGTCCAAGATGGCATACTAACCCCTCCATATGTTATCACTTATTTCTGTCTTTCTTGATCTTTGCTTCCTGTATTTTACTAGATTTTTATATTTTTTAAAAATCAGACTTGTTATTTCTTTGGTCTAGGGAAGTATCTGTGAAGAAGCCTCTTCTGCTATCTACTCTGATACTCTGCCTCTTTAAAAAAATCTATTTATATTGTTGTTGTTGTTAGTTCATAATGTTTATATTATTTTAATTCTGCTTTTTCCCATTTTGCATCACTTTATGGGAGAGATTATTTTTCAGGTAGCTAGTAGAATACAAATCTTCTGAGATCTCCTAATTGTAAGATTCTGGCATGATTTTCATTTTCTCATATTTGTATTTAGCTTTCATCTTTATCATTTCTTGGAGCACAATAATATTTGCTTGAGTTATTTCACCTCTTGACAAGTTTTTAA
Organism: Petaurus breviceps papuanus; assembly: GCF_028583685.1. Lineage (NCBI taxonomy): Eukaryota > Metazoa > Chordata > Mammalia > Diprotodontia > Petauridae > Petaurus > Petaurus breviceps. The sequence goes on along the minus strand of NW_027185655.1, from coordinate 16,727,612 downwards.
CATATAGGCTGTTATAGTGGGAGTTCTCAGTTATTGCTACTATTCAAACTACAATGAACATTCTTTTGCTGATAGGTCATTTTCTTTCCCTTTTTAATATCCTTAGGACATAGTCCTATTAGTGGGATATGCTATTGGTTTCTTAAGTAACATATATTTAAAAAAATAAGAGTAGTGAAATTGTATCTGACATATTTAGGGGGGGAATGATTTTAAAGAGGATTTCTGTGTAAGTCAATATAATCTATTAATTATTGTTTTTTTTTCCTCTGGTGGAAATGACAGTCATCTTCCAACATAAGAAAGGTTTCTACGTGAAAAAGAATGACACTTAAAAAATAATCTATTAATTATTATTTTTTTTCCTCTGGTGGAAATGACAGTCATCTTCAAATATAAGAAAGGTTTCTAAGTGAAAGAGAATGACACTTAAAAAATAATCTATTAATTATTATTAATATAATCTATTGTTTAAAAAAAGAAAAATAAGAGATTTTATCAATGTCATGACAGAAAGTAACTGTAGTTTTTGCTCTCTAGGAGACTAGTGAAGTATCTTGCATCATTTGCTCCCTTAAGGAGTACCAGGAGTGAAAACTGCAAGCCAGATGGGATGTCCCTACTTAGTCAGTACTGCAGTGTAAATAAACATCAGCAGGAAACACAAGTCTGTACACGCAGAAGTAGAAGAGAGTCTTTTAGACAAGCTGACTGCTACCAGCTCCTGCCAATCAGTCCTTTAGATTCTGAGAGTCTAGCCCAGGAGAGGTACAGCCTTGCCTTGGTAAACGGTTTGTGTTTTTTTCGTTTTTTTTTTTTTTTCCTTGCTGGCAATCTCTGTCATGCTTGGAGGTTTGGAAGGTTTCTTCCAAAGCAGTTATTGGTTGCCTTCCCCAGACTGACAGGGTTGGCTGTGGGACTCCTGGAGTGAAAGTTTCCAGTTACCAGGATGGCAAGCCCCTACGTAGAAGGAGGGAGGTAAGTATGCAGAACTGCGGCCCCTGCTCCTTCTGATTGGCTGTCCAGTGCAGCTGCTTCCTCGGAACAAAAGGTCAAAGAGGACTGCAGAGTGATTTGAAGAGAAATATCCCTGCTGGAAGAACTGTGTGGACCTCGAGAAGTAGCAGGCTCGATTTTTCAGGACCTCGCGGACTCCCTTGGCTACGAGTTTGCAGCATTCCGCCTCCAGCTGCCAGTCCCAACACAGTCCTTGGGGTTCAGACCCATTCTAGAAGAAATTGCCTGAAATCAGAAACTACCAGATCTGTGACAGGAGCAGCAGTTCCATGATCCCCTTGTAAACTTTGCTACTGCAATGGCTTGTGAAATCATGCCTCTGCAAAGGTATTCATTTTTATCTTGTTTCATTATGTCTTACCTGATTAACATGCAAACCATAGAACTTTGCCAGTTACATCGCTGATACTTAAGTCATATGTTAAAAGTGTGTCTGTTTAAAAGGGTTTTTATTTTCCTCCAAACAGTCAGAGTGACTAATTTTATTTCTGACTCTCATTCGATTCCTGGGAAATAGGATTGCTCAACTGCCCTCTTTATTGAATACAAATGAATATAGGAAGAAACAGCAGATAAGTGAAATTTCAGAGTACCTGAGGAAGAGAAAACAAGGAATAGATTAGGCAGGTTTTCAGGAAGCCTTTGATTAACTCATTCGCAATATGGTAAAATAGTCAAAGATGGAGATTTAGTTTAAGTGATGCTGAAAAGCTAGACTGTTTCATATATTCCTGAGGATGCTACCTCTTGAGATTTCACATCTAGGCAATTTTTTTTAATCAATATCTATCTTGTGGTAAAGGGAAATTGTAAAAAGTCACCATATGTTATTCTCTTTTGCTAATTCTTCATGTGTTAATGCAAAGAGTAACATCTACCCCACAGAGAAAACTTCCTCATGGAAGCAAAATGATCTTGTTTATTTAATATGTATTCTGTGTGCATATAAATGTGTACATGTTATCTTTCTCAGATTCCTTGAGATCAGAGACTGTTTCATTTATGTATCTCTGATGCTTTCCTACGTACCTCAGTACCTGGCACATAATAGAGGATTTTCTATTTGACACTGGATTTTGCTGAATCAAGAAGTGAGACCTGTACTTTAGTGGCAGCTACGTGGAGGCTGAAATAGAGTTGGGAGGAGCTTGAAGCAGAGGGTCCCAACCATATTGCTATCCCAATAATCTAGCCATGAAGTGATGAACTCCTGAACCAGGATGGTGGCAGTGTCAGAAGAGAGAAGGAGACACATATGAGAAATGTTGTAAAGGCAGAATCAACAGGATTTGACAACAAATTGGGGGTGGAATGGAGAGTAAGTGTTGAGGATGACACACAGACTAGCAGCCTGAAATCACTAGAAAAATGGTGGCACTCAACACTAACAGGGAAGGCAGGCAAAAAAGAAGGTTTGAGGGGAAAGATAATGAACTCAGTTTTAGACATGTTGAGTTTAAAATAGTTGTATTCAATTGGAGATGTCCAATGGGCAGTTGGAGATATGAAACTGGAGGTGAGGAGAAAGGTGAGCTCTAGATTAGTAGACCTAAGTATCATCTGCATAGAGATGGTCATTGAATCCGTGAGAGCAGATGAGCTCCCCAGGTGAGATAGTATAGGAGGAGAAGCTAAAAATGTGCAGGACAGAGATTTGTGGAACACCCATAGTGAGTGGGAATGCCTGACCATAGATCCAGCAAAGGAAATTGAAGAAAGGTCAGAAAGGTAGGAAGTGAACCAGGATAAAGCAGTGTCCAGAAAACCTAGAGAGAAGAAAGTATCAATGTGGGGTTGGGGTGGGGGGAGAGGGATGAATATTGTCAAAGGCTATAGAGGTAAAAAAAAAAACAAGGATTGAGAAAAAGCCATTAGAATTAGATTTGTCAATTAAGAGATCATCAATGAATTCAAGGTCACATGATACAGACATTTTTCAAATTTCTCCAGAAGAGGCATTATGAGCAAGAAATAAAGTAATTCCAACTATCTCCATAGTCTAGGACAGAGGTATCAAATATGTAACCTGCAGGCGGCATACAGCCTACAACACTCCTGAGTACATCCTGGACCAGACTGAATTGTAATTGGGAAATATTTAGCAAAGTAAATGAAAGTGCAACAAAACATAGACAATATTAATATGCTGCTTTGTAATACAATATGTGGCCTGCAAGAATTCTTATGTACGTTTAAGTAACTCTGTCCCCATTTCTATTAGAGTTTGACACCACTGATCTGGGATACTAAGAACTCTAACAAGATAACAGTTCAATGAACTAACAGCAGAAAAGGCTATTCCCTGGCTCCTAATATCTTCATTCAGTACCCTTTTCCTACCACCCACCATGCTTCTGCAGTAGTAGGACTGCACAAGCCAGTCTACTAGGTTTCAACAGAACTTAACTATTCCTCCTCAACCTGTACCACCCCCACCATGTGCTGCAAAAAGCCAAAAAGCAAATGCTTGCTCAAACTGATATAGTAGTATGATAGTGCTCTGTGCTGCAACAGAGCTCAGCCAGAGAACTAAGGAATAGAGGGAAGTGAAGCAGAAAGTATGTGTGGCACTCTACAAGACTGAACAAAAGAACCCATTTTCCAACTAGGGCCAATTCTGTCCCCCAGCAGTCACTTGGTGCAAAGACTGAGGGCAGTAAAATGTGAATTGCTTAGCATATAAGGACACTGAGATAGTTTTGAAGTCCAACTTTCAGAGAGAAAAAAAAAATCAAATGGGAAGGAGTCAAAAAGGGAGCAATAAGAGAAAATATAGAAAAATGACTGAAATTACCAAAGATCTCAAACGATTAAAAAAAAATTCATTTAAAGGCAAATAGAGCGTATAATTATAACAGAAAGGAATATGGCCTGCAGATCCACTAAATGAGTGTAGATATTCATAAACAAATTTTGCCATATAAAGGAAAAGTAATCAACATCTGATGAAGCAGAGTATCATGGGGATTCCCAAGAGATCATGGAATAACAGTGGGATATTCTTGAATAGTTTAAAAGAGAAATAAAACTTGTGACCTGCACAGCAGAAATAATTGACATAATAAAAACCATTCAACCCATGATGATGTCACCAAAGAAACAGCAAAAAAGAGGATAACTGGGAATACAAAAACAAAGAAGAGAAGGATAACCTCAAAGAAAAAAACAAAAACAATAACATTAAAAGAAAAAATTATCTCCTTACTAGCGAAACACTGATGTCAAAGATAGGATATATAGAGAAACAACTTCAGCATTATAGGTTTCCCAAAAAAACATGATAAGTAAAAAAAAAACTCTTGACCAGTATAATGCAAAAAATACATAAAACCTTTCCAGAACTTCTGAACAGAGAAAATAAAGTGCTAATCTAAATAATCCAATTATTTCCTCCAGAAAAAAATAGAACAAAACAAATAAAAACTATGCTTCAAAGTCCAAGACATTGGGGGCAGAGCCAAGATGGTGGAGTAGAAGCAGGAAGTTGTGTGAGCTGCCACACCAACCACCTCCAAAGTCTAAGACATATAGTGATTAAATTTAACAAGTCAATGACAGTAAAGAAATTTTGCAAACAACCAAAAGAAAGACTTTCAGAAATAAAGTAAATTCAAATAGTAGGAGTATTCTGAACTCACCAGAAATTAAAGGATGAAATAGAATAATGTGTTTTGAAAAGCAAAGGAGCTCAAGATATAGTCCAAAGTGATGTACCTTACAGACTTGAATTTAACTGTTGAAAGGGGAGGGGGCATTCAATAAAAAGAAGTATCTGAAGCAATCTTAGAAAGAAAACCAGAACTGAACAAATAATTACTTTTCAAAAAGCCTAGACAACAGACTTATAAGACAGTAAACAAATACAGCAACCAAGAACAATAACAAAATAACAATAGAGAAACCATTCAAATATTTCTATCTTAAAGGATAGAGACAAGGATGAAAACAGAAATGAAGTAGGAGTAATGGTAGAAAAATAGGCTCCAAATGCCATGGATTAAACCTCACAATATTCCACCTTTTTTGTTGTTTGGTTTTTTTTGTTTGTTTGTTTGATTTTTGCCTTTTTGGAAGGCAGTTGGGGTTAAGTAACTTGCCCAAGGTTATGGCTAGTTGTTTTTGTGTGGGTGTCAAGTGTCTGAGGCCAGAACTGAACTCAGGTCCTCCTGACTCCAGGGTGGGCACTTTACTCACTGCGCCACCTAGCCACCCCATAAATGTTTTTTTGTTTGTTTGTTTGTTTGTTTTTATGGGACAGAATTACAAAATGAGAGGGCAAACAAAAAGAAAATAGTGGAGGATGGAGATAAAAGGAAGATATGATGTACCCTAACCAAGTCAAAAATTAACAGTGAAGGAAATATAACTTCCTTGGTCTGTCAAGAAGAAGGGGTCCTAGAGGAGAATTGGTAAAGAGGGAAAGGGAAGAAGTCAAAGGGAAAGAAAAAAAGAAATCTTACTTCTGTGGTGGGAAAGGGATATCCCTGAAAGATGCTGTCATGGGGAAAGAGAAATGTTCTATAAAGGGAAGTAAGGAATTTACAATGGGTATAATCTGCTAGGATTTGGTGCTAAGAGAAGGCACCTTGGAGGAATCAGAACTTCCAGGATCAGCTGACACCCAGGAGAGTATGAAGAGGGATATTTAAAGGCAAATAGGGAGAAATGAGCATAGGTAAGACAAAGATTAATGATGAACTGCACAATCATGGACACAGAAGAATTCCTACCATGGGGCAATAATCTTATCACCTACTGGAACTGGCATTTATAAGAGTGAGGCAAAATAGAACAAGGTTTCTAGAGTCAAGATCTACAAGAAAATAACAGAAAGTGAATAGAAGAGGGAGCCCAAAGTAGATACCTTAGAAGATTTAATCCCACTTTGTAGGAATACAAAGAATAAAGAAAGGAAGTTATAAGGTCTATGAATCAAAGAATAAAAGTTCAGAATAGATGAAAATGTAAGATAAATAATGAAGGGAATGAGGAGGAAATTCTTTTAGAAAAAGGTAGAGAAATTTAAAAAAACTAACAAATGAAATAAGTTGAAGGGAAGGAGAGGAAGGGAGATTTTGCTTGACTGTTTAACTGAGAGGAAAATAAAGAGGGAGATGCATTAAATAACTAGAAAAAAGGAAGAGGAAAAAAGGAACTAATAAGCAAAACTCCAAAACTGCAGAAAAGAGTATGGGAGGAGTGGGCTTGGGCACGAGAGGAAGAGAGCTGAGAGGAATGAGGTTTCTATAAAGTAGATTAAGCTAAAATAACCTGAGACAAAGTATTTTGTTTATAGAGGAAAAGGGGGAAAATCCTGATCTGGAGAAAAAAAGAAGAGACAAGTAGAGGAAAATATAAACCTAGCTCTTTATAACATTAAATGTTAATGAATGAAACAATCCAATAAAATGAAAAAAAAAATTTAAGAAAACAAAAACACACTGTTGCGAACAAAAAACCCCACACATTTAAAAAGACACAAAGAATAAAAATAAGGAATTGGGGGAGGGGCACAGAACCTAAGTAATCACATAATTTTTAAAATGCAGACGTTATAACTATGCTATAAGACAAAGCAAAAACAAACAATCACAGCATATAAAAGAATAAATAAAGAAGCTACATTATGTTGAAAAGAATCATAGACAACATAGGGGCAGCTAGGTGGCACAGTGAATAGAGCACTAGCCCTGGAGTCAGAAGGACCTGAGTTCAAATCTGGTCTCAGACACTTAACACAAAACTAGCCATGTGACCTTGGGCAAGTCACTTAGCTCCAATTGCCCTCCAAAAAGCAAAAAAAAAAAAAAAGAATCATAGACAACAAACCAATATTAGTATTGAACTTACATGCTCCAAAAGTCTTAATATCTAAATCAATAAAGGAAAAAAATAACTATATTACAAGAAGACAATAGTGGCAGGAGATTTCATGTTCCTCTCAGTTTTGGATAAGTCTAAGAGAAATATAAACAAAATGGAAAATACTGAATTGGACAAATTACTAGAGAAACTAAAATGAAAAAAATTTATCACATGTCTTTTTGGTAAGGACTGGGAATGAATGTATACATATAATACATACATATATATATATATATATATACATATGTATATCTCATGGCCACATGCAACTTTTACAAGTGCTTGTAATGTATTACAGCACAGAGATATTGCAAACAAAATTGAAAATGCAGAAACAAAAATTCACCCTTTAAAGGCCATCATGCAATAAAAATGTTAATCTGTTCAGAGTGGACAAACAAAGCTCACAGACCTAAATCTAAACCTAACAATAGAATACTAAATAGTCATTAAAGAACAAAACATAAAAAAATAGTAATTATATGAATGAAAAGTATGATGAAACAACATGCCATAATTTCTGAGATGTAGCTAAAGCATTCTTCAGGGGAAAAATAAAATCACTACATTTATATGTGAACAAAATAGAAAAAATACCACTTAGACATCATGTCATGGATTGCATATCACTCGTTCTGATAAAAGTCATTCTAATATTCGAAGGCAACTTTCATATCTCTCAGTTTTTAAAGAGCGTGGCCTTCTTCTTGACTTTGAACAAGTCTCGTTCTGTCAACCTATCTTTATGTCATCCAAGCACAGTACTAACTCCAGCTCATACCAGATTCTCTCTCTTGCTTTCTGTACACTGAAGCTATCTCACTTCTATCCCCTCAAGGCATTTCAACAGGTTGGGATGGTTGCCAAAAGTAGCAGCTACTCTTCTAATTTTCAAGTTCCTAGAGATAACCCTTTAGAAGGACTATTCTCACCAACACTACAGCTCATGAACTCATGAATTTATGAACTCCTGTCTGTATATTTACAAATTAGCCACTCATACTGTGTTTCCCCGATAATAAGACACTGTCTTATTAAATTTTTTGGACAGAAAAACACCAGAGGGCTTATTTTCAGGGGAGGGCTTATTTTAATGAACATTGACAGCAATTTTAATAAACAGGTAAATGTGAACAAAAAAATGTACCTTTATTCAATAAGCAAATCACTGGGGGAGAACAGGATGACACGCTCACTGCTGCAGCTCTGATTGGATGCAGCTTGGAGCGTGGCGTGCGTTTCACGGGGGGGGAGGACGGTGCATACAGAGGGTACCGTAATGTAGCGTGTAGCGCAGGGGATCACCTTCACTACAGTAGCAATCTCAATAGGGCTTATTTTCGGGGGAAGGCTTATTTTAGAGGAATCTTACACAGTAAGGGGAGGGCTTATTTTCGGGATAGGTCTTATTATTGGGGAAACACGGTAGTTAATCTAGTCTTAACCAAAACATTTACTGAAAATACAAAACACTCAATAGTTAAATAATATCTAATCATAATTCTCAATTATACTGTCCCTACAATGCAAACAATGTTGTTAGGGAGAATAGACATGCACCTAGATCAGGTAGGGGACAGCTCTGGAACAGTACACTTTGTTTTCCTCTTTCTCTTTTGGGAACCATCCATAAAAGATCCCTGATGAGCATAGCATAGAATGGTTAATATTGGCTAGATGCCACTGCTAACCTTAGATGAGCTTGAGTAACACATCCCAACCACACTAGACAATCTTTTGGGTAGTCTCTGCTTCCAAGCTTTTCCTCAGTTCATCTGGACTTGCAAGCTTTCCCTAGTTCAGTTGGACTTATTACTGTAGTAGACAACACTTCCAGCTTCAGGCCAAGATCATAATGTTAGGCTCTTTTAGGGAAAGGAAAAGACCTTGAGGTGAAAGTTGGCAAGAATTCTCTCTACTTCTATTTCTTTGCAGGACTTTTCTCCTTTTGTCAATATTGCGTAGCAATGAAGATAAGTTATCTTCTCTTTTCTTCTTCTTAGCAAGGAATAACAATAGGAGATGAATACATTTTTCTATTCCTTATTCTTTTCAGCAGCCAGTCAAGGTAGAGTATTCTCTATTAATTCTTCTTGTTCTTAGGAGTAGATGGCAGTAGAGAACAGCTTCTCACTGGTCAACCAATCTATCTGATTTGTATCACAGTGCAGAGAGGAAGTTATCAACTCTCTTTGACACAATTAAAGAATCTGTTTTTCACTTCTCTTTTTCTCTGTCTGAACTTTTCTTGGTTCAGCATCTGAGTCCTCTCTGAACAACCATGATACAGCTTATGGTTAATAAAACAAATTCTCATCTTTTACCTATAATCAGGTAAATTACATTTGTACCATAATCTGTTCTGGTGTCTAGATTTCCCATGTTATTAACCTAAAAGTTTACTAATTCTTCATATGCAAACCACTGGAGCAAACTATGTTCTCTATTCATTCTAATGTCCTAGAGCTTGTCATATACAAATGAACAATTCCTGTCTTACAGTGGAACTTTGAGTCAAATTTAACTCAATCACTGCTCCCCTTAGAACTCTGAGGCAGAATTATACCCCAAATAAGTGAACTATAAAGGCAGCCATAACTCAGCAACTGCTTTTCTCAGAAATAGACTTGTGCTTCCAGACAATTGAATTGTCAAGAGTCGCCTATAATGTGGTTTCAGATCTCTCACCCTTCTGGTTACCCTCTCCTAGATACATATCCTTATCTAGATATTAAAAGGGCAAGAGTGGCTTTTAAAGTAGATGGTTATACTCAAGGCAGAGTATGACCAGTGTAGATCACAGTAAGACTATTTTCTCCTTTGTTCTGGATACAACATTTATACATAAGTATATATCATGAAATTATATTTGCTTTTTTGGCCACTGTGTCTCACTGTTGTCTCATTTTAAACTTGAATTTATTTATTGAATAAATAAAAGCCATCCTAGTTGGTAAATAAAAACTAGAGATTCTGCTATAAGTCATGTTTCTTTTGATGCATATGTATAATACACATACATATATATGGTTGTAAGAAGTTTACAAAGGTGACAAGTTAATGATAGATACAGCTAATTTTTCTTTAAGAAATCTAAAGCTTTGAGAAAACTGGTGGATTCCAATCACATAGTAGTCAACAATAATTTATTAGTAGATATCATCTGTTGTCTTATTAGTATAATGTGGGAGGGGGTAAAGTAACTTTCTAGTCTGAGAGTAAGAGAGTGGACCAATTAGATCGGTTTTTTTTCAGCTCTATATCTCTTAGCTGTGGGATTTTTTTTGTACCATAGCTTGAGAATCTGTTATTCTAGGATAAATCAACAAATATGTATGTACCTGCAGGATGCTATATGCACCTAATGCACTATAAATAATATGATAATACATCTTTTTGCTGATGAATTTACAATCTAATAGTAAATCCGATAAAAAGTATGTAAAAACACAATTTGATAGATGTACTATAAGAGTAGTATTGAGTATTAAGTTCTGCAGTATTTCAGGGCAAGGAGTAATCAGTGCCATCCACTCAGATATTTTTTTTAATCTCAATTTCTGATAAAGGACAAAATAATTCTGTTTCTATGAAGTCTGGATTTTAATGCAAAAAAAATTTTAACTTAAAATATTTTAGTGTAAATATTGCTTAAGGTATATTTTATTATTATTTTATCTTGATTTAAAGTTTATTTTAATTATGCCTTGGTAGAACCTTTAAATTTCACTAATGTGGTCTGAAACTTATCAGAGAAACTTGGCAGGGGAGGGTGGAAGCAAAGTGCCTAGTTACTGCATTCATCAGTGTGTTTTACTGTTGCTAAAAGAATTGTCCTGGGGGTGGCTTGGTGGCACAGTGAATAGAGCATCCACCCTGGAGTCAGGAGGACCTAAGTTCAAATCTGGCCTCAGACACTTAACACTTATTAACTCTGTAACCTTGGGCAAGTCACTTAACCCCTATTGCTCTGCCTTGCCCCCTCTAAAAAGTGCAAAAAAAAAAAAAATTGTCCCCATACAGTTTCATATGCATACTGATTATTTATTGTTAATCAGTTTTGCCTTGCTGATAATGAGCTACAATTCATTTTATTTGAATAATTCAGACAACACATGGACTGGGAAAATTCTAACAAAATTAAATATTGTGTTTATTTCTATTCCTGGGATATGGTAGTTAAATGCATCCCTTTAATAATATGATCCTGGTTGAAGTGAAAGACCTCAAGTCTACTCAGTTTCTCTGGAAGAGATAGCTTGTGTTAACTGAGTGATCATTTCCATTTGGAAAAAAATATTTAATTTAGTTTAATCTATGCTAAAGTTAGCATCAATGTACCAAAATGAATCCTGTTCCACTCATACCATACTTAAATTTTAGTTTTACAAAGCAGATGTATTGCTGCAAATTAACTTGTTTAAGCAAATACTCAACTATATACTAATATCAAATATATTTTCCTTCTAGTTCTCAAGAAGAAGAAAGACCCATGTCACCTTTTTATTTAAGGTATTTTTTTTTATTTGTTTGGGGGTTAGAGGAGCTTAAGAGTTCTTTTAATGTATTTAGTCATCTACTTTATGATGTATTCTGAAACTAGGGCTACATTAGGACATGACCATCAGCTTCTGCTATTTTCTGCCAGGGAACTTGAAAATTTTCCAACAAACAATTGAAAAGGATAGAAGAGAGATATACAGATGTCAGGCAATTTTAACCTGAAAATCACCTGATAATTCTGCTCTTCTCTATTCAACTCATTCTATTCTATGACGCCGTCTTACTATTAACAGGGTGAAGTGAACTAGCCTCAGAGTCAAGACCTGTGTTTAATTCCTCCTTGTGCCAGATCCTAGCTTTGTGACTGGGCATATCATTTCCCCCCTTTTGTCTCAGGTAGCTCTATAATGCTCTAAGTTGCAGAGTCAAGTAGCAAGTCAACAAGACTTTAAGTGTCTGAAGTCTCTAAAAGAGTAAAATCAGTATATGTGGAAACCTGAATTGAGTAAGACTGGGCTTTCAGAAAAGTCAAGTCAATGAGCATTTATTAAAAGCCAGGCCATTGTGCTAAACTCTGGGGATACAAACAAAAGCAAACATATTCTCTGCTCTCAAAGACCCCACAATCTAATGAGAGAGACACCATGCAGACAACTGCGCACAAACAGGATAAACTGGTGATAACCTTGGTAGGAAGAAATTAGCATGGGGAGAGGGGGCAGGGGGCAGGAAAGGCTTACTGCAAAAGGTGGAACTTTAACTGGGATTGAAGGAAGTCAGGGAAGCCAAGCTGGAGGTGAGAAGGGAAAGAATTCTAGGAATAGAGGACATGCCCAGAGTTAGGAGATAATGCAGTGTCTTTATGTGAGGAACAGCAAAAAGGCCAATGGCACTGGCCATTGGACATGTTGAACTTAAGATGTCTATGTGCATACAATTCAAGATGTCCAGTAGACAGTTTGAGATGTGAGATTAGAGGTCAAGAGAGAGGTTAGAGATTAGAGGCGATCATTGAATCCATGGGAGCTGATGAGATCACCAAGTGAAATGGTAGAGGGAGAACAGAAGAGGGCCCAGGAAAGAACCTAGAGGGTCTGTAAGTGGGCATGATCTGGATGAAGGTAAAGCTAAAGAAACCAAGAAGAAATCAGAGGAGAACCAGGAGAGAGAGTAATGTTGTAAAAACGTACCTAGAATAGAGTATCAAAGAGAAGAAAGTAAACAGTACTGCAGAAAGACCAAGAATGATGAGAATTAGGAAGACAATTATATTTAGCAATTAAAAGACCATTAGTAATTTTGGAGAAGAATTTCAGAACGATGAGGTAGAAAGCCAGAACACAGTTAAGAAAAGAATAAGAAGAAACAACCATTTGTAGATGGCTTTCTCAAGGACTTTAGAACCACAAAATGGAGGAGATACATAGGATAATGGCTAGCAGAGATAAATGGATCAAATGAGGGTTTGTTAAGGATTGGGAAGACATGGGAATGTTTTTAGGCAATAGGAGAGCAGAGATTGAAGATTAGTGAAAGAATAGTGATGAGATAGGAGGTAATCTGCTGGAAAATACTGACTGGAATGTGTTCACTTGTGCATGTAAAAGGGTTTTCATTCACAAGGGAAAAGGCTGCCTCTTCATTTGAGACAGTGGTACAGGAAGAGAGAGTCCTAAAAGGAATCTGAGAAATGTGAGATAAGGAGGGAAGAGAGGGAGCTTTTAGTGAATGACCTCAATTTTTTTAGGTGAATTTGAGGCAAGGTTCTCAGATAAGGAGGAGAGGGGAAGCTGTGTGAGATTTGAAGAGGAATGAAAAGGTTTGGAAAAGTCACTGTGGTGAATGGGATAATGAATCAATCAGAGAGGTATAAAAGGCTTGCCCTTCTGCAGTGAGAACCCAGCTGAGACATAAAACACAAATTTGTAGTGGATCTAGTCAGCAGGGTTTTATTATTTTCTCCAGCTTTGTTTGGCTGTATGTGAGTAGGAGTGAAGGCAATGAGTGACAGAAGTCCAAGACTGAGACTTAGCACAGTTAAGATCAGTGACAGGATAAAGGGGCAAAGGGATTCAAGAGTATTCCAACCCCTCACCCCCAACAGTAAGTCAGAGGGCATGAGTGAATGTGCAACCAGTTCTGGCCAGGGAAGTTGTGACATAAGGAGCAAGGCTTCAGTGAGTATAAGAAAATGGAAAGAGAAAGGAAAAGGTTTAAGATAAAAGCAAGTTTATTGAGCAGGCATTCCAAAGAGTATAGGGGAAGTGGTGAGTTGGTCAAGCACTTGGGGTTGGGAGAGGCTTGTGTTCATAGGGATGGTAATAAGGCAGTGGTTAATGGGGGTTGGAGAATGGTGTTTGATCAATGACAACCAAAGCTTCAGAATCACTGGGATGGACCTGATTGCTTATGTCCTGTGTCCCCATAAGAATGTGAGCTCCTTGATGGCAGACTGTTTCTGCCTTATCCCCAGGCTTACCACCGTGACTGACTAAACCACAAGATTTAAATTCAAGGTTTATTTATTTATTTTTTCTTTAGAGTCATGTTCTAAAATTTTTTTTTAATTCAAAGGAGAGTGAAATAGGGAAATAAGACATGAATGAATTTTCTCATTTTTTTCCCATGTAAATGGTACTTCTTCCTTTGCTTCTCTATGCACAATTTCATCCGTTTCTATTTTGTAGGTGATATATGGTTGTACCTTTGTCATTTAAGTTTATCAGGAGGCCAGTTTCATCATCCAATTGCATCCTCCATTGACAACTCAGAATTCTGTTAAAGGGCACCTCACTCAGCCCAGTGTCTTATTTTCAAATACAAATTGTCCTTCAGCAACTTGTAGTCTATTGCATTGTTACTTTGTGACATCTGAGGTTGCCATTTGAGACACTTTGTGATCCAATTGATTTAGACTAATTTTCTGCCAGTTAGCCTGGTCTTGATCAGGAGCTATTCCCACCTTCCAATCATATAATTGGAGAGCATATAAGGGTATATTTCTGGATGTATGTGGACTGATGTTTATTCTGCAATACAATGTGGTCATTTTATACTGATAACCATTAGATATTTGGTAGATATTAAGCTATGTAGCCTACTTTAGCACTAGTAACTAATAGGAACTAGTTCAGTTGGTCACAATGGAATCATAATAAGTTGAGATGGGACCTCAGAAATCATCTGGCCCAGACTCTCTAATTTCATGAAAGAGCAAAATGAGGCCCAGAAAGGTTGAACAAGTTCACAGTATTATTTTGGTGACAGTGAGAATAAAGGCAGAGTAGACAGATGAATATTGGGGCAACATGGTTCAACAGAAGAAACAAACAGAAACCCTGAATTTGGAGACAGAGCATGTGTTTGCACACTTGGGTAAGTCAGTTAATGTCTCTGAGACTGATTTCATATTTGTGAAAGTAGGAGGGTATACTAAAGGACCTATGGTAGTGAACTTACCCCCTCACTCATTCCCTCAATTTGTTCCATCATTAGCAAGTTTGATCCTCAGAAGAGCAGCTGATACTATTCTCCATATACTAGAGGTAACCTTGTAGTTAGCTACTCTTACTGCTGAGCCCCCATCAGTGTACTGACCGCTAAGAAATCAGCCACTGACTCACTCAATTAACTTTTAAAAAGGCATTTACTGGAAAGGAAAAATTAATAATTACACAACATTATTCTCCATAAACCAGGGGTGAACTCTACCAAAAATGCACATAGTGCTCATAGAGAGATAACTCAAACTAAATTAAAATGGTAGTGAGGGCATATGTGTAAGTAACATGTGCTCACAACAATACATGTTTACAGAACTATAGATTTTGCTTTAATGTTTTTTTCTCTTTCTTGGGGACAGTCTTCACAAAGTTCCCTGATAGATTTGGTATCCATACAGGATGGGTGGATCTGATATTGGGCTGAGCTGCTCCACAGATGGGCTAGGCCACTCTTCTCTTGAGCTAGAGTGCTGTGCTTTTTCAGAAAGGTCAGAAATCTGAGTTTTGAAGAAGTTTCTCCAGTTCTATTCCCTGGGCTAGTCTAGAGGGTGGTTTAATAAAGCACATGACATTATAGAGAGGCATAGCCTAATTCATTAACTCAACCAGTTCATCTAGGCAGCAGGTGGTATTGCAAAGCAGTATGAATTCTTCCACCAACCACCTCTCAAAGGAAAAACATGGCAGTTCAGAGAATTGTCTCTTGACTGCCACCAAATTCTAAAATCTCCTTTTTTTTTTAACCAACTTTCCTGTTTTAGAGTTGGGTCTCTTCATGAGAGATCTTACTCTAACTTCTGTTAGTGTATATTTACCAGGTCCTCATCTGTATGGGTTAAGCCGTAAGCGGTCAATGGACATTTACCTAATGATCATTTTTAAAGTTTTCTAGTTGGACTTGTGCAAATTAAGCAGCTAGAAAACAATCCAAGGTCACAGATGTGTGTTATCTAGGGACCTATCTAGGAGTGATATATGAAGCAAGTTCAGAAGGAAGCAACAGCTGTGTGGTTTTTACCCCAGAAGCAGAGTGGGATCTCAGTTCTAGTGTCTAGCTCAGTCTAAAGACTACAAAGGAATAACTAGGACAGCAATCCCAGACTGAAGGAGAACGGCATTACCATCACTCTGAACCAACAGAGCTTCCCAGTTAGTTGAGAGTGACTGAGGACAACAGTCTACTGTTGCTCAGATCCAAATTCAGCTTAGGCATTTGCAGAACTCAGACCAGGAGGGCAGTGACCAGACTTTTCCCTCAATTATACCATTTGGGAACAGTGAAAGCTTTCGGGTCCCTAGCCTGATCTGTTCCCAAGATCCTAGAATAACAGAACACTCAATATTAAAAACAAAAAAAGCATACAAGCAAAACAAAGACAAGTAGAAGGACCAGACCTAGCTTCACACCAGAAGGGTACAGAGCTGGGCCTTAGCATCAAGTCTGAAGTAGACTGGAAAAATGGGCAAACAAAAAAAGAGTCCCACCACAAAGAGCGAGCATGATGACAGGGATGCTCAATATCCAAACCAAGAAAAGAATGACTTCAAAACATCTGTGCGCAAAGCTTCGAAGAAAAAACAGTTTAGGAATGAATTAAATTCTGTGGAAGAGATAAAGCAGGGTTTTTTTTTTAAGAGCTTGAAGTGTTTGAAAGCACTTGAGGAAAAAATAGAAAAGAAATGAGAATTATAGAAGAAAAAATTGGAAAGTGAATTAATAGTCTGGCACAAGAGATACAAAATATTGCCCAAACAACAAATTCCCTGAAAATTAGTTTAGAACAAACAGAAGCCAATAACTATTTAAATATTTTAAAAGTGTCAAAAGATTGAAAAAATAGAAGAAAATATATGGTATATCAGAACAAAAACAACCAACCTGTTCAACTGATTGATGAGAAAATTTTAAGATTCACTGGAATACCCAAGTGCCATAATTTTAAAAGAACCTAGCCATCCTATTTTGAGAAATCTTAAAAGAAAACTGCCAAGATCTCTTAGAGAGAGAAGGCAAAAGAATACATTCGTCATCTCCTGAAAGAAATCCCAAAATGGTAACTCCTATAAATATTATAGCTAAAATCTAGAGCTTATAGATCAAAACAAAAGAATTCAAGAACCAAGGAGGCAGTCAATATTATACAAGATTAAGCAGCTACCAGTATCATGGAGAGGAGAACTTGGAATATGATATTCCAGAAGGCAAAAGATCAAAGCTTGCAGGCAAAAATAACTTACCCAGTAAAACTGAATGTAATTCTATTGGGAAAAATGGATTTTTTAAGAGATAAAGGATTTCCAAGCCCCCCTAATAAAAAGACCACAGCTGCATAGAAACTTTAAAGTTCAACCACAAGAATTGAGAGAAACATAAAGAAGTTAAACCAATAAATAGTCATAAGGGATTAAACAAGGATAACTTACTTACATTTTAATAGGGTATCTACTGAACTCTATCATCATCAGGAATTCAATTAGATAAGGCCTGGGAGTAGTTCTGTTATATTTTGATGATCTTATGAAAAGAATGGAAAGGGAAAGAATAATACACTGGGGGAAGGTGGGAACAGAAGAGAAAGAAAAATTAGACATAATTATTTTACTTGCTTCCAGAAAGACTGAAGTAGAAATAGGAAATGTTTAACAAAACAAAAATACAACATAAACAATGTTAATTTGTGTTCTTCTAAGTCAATATATGACCCTCGGGAATTTATTTCTTTTTGAGTTTGACAATGTCCTATAGGAAACCTTCCCAAATCCTCCTAATTCTAGTGCCTTCCCTATTAATTATTTCCTATTTATCCTGTCTATAGTTTGCTTGTACATAATTTGTATGTATAGAAATGGGAGATGTGCAAATTTAGAGACATCTCCTCTCCAAATGTTCATATAGACTGTTTGTGCCCGACCTTGGTAGAGCCTTCCAAGCTCATATTGGTCCTGATCAGCCATAGTTAGACACACTGTACTTTACCCCAACATAATAAAGTTATTTTGGCCCTGTTCAAGAACAAAGGACAACTGCCAACCAATCAACATATCAGTTTGCTTCTTGTCTCCCAAAATGGGTTTCAGGCTCCTTGAGGGCAAGGACTGTTTTTTCCTCTTCTTGTACTCCTTGCACTTAGCCTAGTGCCTGGCATATAGTGAGCACTTAATAAATGCTTATTGACTTATCATATATTTTCATCTGGGTACTCAACATCTCACCTCTTTAGCCAAAAAATGACTTTAACCACTGGGATGTTGCTTGTATCCCCATTACTTAGAACAGTACTTTGTATATAATAAACTCTTAATTAATGTGTCTTCTTTCATTCATTCATCTGTTTCTGAAAGGTCCAGTATTACCCTGGCTAGGGAACCCTGTACCTCCCCCATAAACATGGGGTGTTCTTGATACCAAAGACAAGAGAAGGAGCTTCAGATTGATTGTAGGTAGTATTTAATCAATTTGGATTGCTTACATTTGCATCAGTATGATAGATTCCTGCCAAGATATTAATTATTCCCAGTCTGCAGTGGCAGCCAGACCAATAAATGAATCTCTGGGGGAAAAAATCCCCATGGTAATTATAAAAAACAGACAAAGGGAGGAGGAGCTAGAGAATGCATTACTACTGATTGGTGGATATTTTGGTTTTCTGTTTAGTAATGATCTTGGGCATTAAGCCAATGTTATGCCCAAACAAAAGTTTGTGTATTGATCATGTACTGGTCACCTATGGGTCACAATATTATTATGACTTTCATAGGTCATAGTATTTAAGTTATGACTCAGACTCTAAATTATAATTCAGTATCTAAGTTATGATTTTTAACAGTTCACCATGTCTAAGCTTCCACCTTTCACAGAGTTTTAAGTTTTATGACTTTTCACTTATGACTGTATTTTATGCCTTTTCCCCCAGTCAGGACCCCACATTTTCTGAGACTACAATTATTACTAAAGCTCTAAGAGCCAAATTGCAGATTAAAAGGGGGAGAAAATGTACTAGCAGTTTGGAGTTCAGTTAAGAAATGACTATATTCTTATGGAATCAGGGAAATGTATATTTTTATCTGTGATCCAGGGGGATCTGCTTTAAAGTCAGTTGAAAAAATGGCTTAATGTGAATGAGTATTCCCTATAGAGTCAGAGAAAGTGTGTGTGTGTGTGTGTGTGTGTGTGTGTGTGTGTGTGATCTATGAGGATATGGAATGGATCTATGCAAGCTCTTCTATACACTGACTCATTTTATGCAATTATTTTTTTCCTAGCCAGGTCCTACAGCCAGACAGAAAACTGAAACTTCTGTTGCTTCTTTTACCCTAGGACAGAAGAGGCTTGACCATTTCTAGTTATTTGCACTCATTCTAGATGGGAGAAGGCAATTAAAAAAACAATAGAGATGAGCAACTTTTTTTTTTCATCCCCTCATTCTTGGTCCTGTCCCTACTTGCACTTTCCCCCAAGAAGTGAAAAGAACATGGAGAGATAGATCCCCAGTCAGAATGGCCCACACCAGTTCCTATGGACCATGTGAGGACACATCTGACATGCAGAGGCTAAAACTAGTGATCCATACTGCGTACAAAAGCATATAGACCAAGAATCCCAGATGAGGTCAGAAATGCCAACCATGAAACATGACCCCTCACTTATTACCACGATAGATGAGTTAGCCAGATACATGAGATGAGAATGAAAGATTAATAAAGGGAGCTTAAAAATAAACTTAAAACTCATGTGAAAGCAGGAAGAACTCAATTAGCCAAAATTAAATTGAGTCTTAAACATTCTTTTTTGCATATTGCAAAATTTTCTTTCTAGGTTATATTTATGATCTCACTTATTTGGAAGTATTATTCTGACCCTGTGACTGTGCTACCAAGTAAATGGATAGTTCCATTAGAAAAGTAGTGTATCTTTTACTGGAGTAGTAGGTGTTATTGGAATGACTTGTTGTCTGCCAAAATCTGTGGATATTATGCTGCATCATTTTAGCTGTAAAGGAAAATGAATAAGTTTGAGAACTTTACATTACCATCAAGATTAAAAATCAGATTTAAACTTTTTCTTTTAAAATATACTTGTGTCTGAAATTCAGGTGTACCACAGTTAAGAAGATATTATTTGTGTATATAAATGAACCACAAAAAAAAAAATACACACCAGTCAGTCTGATGCTAATTTATTTTGTTTAGTAAGAAACAAACAAAATTCTGGTAGCATTTACATAGATTAAATGTAAGTTAGAAGTCAATTTTTTTGTCTACTTTAGAAGAGTAGTTGTTCTCAAAGTGTCATAAAAGCATTCTAAAATAACATTTTAAAATCTAATTTACTAAGGTAATATTAATAATAATAAATTACAATTCATTATATTTTGTTATAAATTATGTGAATATATTTATGTTTATTATATTTTATATTATATTCATAATAAATTATAATTTATATATTTAATTTATCATATTTTATTATCTTTATTTCAACAACTCATATTTCATATACTTTATAATAATGATAATGCATTATATTTTATATACTTTGTTATATTTATTATACTGTAAATAATTTGTTATATTTATTATAATAACAAATCTGACTAATATCAGTACTGAATAAAAGAATCCATGGAGAAAAGAGGAAGTAAGGAAAGACATTTTGCTTGTGAAAACTATCTTAAGTGTAATTTTATAAAAATCTGATAGAGAGAAGTCTATAAAGACATTCTATGAAGAGTATGTGAGGAATTTATAAGTACAATGTGTTTTGGAAAGACTTTTCTATGATTACGGAAGAGAAGGAAAAAAATGGACAAGAACTAATCTTGAGAAGTAGTAAACAGTCTTACAAGTTTTTAATCAGTATCCATAGCAAGCTGAATGGAACATCTCAACTTCCAGACAAGTCAAGTCAACAAGTGTTTATTATATACTACTATGTGCCAAGCGATGTCCTAGGCACTGAGGGTGAAAAGACAGTCTTGGCTCTCAAGTAGTTCAGTCTAATTGGGGAGATCGCATGCAAACAAGTATGTACAAAAACCATACATACAGGCTAAATTAGAGACAACTTCCAGAGGAAAATACTAGCATTAGGGGGAGTGGAAAAATCTTACAGAAGGAAGGACTTTTGTTGAGACTTGAAGCAAGTCAGAGGGAGCCAGAAGGTAGAAGAGAAAAAGAGAATTCCAAGTATCTGGTAGATCAAGTGAAAATGCTTAGGGCAGCTTCTTTCAGCACCCACTGAGCATGGAACTTGCTCCCTGTCCCACAGAGAGGACTCCTCAAACAACACCAGGAAGGTTTTGGCAGCAAGGAGGCCTGCATTGCCCTACCATCCATCACCTCACTCTCTTCTGTATTTATAGGGTTATTCCCCCAATTCAACCAAGAGGCCATCATCTCATTTTGTCCCATCCTGCAACTATATCCAATATCAGAGACATGGTCATACCACCAGCACTTTCTTAGATCAGATTTGGTTGGGAAAAAGTGAGAAAATTGTAAGTTTATGGCACAATTTAATAAAGGGGGGTTACTTTGTCCAAAGACAGGAAGGACATACAAAGATATGTTGACACTTAGCTTCTCTTAACTTGACTCTTTCATCTGTATCTGAAAAACCCATGGCTACTTGCATGGTCTGAGCCTCTGACTTTTTATGCCTCTAGGAAGCTGCATCAAGGAAGCTCAGACTGGGGGTCTCAGGGATAGCTTTGTACTATCACATAAAGAAAATAATATTTTTTTTTACAAGTTGGAAGGGAAGAGGTTTAGGAGTACCAGATCTCAAACAATGTTATAAAGAAATTCTAATCAAATCTGTTTGGTACTGACTTTTTAAAAATAGAAACTTGTGTGATATTTTAAAAAGCTCTGAGATACAGAGTTTGTGGGTAATTTAATGAGTTTATTAATAAAAGGATGGTCATTTGGCTGTCTCTCTTAAACCAAAAACTCCTCATGACAATTTATACTCCTGAGGGTGCTGATCAACTCTGACTGGTTAACAATTAATAAGAAAATGAATATTACAGTGATAGGATGGGCTATATTACTAGGAGGGTCTTGGGGTACGATCACCAAATCTTGGTCAAAGAGACTTATCAACTTCCATATCACTTGTCTGACAAAAGGGAGAATCCACATTTTCCCAGACTTGTCTGAGCAAACAAAATGAACAGGAATGCACCCATTAGCCCAAACTTAGAATTTCTTTGATGCATGTCTTTAGAATGTCTTTGATTAGATCTTGGCCTGCGTACATCTTTGAGAGAGATGTCCCACACTGGTGGATATCTGGGTGAGGAAGAAAAGAGAAAAATACCTTGGTCCTAATACAATAATTAGTTATTAATACAAGAGAGAAAGCATCACTTCTCACATTTGATCTACAGAAGAGATTAGATACAATCCAGAAGGAAATTAAGATAGCAGCATAGTGTTTGATAAAACCAAAGGTTTCAGCTATTTGGGGAAGGACTACTTATTAAATAACAACCTCTAGGAAAACTGGAAAGCAGTCTGGCAGAAATCGGGTTTAGACCATCAACTCACATTACAATAAGTGCCAAATAGATACATGACCCAGATATCTCAAACTCAACACGTCTAAAACTGATATCATGTTTCTCCCAGAAGCTTCCCCTCTTCCAAGCTTCACTATGTTTGTGGAAGATATCACCAATCTTCCACATAATAAGAGTTAACGTTGATATGGTGCTTTAGGATTTGCAAAATACTTTACATTTGTTATCTCATGTTATTCCCATAAAAAACCTGGGAGTTAGGTATTATCTTTTACCCCCATTTTACAGATAAAGAAACCAAGGCTGAGAGATGGAAAGTGATGGAAAAGTCAGGGTACACAGCTAGTAAGTATTTGAGGTAAAATTCAAAATCAGGTCTTTCTTACTCGAAAATTCCAAGGAATAATGAAATATACATACTTGAAAAGATGGTTACTACAAAGCTTGTCAAGTTTGTCCTCATGTGGTCCAAAGGAGTTAGTATGAGCCAGGACAGCTGGCGATCTTTCTCTCCCGTGTTCCTTTTACATCTTGGAAAAAAGTGGAAGTAGGGAAAGGACCAAGATTAAAGGGGTAAAAAAAAGTTGTTCATCTCTGTTCCTTCTTTAATTGCCTTCTAGAACAAGTTCAAATAACTAGAATTGTTCAAGAGATTTAAATTTTTAAAAATTATTTATAGCATTTTGGAAACATAATGCTAAAGAGAGTGATGAATGGAATAGAGTTAATTTAGGAAGACTTCTTGGAAGAGGTGAGTGTATCTTAAAAGCTTGTGGATGAATATATTCAGTCTTTATCGGGTAACCAGATGAACTCCAGGGAAGAATAATTAGCATATTCATTCATTTTAGTCAAACTGGCTATTGGTGACTGTTATAAATGTTAATTTCATAAGTCTGTATAACTATCCTAATGCCAAATTATAAATGTGGGAAGATAGTTGTGCCTTTGACAGAAATGGGGAATTCTCAAAGAGAAGTGGATTTGGGAGGGAAGATAATAGACAATTTTGGACACTGTGAGTTTGAAATGTCTCCAGGACATCCAGCTTGAAATTTTCAGTAGGCGATTGGTGATGTGGGAGAAACTCTGGCGAGTGAAAATAAAATATGTGTTTCTGAGTCTTTTGCTCAGAGGTGATCATTAAATCAAAGGAGCTGATAAGAATGTTGAAAAAGGGTAAGTGGGCTTAGTCCTTAGGGAACCACAACAGGGTTGTGGCAGAGGGCATCTAATGGGTGAGAGAAAGGAGACAGGAAAGGAAGCGTTTGACAGATATGAGGAAGGTCAGGAAAGAGTTGTGTCACAAAAACCTAGAGAAGAGAGAATATCGAGGAAAAGAGGGTTATCAGCAGCATGAAGTAAAGAAGATAGGTGGGAAAACTAGAGGGGTGAGAATAGGAGACCACAAGCTGCAACTGGTCACAAAACTCCCCAGTGCTGAACCAGATCAAAATGTAATTAGGAAATAATTAACAAAATAAATAAAGACACAATGCAACATAATATTTATTTGTGTTTTTAAAAGTCAGTATGTTGTTCCCGGGACACTTTCAATTTGAGTTTGACATGTTTTAAATGATATTTAAATTTAATTTAACAATATTAAATATATTATAATTTTGTAATTACAATTATAAATTAATGTTATTAATAAATTACTATTGATAGAAAATAAATAATTAATTGATTTAAATTCACATAAATTTGAATGTTTTAAAATAATACAAATACATGAAGGACACAGTAAACTGATAAAAGTAAAAAGTTTGAAGATGTGGATGTAATTTCATGATCAGATTAATTAAGAGATCACTGATAACTTTGGAAAGAGCAATTTCAGTTGAGTGATGAGATTGGAAGCCACACTATGGAGTCATTAAGAGAAAAGGAAATGGAGGTAGTAAGTGTATACAGGTTCTTCAGTGAGGTTAAAGGTCTGGTCCAATCTTTTTTCTTTTTAGGATGAGATATTTGGCTATGCTTAAAGGCAATGAGAAAGGAATCAGTAGAGACTGAAGATTGAGAGAGGAGGATGGCTGGAGAAGTTGGGTAAGGCTGGGATCAAGAACAGGAGAGAGACTGGGGACATGAGAGAGCAGAGAAAGAGAAAGGGGGAAGAGGACACTGATATGGAATGGCTTCAGTAATCTCAGTAAACTAAGAGGCCAGGTCCTCAGCTGAAAGAAAGTGGGGGAAGAGGGAAGGAGAGAAGGTCAGGAGGGAAAATGAGATTTGGAGTCTCTTCTCTGGGGAATGAGATAGAGAATCAATTAGGGAAGAATAAAAGAAATGCCTTGTGTCAGTGAGGGCCCTATTGAAGTTGGAAAACGTGAATTTATAATGTACCCAGTGAGCACTGTTGGGAAACTTTCTCCAACTCCATTAAAGGAGACCGTTCATAGGAGCGAAGGAGGGCAATGGTGGGGACAATCCAGGCTATGTTTTCAAGTGTTTGAATGGGTTTTACGTGAGAAAGGGAATAGACTTGTTCTTGACAAAAGGAAGACCAAGGAGCAAGGGATGTAAGTTATGAATGTCAGGAGTCAATGAGGGTTATCCAAAAGTAGAATGGGCCAACTTCAGAGGTGATAAGTTTCCACTCTGTGGAGGTCACAGTCTCACAGAATCACGGATTTAGAAGGAAAGGGAGGCTAGAAGATATCTGGTCTAACTCCCTCATTTTACAGATGGGGAAACTGAGGCTGAAAACAGTTTGGTGACTTTCCCAAGGTCATACAGGTAGTGTCAGAGGCAAGATTTGAAACTAGGACCTCTGACTGCTGAGTCAAATTTTCAAGTGGAGGCCGAATGACTGTCTATTGGTAACGATATGAAGGGGATTCTTGGTCAGGTATGGGACTTGGACTTGGCCTCTGAGTCTCTAAGATTCTGTGATTTTCTTACCTTTTAGAAATCTAGTCCAGCTCCCTATTTTCCTTAGTAAAGGAAACAAGTACAGAGAAGTCAAACATATTGCTCAAGATCACAGAGCTAGCAGCTGAATGACAATAACCTGTATCCTGATTGACAGTGCTTTCCCCTTTGCATTATACTGGGTTGTTTTTTTTTTTTTAAGCAATTGGGGTTAAGTGATTTGCTTAGGGTCACCAAGCTAGTAAGTGTTTAAGGCTGGATTTGAATTCAGGTCCTCCTGACTCAAAGGCAGGGCTCTGTCCACTGTACCACCTAGTTGATCCATTATACTGATTTTAATGACTATAGAGCACTTATAACTCTTTGGAGTATGCTCATCAAATGTAGCCTGTCAGTGTGGTGCCAGTATGATAAGAGCAGCCAGTGTTCCTGGATGAGACCCTTCATTACCAAAAATATGAATAATAGCTATACATGGTCAGTTGTCTTTGCATTGTGAAGAGTAGACATAAGGACCACATGGGTTGGGAAAGAGAAACCTGAATTGCTAAAATGCTTAACACATGCATCTAAAGGATTCCAGCAAACGTAGTTCCACAAGAATTCTCGAAAAGGATATTAGGTTATAATAGTTTTCCCTCAAGTATGAAGTCAATTGATAATGTTGTTGTTGTAGTTCAGTTGTGACCAACTCTTTGTGTCCTCGTGGACCATAGCACACCAGGACTTCTGTCCTCCACTATCTCCCAAAGTCTGTTCAAGCTCATGTTGGTTGCTTTCATGACACCATCTATCCATCCCATCCTCTGCCATCCTCTTTTCCTTTTGCTTTCAATCTTTCCCAACATTAACATCTTTTCCAATGAGTCCTGTCTTTTCATTAAGTGGCCAGAATATTTAAGCTTCAGCTTTAGTATTTGACCTTCTAGTGAATATCTGGATTCATTTCTTTAAGAACTGACTGATTGGATCTCTTTGCTATCCAAGGGACTCTCAAAATTCTTCCCCTGGACCACAATTCCAAAGCACCAATTCTGTGGTTCTCAGCTTTCCTCATAGTCCAACTCTAACAACTATATGTTACCACTGGGGGAAAAAAAATAAACAAAACATAGCTTTGACTCCACAGACCTTTGCTGGCAAGGTGGTGTCTCTGCTTTCTAGTATTCTGTTCAGATTTGCCATAGCTTTCCTTCCAAGGAGGAAGCAGTTTGTAATTCCATGGCTACAGTCACCATCTGCAGTGATCTTTGAGTCAAAGAGATAGATAAAAAAAGACACAGATGGGCATTCAGAGAAAGAAAGAAAGAAAGAAAGAAAGAAAGAAAGAAAGAAAGAAAGAAAGAAAGAAAGAAAGAAAGAAAGAAAGAAAGAAAGAAAGCAAACATCTGAAAGCCAAGAAATGTTACAGAAAGAACCATATTTTGTCATATCTTGAAGATTCCAAAAACCAAATCTTTTGGTATTTTCAAATATAAACAGTTTTAAAATATAAACACTTTTAAATCTTGGCTCAGAAGAAAACCACATTCATGAGAAAAACCAAAAAGCATGCTAAGCAACAGAATGCTTTACAGGGGTGTCAAATTAGGAGACCATAAGCTGCAACTGGCCACAAAATGGCCAACAAAACTCTCTAGGGCTGAACCAATTTAAAATGTAATTGGAAAATACTTAAAATAAATAAAAATGCAAAGCAATATAATGTTGATGGGTGGTTTTTAAAGTCAGTATATGGCCCCCAAGGATCCTTTTCAATTTTAGTTTGACCCCACTACTTTAAAACACTATAAACTCATGGTCACGTGCATTGTTAAAGATAAAAAGTTTGAAGGATAAAAATCTGTTGATATAAGTTCATTACCATATTTGGGGTTTGAAGCATTTCCTGGATTATTCAAGCTCTTAGATGTAGAAATGAGAAAAATTTCAGAAAGGAATGTCAGTAAAATTAAAAGGATACAAAATAGATCTCATGAGGAAATTTAGAGTTCTTAAACCCACAGAAGAAATTAAAGGAGGACTCGATTTAATATAAAATCATTTTGGAAAAAAAAATACTGATCATATATCTTTCTCCTCTAGTACCTTAACAAAATGAAAAATTTACAGTTGCAACAAGAAAATATTCTATTAGATATAAAAAACATTGATCATAAGAGTAATTAAATATTGTAGTAAGCACCTTCTTCATCTTTGCTAGGAGCTAAATTAAAGCCACAGTAGTTTAAATATAGTTAAAGGATTTATGCTATGAATAATATCTAATATATACATATATACTATATATGTACGTATATGCATACATATTATAATAAGCATATATACATATATAATAAGCATTTTATATAGCCCTACTATGTGCCAGGCATTGTGCTGTGTTGTTTTTTTTTTAAGAAATATTATCTCGTATGATCTTCATATAACCCTTGAAGGCAAGTGCTAGTATTATTCCTATTTTACCATCTGGAGTGAGACAAACAGAGTTTAAGTGACTTACCAAGGATCACACAGTTAGTAAGAATCTGAGACCAGATTTGAACCCAAGTCTTCCTGACTACAGGCTCAGTGCACTATCCACAGTGCTACCAACCACTACCTCTATGAAAATGCATCCTGCCAATGAGGAATGTTAGTGACAGTATAAAGATATCTTTAAAAGTCAGAGAGATGATCTGTCTGTCCAGGATGAACCTGCCCTCAAAAGCCCTTATTTATAAATATATATTTGTGGATATAGATATAGGTATACACCCCTGATCTATCTGAGGATAATTTGAATAGAGATGATCTCTTGAGGTCCCTTTGATTCTTATTCAGATATTTCACCACCAATCTTTACTTTTGTTTTTGTTCTGTTTTTTTCTACAGCGCTCCTGTGTCCCAAGTCAAGAATGTTCCAACAACTGGAGAGTAAGTAATAAATATCTATTTATTCTCATTCTCTCACTGTGAAAAACAAACGAAAAGCAACTTTATTGAAAGATAAAAGATATTGAATTTGTGGATAGGGACTGGAGCCATAATTTAATAGCTGTAGTGAAGTCTCTTGATATGAAACTTTCTCTTCCAGTGTTGGTCAACATCTTGTCTGGTTTATTCTTACAGAGTTGGTCACCCAGAGCATTAGGTTAATGGCTTGCCTAGGGTCAAATGGCCAAAGTACGTAAATGTGTGATTGATATAATACAGAAATACACACAAAAAACTTGAAATAATGGCAACAATTTACATTTATATACTACTTCAGGATTTACGAAGCATTTTCCTTCTAAAACATTGTGAATTAAATGTAAATATTATTGATCACATTTTTATAGATGCAGAAAGTGAAGCTCTGAAAGGTAGAGAAACTTGGCCCATAGCCAGTAAGGGGATAAAACTTGAATTGAGGTCTTCTGAATCTAAGATGAATATCCTTTAACTTACTATATTGGTTTTTATTTTACTGCTTAGATACAGCAGATAATAAGTCCATTTGTGCATTTGTGATATTTTTACCAGGTGGCATGGGACAATAGATAGAAAGCTCATCTTAATCCAGGAAGACCATGGTTCAAGTCTCCCCCTCTGACACACTGGGCAAATGATTCAGCCTTTCTTTGCCCCCAGACAAGTCTCTAACATTGTAAAATACACAAGAAGCTCTGCTTATCTTCTTTGGTAGAGAAAATTTCCCCATCAGGAGTTCCCTAGCGCAATAAAATGACAGTTCCAGCCAAAATAAGAATACATGATATATATATATATATATTTATATATATATATATATATGTATACATAGTGCAATATATGTATCTAGTTATATATATAATATCATAAATACCTATGATGATAAAATTCAGAAGCATGTCTATAAACATGTTTATACACACATGCATATGTGTGTATATATTTATGTTTGCATATTGTATATATATATGCACAAACATACATATATGTTTATAGACATAGTATCCTCACCATCAATATTTCCTCCCAAGATGTACACCAAGCCCCCTCTAGAGGGCCTAATACACAATTTTTTGTCTTTTTCTTCTGCTCATCTTATCCATTTTAACCAAAGTAAATCAAATATTTTAGCTGATATATTGTGAGTATTTAAAGGAAATCAATGATATACATCATGTCTAAATTGAGCAGAACTCAAGAAAGGATTATGTTGATTTGCAGTAATGAGTGGTAATTGCACCTTTGGGAAGAGAGGTCAAGGAAAGGAATTACAGTTACCCATCTATTTCCTTTTTTATTTTTTCTTAAAGAGACATTGCCAAATTTAATCGGCAACATAAGATTGGATCTGATGTTTTTGGTTGGCTTCTTAGAAAAGCTGTGCTATCTCTTTCTGTTAACCTCCTCTATGAGCAAGCTGTTTACCAAAACCTCAAGGAAACCTGCTTTCTTAAGACTAGATCTATTCATTGTTCTTTAAAGAAAAATTTTCTTCCCTTATCCTACTTTATTTTAAATGACACTCGCTTCCTGAATACTTCCTATCATCCTTCATTTGCTCACTATACACATTTTTGTGACTTAGATACCATACAGAGACTCAGAACACATGCAAAGAACTAACTAAATGCTTTGTTTAAAAGATAATGTGTTGTATAAGCACATGGAGGCTAAAGTCACATGCTTTGCCTGGTATGAGACAGACATACCAAAGCCACATGGTGAAAAAAAAAAATGAGATTATGGAGAGATGTTTAATGGCAATCACTCTGTAGATGCTAGAATTTGTAGTTGACCAAATGTGTTCTTTATTTACTAGGTTCTTAGAAAGAACAATTCGGACAACAGTGGAACAGCATCTTTTTGATGTTCAGGACTCTGGGGGTCAAAGTTCAGAAGATTCAGAATGTGGAGGACCATCAGCTTCTTCCACAGCAGCTGGCAGGCAGAAACGGTGGCATAACAAGGGTCAGAATGAAATCAGACATAACAGAGAAAGGTAAGATGGGAAATGGCCCTTGTGTGTTCATGCATATATAAAGATGGAAATTGCATATATAAGTCTATAACTACATATGCATTCCTAAAAAATCACTAGGAGGAAGCTATGATTACTGGTTATATCTTTGTAGCCACAATAAAAATAAATTTCAGGTACTTTTTGATTGATAAAAAATGTTCACTTTTCATGGTAGAAATCTGTTCAGACTTTAGTTAGAAGTCATGTTTTCTCCACTAACAACTTATTTTTGAATAATGGTAAACCATTTGGAAGGAAAGCAGACGGTATTTATAAAATATCTGGCAGCAGCGTTGTTTTTGGTGTTGATGCCTAATCCCTTTGACTCTTAGACTAGCTCATGAATGAGGTGTTGCTTATCCTTTGTTCTTGAAGAGGACCATGACATCTGGGAAGCAATGCCATGACATGCAAGTGAATCGGATTTAAGTGAGGGAGGGCTGAATAGGTTTCTACAAAGTATTAGCCAGAGGAAATGTGGAAAAGTAGTGTTGAAGTAGTAGAAAGAATGCTGATCTTAAGAGTTAGGGGACCTGAGTTCAAATCCTTATTCTTACACATCCTAGCTGTGTGCTTTAAGTACTTTGCCAATTTTACAGCACTGTAGAAATGTCATTTATTATTATTATTAAATGTCACTATAAGATTATGACTATGGCGAAGAATTTAGCACATGGCAGATCCAATTTAGATACCATTAATAATTAATATACAAGAAATTTCATTTTCATTAAGGTCTCAGTCACAAGGCATTCATGCATACAACCTAAAGGTGAGTGTTGGTGAATAGGGCTTACATTGTAGGTGTAGTATTATATTTATACTGAAGATTAATATTATCTCTCAGAAGTATGAAGAAAATACAGATAGAGGGATGTCTTACTATTAAAAAGAAAACATCGGAGTAAAAGAAAAGAGTATCTTGCTATTATAATGGTTATTTTACTCTAACTTTTCTAAGAAAATTTTTTTTTATTATTTCTGATGATTAGTATTTTACTTTTTTTCTAATACTGTTACCCCCAGTAGCTGAAAATATATGGACTGGTTAGAGGCAAGCATGACTTTTTGAAAACCACAGGCCATCTTCCATGCCTGACATTCCCTCTCTGCTTACCTCTGTCCCATAGAATCCCAGGCTTCCTTTAAAGCTCAGATCAAAGGCTACCTCCTATAGGAAGCTTTTCCTCATATCTCAACTTCTACTGCTATTTCCTAGAATTACTTTGAATCTATTTTTTATACTAATTGTGTACATCTTGTTTCCCCAAGAGAATGTAAGTTCTGCTACTCCATTTTTGTCCTTTTATCCTTAAGACAATAAATAGCTAAATAAAAGCTTACTGATTGATTGAATGAAGTATATTTTAAATTTGTAGATTAAGATGGAACCATTTACTACTCTCCCTATAGGCTATACAGATATCCTTTCCACATCCCGGGGGTTAGGGATGCAAACACTCCCTCAATCTGGAAAACCCATGTAAAATTGTTGACCCTCCCTTCATAGTACGGAAGAAGTCTGAATTATTATGGTATCATATGATGCTGAATTATTATGGTATTATACAATACTATGATGTTATATAATACTGTATACATACTTTATGCATTTCTGAGTTTCTAGACTTTTTCTGTGTCATATGCTAGCTTGTATGTATCATCTGCAGCTCCCACAAAATTCCCAAAAAATTCTCTTTTAATTTCTTATGCTGACCCACAATATATCCAAATCATGATGGAAAAAATCACAATGTGGAAGGGACAACTGTACATTTAAAATGAAGAATAAAGTAAAAAAAAAGTAAAAATATTTAAAATGAAGAGTAAAGAGACAGGAAAAGTTCCATTAAGTCTGTCATAAAAACTAAAAGCTGTTTTCACAAGTATATCTAATCAACCAACTTTTGAGGTAGGAAGGTCAGAGGTTAGAAATAACAACACTCCATCGTTAGGAGGCAATTTATTTGTGAAAATTGATAAAGAAATGTAAGCAGGATTAGATTATTATTTATGAAAACAAAATACCTGGATATTCCAAGATTATTCCTATGAAGGTTATAATAACATAGTACACAATTGGGGGAAAAAAATGGGACATGGCAGAGCTTAAAGGAAGTGGAAAAAAAAAAAGAAACTGATGATATGACCTGTAGCCAAACCAAAGAGAGGAAAAAACCATATCAATGTTCTTCTATTCAACCACAACTCACACCGAATGCAAACATAGCACAGAATTTTGAGACAACAATTCACACAAGTCCTCATGCACTGAAGGCATCGTGACTGAGAAGTATTTGTTCACACTAGCAACTCTCCACAAGAACTATATTTTCTGCAGGAAAAAAAACAAAATTCTTGCTTAAACTAAGCATAATGGCGACATTTCATTTTGTTTATTTTAATAGGTTTTGTTCTATAAAATGCTAAAAAATCTTGAAGGAATTTTCTTCATTTTTTTTTTTTTTTTTTTTACAGTTTTTAACATTTAAACACAAAAATTGCAGGTTGGTATAGAGGAAAGAATACTGGTCTTGGGGTCAGAGAAGGTGGTAACACTTCATGACTCTGCCACTTGCAACCTGTGTGACTTGCCCATTGACCATCTTTAGGTCTGCATTTCTTCATCTGTTAAGTAAGGGGATGGCACTGAAATTAAAAATCTAGATGGTCTATAAGATTCTTTCCAGTAGCTAAGTAGTCCAAATATATTTCTGTTGTTGTTTGTCCCTCATTCTTGAAGAGGACCATGACATCAGGAAGATGATGCCATGACTTGCAAATGAGTTGGATTTAAGTGAGGGCAGGCTGTGCAAAGTTAGCAGCCTCACTTTCTCTTCCAGAGCTGTCTGGGTCCAGTGGCCAGATGTAGATCAGGATGACTGGAGATACCCCCCACCCCTGTCAAAAGATATGAGTAGTTTTCAAAAACAGAATTGCAAACTATCAGCAACTATATAAAAGATTGCTTTAAATCACTAATAATACAAAAAAAAATAAAGCAACACGAAGATTATACCTCAGAGCCAGAAGATCAACAAAGACTGACAATTCTATGTTAAAGGTTATACAGGGATCTAATAATAGTTAACATTAGCTTTTACTGCATTCCAGGTAAGCATTTTACATCTCATTTGTTCCTCACAAGAACCCTGGAAAGTAGGTGCTGTCATCAATCCCTGTTTTACAGATGAGGAAACTGAGGCAAACAGCAACTAAGAAATTTGTCCAGGGTTGCCCCGCTAGAAAGTGTCTCGAAGCTGCATTTGAACTCAGGGGTTTAAGACTCCAGATCTGTTGCACTAACCACTGTACCACCTAGAGGCTCCAGGTAGAAGTCACACTTTTGAATAAATACTGAAACGATTCAACTATTTTGGGAAATAATTTGAATCTACATGAGAAAAATCACTAACATATTCATAGCCTTTAACCAAGAGATGCCCCCCAAAATGGAAACAAAACGGATGCTTTGATGGGGGAATGAATGAACAAATGATGATACATGAATGTAATGAAATATTATTGTGTCATAAGATAAGAGAAATAGGAGACATGTATGAACTAATACAGAAGGGAATGAGAACGGTACCCATAATCACTGCAGTCACCATATTCTGAGTGACCATTTGGAAAACAGATGATGAAATGCTGGTAGACATGGGCAGAATGGGGCATGTGCTCTCAATCAACCTATCAGTCAATCAGTGGTCAGATGGTGTTGTTTAGTCATTATGCAGGCTTGTTCATCATCAAAGAAGTGGGATGGGAGCTGTGAATTTTTAAAAAAAAAAAAGTTCCAAGGGTGCAGCATATTTGAAGTTAATGGAGCTGAGTTGAAATTTTGTTTTTCCTACTTACTGACTAGGACATGGGAAAGCCTCTTAATGTCTTTGGATCTCAGTTTCTTCATTTCTCAATGAAAAAAAAATATTTGACTTTGAATAAATTCTAGAGGTTTGTGAGGAAAGCACTATGAAATTACTTCATATCACTTTTGATAATCTCCTCCTCTTTCCTCCTCCTTCTCCTCCTATTCTTCCTCCACCCTTCTCTTCCTCTCCCTCCTTCTCTTCCATCCCCTTCCTCCTCCTCTTCCTCCTCCTCTCCCTCCTTCTCTTCCTTCTCACCTTCCTCCTCTCCCTTCTCCTCTTCTTCCTCCTCCCCTTGTTCTTCTCCTTCTCCTCTTTCTTCTCATCTTCTTCCTCCTCTTCCTTCTCTCCCTCTTCCCCGTCCTGCTCCACCTCCTCCCCCTTCCCTTCCTTTTCCTCCTCCTCTCCTCCCTTCTCTTCTTCCTCCTGTCACTCATCTTCCTCATATTCTCCTCCCCTCCTCCTCTTCTTCTTCCTCCCTTCTCTTCCTTCCCTTCTTCCTCCTCCTTCTCACCTTCCTCCTCCCCTCCTCCTCTTTCTTTTTACCTTCTTCCCCTTCTCTTCTTCTCTCTCCTGCTCCACCTCCACCTCCTCCTTCTCTTCCTCCTCCTCTTCCCCTTCTTCCTCCCTCTTCTACTGATTCTTCTTCTGCAGCTGCCCACAGGGACCCAGCCCACTACTGATATGCTTAGGAGCTTTGATCAGCTCAGTTTCATTTCTTAGGCAGCTTGGGGCCTCTCTGTTCCTGTGAGCTCACTATTTGGTGACAGTGAGGCCACCCACTGAACTTTAGTCAATTGAAGCGCAATACTCCCTGAATTCAAGTGATTTACCAGTCTCAGCTTCCCAAGGAGCAGGATCTGCAGACAATAATAGTTTATCCAAGCTACTTCATTGCGTTCTTCCCTATTAGGTAATGTAATTTGGACCCGTGCTTACCTTTCCACTATTTATGGAAAGAAATTTACTAAGTAAATTTGTAGTTTAAATAAAATTTCATGAGAGTATATTTAAGCTGCTTAGACAGGTCTACTTTCAAGAAAGTTAAAAGTTTTGTTTGCCTGTAATACCTATGCTAATTTCAAAAAATGCTTATCTACTCATAAAATTAGGTTATTTTATCCTTTTATAAGACTAGTTCCTAATACTTCATGACCATAAAAGAAACCAAACTGCATTTTAAATTTTAAACTTTTATCTGTTGAAACTTTGTCCATTGATTAGCTTACTTTATTAAGGTTTCACTTTGTCTAATGCATTAGTTGTAGCACTAGGAAGTTTGGGGGATGCATTGGAGAAGAAAAAAGTATATTATTTTCTAGTTTTGTTTAATGTTTCCTATAGGACTGATAAATTTATCACATTTTTATAATACAACATTTAATTTCCTTTGCCAGGTTTCAGATTCTCTTTATAACCAAAAAAAAAAACAAAACCTCCAAACCTATATACCAGAAGCCTCTTTTGAATTTTTAATTCTTCTCCCTTAAAAAAAAAGACATAAATTATTTTGACTATAATTGAAAAAGTTGTGCGTTGTAGAATAGTAGCCCTTGCAAATCTGTGTCCAAGAATAGCTTGCCTTGCAAAATAAGTAACTTATTTAGCATACAGATTTGCACAGGCTGTTTTTCAGGAGTTGTGGTGCTTTTGCCTTTAATCTCAGGATGAGACCTGAGAATCCCTGATGCTCTCAGCGAGCTGTGATTACAATCATTGGTCTTTTCTCCTATCAGTAAAATTAGGCATAAAAAATTATGCTTGTTTTTTAAATTGAAGGGCACTTATCAACAAAGAAAATATTCCTTCTGAGTTCAGCAGCCTCGAGGATTGTATTTTGACTGCACAGGAAGCAGAAAAATACCAGGAAAACAATTGTGTATATATTGAGGAAAACAGCAAACCAAAACGGCAGAAATCCAGTATCAGACTTTCTGAGATTAATGACAACCAAGATAATCATGTGGTAAGTGAATCTTTCTTATAAAATATTGAAATGCAGCATGTTTAGGAAAATTGTTTCTTTCTACTCAACATTACAGAACATGAAAACTCATTTTGGACCTAATTCATAGAATTTCAGAGATGGAAGGAGCCATTGAAATCATGTAACCTAACACTTGTTTACTGATAGAGAACCAGAGATAAAGAAAGGTTAAATTTTTGCCAAGATAGCATTGGTATGAACTTTTGGAACCAAAATCAGCATTGGGTTTTGTAGCCTTTGGAATATTTTTGAAAGAGTTTAGATTTTAGTCAAGGAAATTTGATGTCTTTTCTCATCTCCATACCATCCTTTGAGTGCTAACTCACAGTTTACATTTTTTTAAAAATAAATGAAGACGAGGAAGTGGCCAGTACATGGGTCAATCTTGCTGCTGTCCAGTCTGACCATAAGCTCCAATGTCCTGGAAAGGAGAGGCCAGAGCACTCCCTGTACCCTGGCTTGGCTCTTCTCAAAGCCTCCTGCCTTCTTGCCCTCCAGGGTTCATCCCCCAGGCTTCTGTCCAAATTCCTCCTTTTTGGAGAGGCTTTTGGCAAACCATCACTTTAATATAATATAATTATTTTTAAAATAATTTTATTACCAACTTAATAACCATCTCCATGAAAACAAAACAGAATAAGATCATAATTGAAGCCATAAAATCAATTAATAAATGAATGAAGAAAGGTAGTATGGCATAATAAAGAAAAAACAGCTGGTCTTAGGATCAAGTCCCACCTATGATATATACTGATTGTGTGGCCCAGACCTAATGTCTCAATACATTCAGATAAGTAACTTTCAAAGACAGAAGATTTCAAAGCAGGTACTAACCTGCAATTGAAGATGGATTTTCCCTACCAAGACTTCCCAACACTAATGAAATCTCCGGTTTAGAACCCTCCCTAACTCTATTGTCCCATAGAACTTAAAAAAGAATAAAAAGGAGTGATGATGCTGAGGACCACCCTCCTTACCAAAATTACTTTGTATATATGTTGTGCATGCATGTAAACCAAATATATTTGTATATGTAAAAGTCTGTGTGTACTATATATGTATAAATAAACTATATACAAAGTATATGTATATATACATATGTAAAATACATACAAAGTGTGTGTATATATTATGTACTTGTGCATATATATGCAAAATAAATGTATATTCTCGATATACATGCATACACGCATATATATTATATGATGCGTACATATGTATTATATGTCATATTGTACATTATATGCATTGTGTATATGAGTGTGTATATATAAAATGTATTTTAGATATAAATAAAATATTTCAGAGAGAGAGAGAGAGAGAGAAAATTATCCCTGTACCTCCCAGTTAAAAGTAAACTCATAGAAGGCAGGAATCACTTTTGGTCTTTGTATCTTCAGTTTCTAGAATAGTGCCGAGTATATAGTATGTACTTTGCAAATGAATCATTTATCAAATTAATCAAGATCTTTGATTATAAATCATTGGTTTAAAATATGTATTCAAAAAACATTCAGCAGTTCAGACCTATGTATGCCACTGATAGGGTATTTGGATCATTGGGCAAATCGCTTTGAACAAAGAAATATTTACTTAAAGTTTACTGTACACCTAGTTTTCATTTATGTTCTTTAGTTTCTTCTCCTATAAGATATTTGCTTCCTAATTCATTCTTGTAAAAAAAATAATAAATTAGAAATGTAGAAGATAAATTATATCATTTTAGCGGGTGGGGCATTCAAATACAGACTTACGGTTTCTTTGAAAATTCTTTAAGCATTTGAGAAATTCAGAACAGCACCACATCTGCAACTTGTTTTCTTAGAAAGTTGCCTAGGGACGGTTGTTGTCCTTCATTCTTGAAGAAGACCAAAATGACATCACCATATTAGAGTCAAATTACAGTGCATCTGACTCTTTCTGATCAGACCACTACAAGTTCAGAATGTTCTACCACACGTTGGGCACAAATAGTCTGTTTGAACACTTATGGTGGATTCTCTAAATTTGTGCATCTTGCAGTTTTTAGTATTTTAACTACTTAAATTCTGCTTTGCTCATAGAGCACAGCACCTTGCCTGGGGACCTGAAAAGGTTGAGTGATTTCCCCATAGACGAGATACATCAGAGATGAACCTTGAACCAAGAACTTATGGATTCCATTATGAACTCTCTATTCATTATACCATGCTGACTTTCAAATTTTCTTGAGTCTTCTTGAACAAAATGACCAATATAGAAATGTTTTATGTGATCGCATATGTATAAATTATATTGGATTGCTTACTGTCTCAGGAAGAGGGGAGGGGAGGGAGGGATAGAATTTAGAACTCAAAGCTGTTTTGTTTTAACATGTAATTGGGGAAAATAAAATATTATATTAAAAAGGAAAAAATCATATATATATATATTGAGATCATCAAAGGACAGTTAATAATATTACCTCTCACAAAAAAAAAAAAAAGGATTTGGACTAGTGATGTCTAAAGTTTCTTTCAGATTTAAATTTGTGACTTTGACCTCTGATTAATATTTTATCCCAGTCTGTCTTTCCTGTGCCAATTAGCATGCTTCAGGACCATACCTACCAATGTTCATGGTCAAGGAATAACCCTAATTTTATTATTAGGCTGTTAACAGTTAAAAGGGGGTGGCTAGGTGGCACAGTGAATAGAGCACCAGCCCTGGAGTTAGGAGGACCTGAGTTAAAATCCAGCCTCAGACACTTAAAACAAATGAACAAAAAAACTAGCCGTGTGACCTTGGGCAAGTCACTTAACCCCAATTGCTCTGCCTTCCCCCCTCCAAAAAGCAAAAAAAAAAAAGTTTATTATAGTAGAAAGATAGCAAGGAAAATATTATTCTTCCCATTCGGCATGAAAAATAATTTTTAATTAATTTTATATTCATTTTAATCTAAGCATTGTTCTTCTTGGAGAGAGAAATGATAGAATCCCATCATGGTCTCACATATCTAACAGAAGTCATTTTGAGGTCCCATTTTAAATAAGGAAACTTTCATGATTGTATAAAATATAGTTATAGCTCAGGGTAAGGTAAAAATTCATATTTTGCTTTATTGAACAGGAAAAAAAAATGTTACTTGGACTTTAGGCATACTCATGGAGAATCATTTTCCTAAAATCCTCCAATCCTGTTTCACCATGTCCTTCATGAGCTCTCCTTTCTAGCTGGTCAAAGGAAAACTGACAGAGGCAGAAACTTCTTCCCTTTCCTCAATACCCAGTGCAGAACCTGTGGCCTCGAGGCCTCTGGTTCCCTAGCCCTGCAAACTTTCAGGGGATGGGGGAAAGTGATAACCTTAACTAAACAAAAGGTATTTTCCATACTAGATCTGGGTACCATCTTTCATCCACTTTCCTAAAATAAATGGATTCAGGTGGAAAGAGCTAGCTGAAAGAGCCTTGGGGGTTGGATGAGAACACCTGTGTTTAGATTCTGGTTTGGAGGCTAATTAAGCTGTGTGACCTTGGCAAGTCATTTCATTACTTGAGTTTCCTCATCCAGAAAATGAGGGCAATTATTTATTTACTTCTGCTCTCATTTTTATTAGCTCTATTTTCTTATGTTTTTTTTCAGAATTTCATCCCCATCCCCTTTTTCTAGCGTCTTTAGGTACAGATAATTTTTATCTAGTCTTATTTTCTCTCATTGATATAGGCACAGTTTTAATTTTTCTTCTAAGAACCATTTTGATAATGGTTGCTAATATCTTCTAATATCATTTTATTGTTTTTCAGTTTCATCCTTAATCCCATTGTTTTTAATAGATTTTTTGTTTCCATGTAGTCATACCTTTTACATTCATCACGACTATAGAAAATGTCATTACATGAATTATTTTATAACCCCATCCATTGCTATATTGTTCATTATTCGGAGAATAAAAACCAGTAGCTTTTAGAGAAGAACATAAACCCCAGAACTAAGTTGACAACAACATTCATATGGGCTTAAAGTTGTACCTTTAGTATATATCTTACATTTAACTTGACAATTAAATGTTTCTTTTAAGCTGTTTCAACACTAAGAAACCAGTCATTTAACAAAGTACCACTAAAAGCATTGGGTTCTTTTGAGCAAACACCTCTAATCTAAAAATAAAATCAAAGAAATGGAACATTTTTTTCCAATTTAAAAAATTCATCTTACTGTGCTTAATAGCACACCTACCATTTTTACATGTTCTGTGCAATTCTAGCAATCAATCATCAAAGTCTGTCCTGTGCCAGGCACCATTTTAGGCAGTAGGAGCCACAATGACAAAAGTCTCTGTCTTCCTGATGCTTATATTATATGCACACATAAGTCTATACAAAATGCATACAAAGAAAATAAAGGGTAATTTTAGGGCAGGGTAGGAGGCTGTTGATGTTGCTAGAAAGAAAAAATCTCTTCTTGTAGGAGATGGCATTGGACCTGAGCTTTGAAAGAAGCTAGAGATTGTAAGAGGTAGGATGGGGAGGGAATGTATTTCAGGTATGTTAGACAGTTTGTACAAAGATAGACAGGACATAGAATATTTTGAGCTCCGGCAAGAAGACCCATGTGGTTAGAGCATAGATTACCTGAATGAAGAGAAACGTGCGTTGGCATCTTGATATTTTATCTTGAAGGACAGTCCTGAGATATTCCTACCAGACTCTTTTGCTGGCTGGAACTTATCCAGACCTCAGCTGCTAATTGTGGGTGTCCCACAGGACTCAGTTCTAGACTCTCTTGTCTTCTCCCTCTATTCTATTTCACTTGGTAATTCCATCAGCTCCCAATTATCATCTTTCAAATCTCAGATTCCACTTTGAGTAGATTCTTCAACCTACTTATCTATCCCTAACTTCTCTGCTGACCTTCAGTCTTGCATCTCCACCTGCCAATGG
Organism: Petaurus breviceps papuanus; assembly: GCF_028583685.1. Lineage (NCBI taxonomy): Eukaryota > Metazoa > Chordata > Mammalia > Diprotodontia > Petauridae > Petaurus > Petaurus breviceps. Next base: position 16,686,595 of record NW_027185655.1, on the reverse strand, counting down.
GACATGGATGTCTTATAGCATCTTAAACTCAACATGTCCAAAATTGAACTCTTTATCTTTCTCTCAAAATCCTCTCCTTTTCTGACCTCTCTATTACTGTCCAGGACACTACCATCCTCCCAGTCACCCAGACTTACAGTCTAGGTATCATCCCTGATGCCTCACATTCTCTCGCCCCTACCCCATTTCCAATCCAAACAGGTCAAGGCCTGTCAATCTGACCTTTCCAGCATTTCTCATATACTCCCCTCTTCATTGACGTAACCCTGGTATAGGCTTTCATCTCACGCCTGGCAATGGTCTTAATGATGATCTGCCTGCCACAAGTGTCTCCCCACTCTACTCTATCTTCCACTGAGTTGTCAAAAGATCTTCCTAAAGAATAGGTCTTATCATGTCATTTTAAAAAGTAGGGCAGTGAAGAGAGTACTGGCTCACTATACCACAATATTATCTAATATAGAAAAAATAAATAAGAATTACTCAGTAAATTCCAATGACTCCCTATGTCTTCTAAGATAAAACATAAAATCCTTTGTTGGCATTATACACCCTTCCTAAGCAGCCTGCCACACACAGCTCTACAATCTTCATCCACCCTGCACCACAGTGACACTGGCCTCCTTGCTGTTCCTCAAACAAGATACTCCGTCCCTTGGCTGCCCCCATCCCTGGAATGCTCTCTTTCTTAATCTTTATCTCCTGGCTTTCCCAGCTAAAACCCCTTCCACGTTTCCTGAGCCCCCTTAATTCTAGTACCATCCCTCTGTTGATTGCTTCCAATTTATTCTATATATAACTTGTTTATATATAGTTCGTATATTTTCTGCCCCATTAGACTGTGAGCTCTTTGAGACTTGGGACTCTTTTTTACCTTTCTTTTATCCCCAGTGTTTAATACAGTGCCTGGAACATGGCACACTTAATAAATGTTTGTTAATAGATTCTTTTATTTTCTTTTGTCAGTTTGTAGTCATTTCTCAACCTTAGCATCGAATATAAAAAAAAAATGAAAGGAGAAGAAATAAACAATGGGAGCTCTTACTTTATAGGGCTAAGGAAGAGACTCAGAAAATTTAGCTTTGAGGTTAAAGCTCAGGTGAGTTTTGCTTTACTTTTGAAAAAAGTAATTCTGGTACTTTTTAAATGTTTTAATAATGATGCATTTGCAAGCAATATGGCATGAGAGGGGGTATTGTATCCATGAATACTGAGCTCGAAGTTAAGAAGACCCCTACCTCCCCTATATGAACCTGGGAAAATCATCAGCTTCTCTGAACCTCACCTAATTCTGGAGGACTTCTTAACTCAGGCACAGATAGAGTGTGCCCTTCATTTGGTGGACGGGGTTTCCAAACCAGGAGTTCCCCAGTCTGATAATATATCATAGATTACTCAGTATATTGGTGCATGGAATGAAACACGTAAAGAGAAGTCTAACTCTGCCCTTAGTTTGTATTAATGAGAATTTGTTGGCTATGAAGCTCATTTTCCTCTCGTTATGTGACGTTAGAACAGTGGAACCAGTTCTGACTAGCAGAGAAGTGCTGAGGTTAACCTGTTCTGTGTAAGAAGAAAATCACTTTGTCATGCCCTCTAAAAAATGATTCTTTGGCATTTTACAATTTTAAACAATAATTTTTTTGCCTTGAGTGTTTTTTAATGTTTCTATGGTCAAATTATCTCATATTTAGTTTTCAATAACAAGACTCAGAGAACAAAAGGAAAAAGAAATTGGAAATAATTTCTACAATCTAAGAGTTGTAGTCCTAAAAATCCTTCGCTTTATTAGACTTGAGATTATTTTTCTAAATTAGAATTTAAAAATCTTTGTGATTTTGGATTGAAAGGATAAGGACAGGTAGGGCATGACCTATGTGTTGAAGTGTATTCAACAATTAGATTTTACAGTTTGATTTCTTTATATTGTTTGATGTTTCTGATTTAAACATTAAAATTGTTCTAATGATGACATTGTCCTATGGATCCACGTTAGCATGTTGAATATTCATAATGTGGTTACATAAAATGGCCTGCAAGGACACCATGTGCTTTCACAGAAGTCTTTGGGTTTTCATTTAATAGACAGTCACCTATACTTGACTTTGGAATTGAAGTCAGCTAGACAGCAGGCAGTCATTTGCAATGGGTAAAGCATTCTCCCCTCAGGAAAAAACAACAAAAACCAGCATTACTGGTAAAGCTTTGTAGGTCCTACTTATTTCAATGGACACAAACTGATCAGTCTCCCTAAAGTTCTCTCTGCTTGTTGTGATAGGTTGATCTACTGATCGATCCTTCAATGACCTCAAATGCCACTTTTTCTTCTAAGTTTTCTCTGCTCCCCTTAGCTGGAAGGGGTCCTCATCTCATCTTTTAGTGTTTTCTATTCCTCTTATGCCCTTCAACTTATATTTATTAAATACCTACTGTGTACAAATACCTACTGGAGACAAAAAAAGTAAAAATAAATTAGTTACTGGTCTCAAGGAATAGAGTTTAACTTCTTACCCCCTAAGGCAAGCGTAAGAAATGTACCTTCTATAAAAAGGAAATAACAAATAAGTAAATAAATAAAATATGCAAAGTAAATATACTGGCGGCACAAAGAAGAGGACACATTAACAGAAGGATCATCTCAACTGTCCTTCACGGGAACTCAGAGTCCCAAGAGCGAGAGGTGATGAGAGAACTCGTTCACATCCGGGCATAGCATCAAGGAGTAAGGTGGAATGTTGGGATGGAGAGTAGTAAACTGGCCAGTTTACCTGGGATGTAGAAAGCATGGCGGAAAGCAATGTGAAATCATTCAAAAAGAATGACCCTACCTGTGAAGTGTTTTAAATGTCAAACAGGGGAGTTACTATTTAATCCTGAGGCAACATGGAGGAGCTAGAACTTCTTGAGTAGGGAACCTAAGCAAAAAAAAGAGGTGGTCATGCCCCACCTTTCCTTATCCTTTCAATCCAGAATCACAAAGATGAAGAAAAAAGGAAAGGAAGAGGTCATATTAAATATGGCTCCGATTCTTAAACCAGGCAGAGCTGAAACAGGGGGAAAAAAAAAACTATAGACTGATAATGTTAATACATTAATGCAAATTTATGAAAATAAAATATTAACAAGGAGACTATAGGATCATATCACAAAAAAATATATCCTGGTTGGATTTTTACCAGGAATTCAGAGCTAGTTCAATTAAAAAAAAAACTAAACACTTAATTGTCCATTTTAACAAGAACAACAAAAATCATACAATTGTATAGATATACAGAAAAAAACTTTTGACAAAATATAATATCCATTCCTGTTGAAAACACTAGCCGCTAGCAAACATAACAATAAATGGATCTTTTCTTAATGTGATAAAGAGTACCCATCTAAAATCAAAAGCCAGCATTATCTGTAATAGGGATAAACTACAGACTCTTTCAGTAAAATCAGGGGTAAATCAAGGATATCCATGATCATTATTGCTATTCAAGACAGTGCTAGAAAAGCTAGTTATAGCAATAAGAAAAAGAAATTGATGAAATAAGTATAGGCAAAGAAGAAAGAATGTCATCACTTTTTACAGATGTTATAATGGTTTACTTAGAGAACCCTAGAGAGTAAACTAAAAAGATAATTAAAACACTTAACAACTTCAGTGAAGTTGTAGGACATAAAATAAACACAAATATTTCTGAAGATTACCTAGAAAATCCAACAGGGAGATATGGAAAGAGAAATTCCAGTTAAAACAACTATAGTATATATATATAAAATACTTGGGAATCTACAAACTAAGGCACACATAAGAACTGTATGACACAATTATACTATACTCTTTACGCAAATAAAGAAAGCTCTAAATAAATGAAGTATCAGTTATGCATGGATAGGTTGAGCAAATGTAATAATGATAATACCATGTAAATTAATTTACTGATTCAATTTCATACTAGTCAAACCATTAAAGAATTCTTTCTTAGAGCTAGAAAAAATAACAACAGAATAATTCTGGGAAACAAAAGGTCAAAAATCTCAAGAATACCAGATATCAAACTGCACTACAGAGCAGTAATCATCAAAACAATTTGGTACCAGTTAGGAAATAAAGAGGTTGATAAATGTAACATTATGTATGTGGTAATATTAAAGCAAAATAGCAGAGTAGCAAATGAGCCTTTGGCAAACCGAAAGATTACATTTAAGACAAAGATTCAACAAAAACTGTTGGGGAAACCAGAATGCAATGTAAAAGAAACTAGATTTAGGGAAGCATTTTATACCATAGACCAAGAGAAACTTCTGGTTGGCATATGACTCAGATGTAAAGGATAAATCATAAACAAATTAAAGGAGTTAGGGAGAAATTGCCTTTCATATCAGTGGGGAAGAGTTCATGAAGAAGCAAGGAAGAGAGGGAACCAATGAAGATAAAGTGTAGTATTTTTAACTACATTGAGTTTTTGCTTTAAAAAAATCCAATACAGCTAAAATTAGACTTAACTGGGGGGAATAAAACCTTTGCAACAAGTTTCATTGAAAAAGGTTGCATTTCCAAATTTATAAGGAACTAACCGATTCAAATATATAAGGACAAGATCCATTCTCCAACTGATAAATGGTCAAATGACATATGCAGGTCATTTTCAGAACAAAAATTCCAAGCTATCAATAGCCATGTAAAAATGCTCCAAATTCATTAATAATTAGAGAAATGCAAACTAAAACAATTCTGAGGCTTCATCTCACACCCATCAGACTGATAGCACTGGCCAAAAAAGAAAAAAAAAAAGAAAAATGACATGTTCAGGGTATGAGGAAGAATAATCACATTTATGCACTATTGGTAGAGCTGTTAATTGGTTCAACCATTCTGGAAAACAATTTGGAACTATGTCTAAAATATTACTAAACTGTACATACCCTTTGACCCTGCAGTAGCACAATTAGACCTATATACCAAAAGAATAAAATAAAGAGAAGAGGAACCCAATTACACAAAGTCACAGCAAAGACCTGAAATATTAGGGGTTTACTATCAGTAAGAAATGACTAAAGGAATTGACATATGAATGTAAAGGAATATTATTCTTCCATAATAAATGATGAAAAGGACAGTATTAGAGAAATGTGGGGAGAATTTCATGAACTGATACACAGCAAAATTAGTAGAACCAAATGAAAAACTTTGAAAGACTTAAGATCTCTTCTCAATGCAGTAATTAATTATGATGACAGAGAATGATGTTGCATGCTACTCACCTCCTAATAGATGCAGAATGAGACATAATTTTGGCCAATGTGGGAATTCATTTTGCTAGACTATGTTTATTTGTCACAAGTATTTTATTTTGTTTTGTTTTCATTTGTGGGGGGAGGGGTGGGAAGGACAGAAAATAAATGCTAGTTGACTTTTTAAAAACTTAAAAATAGTACTTTTTAAAAAGAAGCCCCTAGTGTGAAGGCCATCACTTCCCATGGGAACCCATTCTATTTATTATTACTTCCTCATGTCAAGCCTGAATTTGCTTCTACACAACTTTTAACAGTTGTTCCATGTTCTACTCTCTGAACTCTCTTTGTGGGAGAACGTGAATGAGAGACTTATTCAGAAGGAATTTAATCCTTCTTCCATATGAAAATATTTTCAGAAACCTTAAGAAGGCGATCATTTTCCCTTCCTGTTGTCTCTTCTTTTTCCTAAACATCCCCATTTCCTTCAATTGATCTTCTTATGACATAGTGTCTACTCATTGATGCCCTTTTAAAATTGTGACACATTACTAAACATAAAACTCTGAAGGTGACTTATTGTTCATGGTATGGATCAATGGGACTCCCACATTCTGGAGACTATGCTGCTCAAAATAGCTTAAAAACATAGTCCTTTTATAAAAATAAAGAAAATCATTATTTCACTTTACTTTTATTGAGCTTACATTCTACTAAATTCTTCAGATCTTTTTCTTATTAACTTTCATCTCACTCAGTATATACTTGCAAAGTTGGTTTTTGTTTTTCTTTTGTAAGTCAAATGTGAGGCTTTACCTTTATCTCCATTGGATTTCACCTTTCAGCACATTTGCTAACCTTTGAAATTTATTTTGGATTCTGATTCCTGTATCTGCTGCATTATCTATCCCTCCTAGCTTTCTTTATCTGAAAATTTGATATTTTTGTTATCACCCAAGTCATCAATAATGTTCAATAACATAGGACTGAGGACATATCCTTGGGGACAGTCCAATAGAGACTTTTCTCTGAGCTTACATTAATCATCTAGTAATTCCTCTTCAGTCAGATTTAGTCAACCCGTTGTGAATTGACCTAATTGTATTAATGTCTTCTACCTGGCATCCCTCCATCTTGCCTGAGAGGTTTTGTCACATGCTCTGCTAAAAGTCTAGGTAAACTGTGTTTACAGCATTCTCTTGATCTTATGTCAACTTTGTATAAAAAAAAGTTTGTCTGGAATGACCTATTTTTGAGGAAGCTCGGCTGTCTCTTAATGATCACTACTTCCCTTTCTAAATAATGACATACCGTCCCTTTAATAATTGTCTATAATTTCTGCATCTCACTATAACCCTCTATCAAATTCAGAAAATACCTAACAAGGGTGCTAGAGATATAATTATTATTTCCAGAATGCTTTCTGAATTTTTACACAAAAGGGGTCACATGAACACAAAAAGTAAATCCATTTTGCTGTAAAGCGTTTCTTATGTGTTCTAATAGTTTAAATACGGCGAAATTAAAATCAGATTGTGCATAAAATGTAACATCTACATTTTACATGCAGTGCCCTGTTTAATAATGATGTATTGCCTTATAGACTATGGAAAGCATTAATTGCACAAGATCTCAAGAGAGACTTGGACGTGATGCTATCCTGGAACTCATATCTGATGAAAGGTAAATTGAAAAGTTCATGAGACCATGAATCAGTTTTTGTAAGTTTAAACAATTTAGTCAGTCTCTGCCTCTCGTTTTATTTATATATATATACATATATATGTATATATACATAAAATATTTATTTTATATAATATATGCTATATTAAAATACTTATTTTCTGATATAAAAAATCCAAGTCAGGGATAAAGAAATCATTTTAACAAAACCAGAAGGACAATGTAGACAATGACTACAACAATGTAAGTGAAAAGATTACTAAAAAGAAATCAAACCCTGAGTATTTTTTTTAAATAATAATGGTCCTGTATAACAAAAAACATAATGAAACAGAGAGACAGTCCTCAGGTGGAATGTTACTTACATTGCCAGCTGTTTTACTATATCCATTGTTTTGCTTAACTGCTTAACAGGGAAGGTTCCATTCTGAAGTAGTACTATATCTACAAATGACTATAATGTAAGAACAAAAGACTTGAAAAAAACCTTATTTTTTTTAATTAGTTGATTGCTTTAAATAAAGAAATATATTTTGGACTCCATTTGTTTCTCACTGGTACCTTTTGTGGCCAGGCTGATGTTTGCATGCAGGTGAAGGAACTTCACTTTCCCAGCAACAATAGTTCAAGTTGTGTATATTTTTTTCTTTTTTAAATCACTCAAGTTGGCTTCTACATAGAAATGTAAGTGCACCAGAAGTCTAACATGAAAAAAAAAATCGGAGTGAGGAAAGGATGAGAAGTGTTGTAATAAAACAAAATGCCTTGACTTTATGCAATATGTTTTTCTTTTTTAGCAAAGAAAACAGCAGTGATAGGAAGTACCCACAGCATTCTCAGGTCAGTATTCTTTTGCTTTATATATTGTATATCAGTGTGAAAGTAATTAGGCCATGCTTGACTAGAAGATCAGCGCTGAAATAGTTATACTTTAAGAAGGCTCCTTAAGAATCATTCAAGATTCTTTTATTTAGTAGATATATAATAAATGTTTGTTGAAGAAATGAATGAATGAAGTACAATGGAATTAACACTGATTTAGGAATCAGAGGACCTTCACTTAAATCCCACTTACTACTGATGTGAGTTTGGGTGATTCACTTAACCTTCCTGGACCTCGTGTCCTCACATGTAAAATGAGGGGATTATTCTAAAGGGTCTTTGGGGTTCCACACAACTTTAGAAATGTGAATGAATGAATGTTTCTAGTGGAAATGATATTGAACAATAGAGAGACTTCTTATCGGCTTTCATACCACATATTGAATGGGGTTATAATTCCAGTATGTCTATTTCCCTTTTCCATATTGTGTCATAGAAAAATAGAATATTTTAAATTTGTGATGATTTCTCCTAAGTCCACAAAGATAGTATTTAGTGGAATACTCAGGATAATCTTATAGGTTATTTGGGGTCAGCTAGGTGGTGCAGTGAATAGAGCACCAGCCCTGGAGTCAGGAGGACCTGAGTTCAAATCTGGCCTCAGACACTTGACATACTTACTAGCCATGTGATTTTGGGCAAGTCACTTAACCCCAATTGCCTTCCAAAAAGCAAAAAAAAAAAAATCTTATTGGTTATTTGGGAGAAGCAGAACAGACACCCAAGTCCTTAAATATTTTCTTGAAGTCACATTGCTGATTTCTACATTAACACAGGCATTGCTTGTTCAATACATTGATAGCAACACTCATCTACATGGCACTTTAAGTCATTCAAAGTGCTTTCCTCTGCCTAGCATTAGTAAGGTTGTGCAAGTATTATCCCTATTTCACAGATGAGAACACTAACTCTCATAGACATAAAGTAACTTGTCTGAGGTCATGAAGATGTGAAGACAGCTGGTGATTGACAGAAAGGAGACATTGGTAATACTTAAGAGACTGGTCCTTCTACTAACTAGTTTGAATAACGTCTACTTATTTTTACCAAAAAGTAACTAGCTTTTTCTCTAAATAAGTGATTTTAAAAGATAAGCTTAATTATGTTTTTATTTACACTGAGAACTCAGATTTTTTTTCTAACAATTTAATCCTCAGTTTTGGAATGAATGGGAATCACTTAAAAATTCACTTTTTTGCAAATTTTCCTGAAACACATGTGTTCTATTAAGTGAGGAATACTAATACAAGAAATATGAATGGTTTAGATCCCCTAGTTCCAAGAGGGTTTTCTTTTTATGGGAGGGCTTCTTGGATCAAAACAAAAATGACATTCCAGTTTCTCTATATTGAAAAGGATTAAGGAGTATTGTGTAGCAGCCTTAGAGCCCTGGCCCTGCTTCTTAACAGCTACATAAACTGGGGAAGGCATTCTCCCTCTATGGGCTTCAGGTTCATCATATATTAAAAATTAGAATAACAATATTCTTGTCTTATGGAATTTATTTCAGATGAAACGATGTATATAAAGTGTTTTATAAAATACAAGGCACTATATAAACAAGAAGTCTTATGCATAGTGGATAGAAGGCCTGCCTCTGAATCAAGAAAGATGTAATTTAAAGTCCTTACTCTAATGTGGTCTGACTGTGTGATGCTGGGCCTAGTTAAAAATCTAAAACTCTAAGTTGTAGAAGAGTTACTGACCTGAACTGGTAAATAGGAAAGAGAGAGAGATACACAGAGAGAGAGATACACAGAAAGAGAAAGGCAGAGAGAGAGTCACAGAGGGAGAGGGAGGGAGGGAAGGAGTGATTGAGAGAGACAGACAGACAGACAGATGGTCACAGGGAGAAAGAAGATAGACAGGTAGATATGGTCAGAGAGAGATGGTCACAGAAAGACAAACAGATAGATACAGACACATACAGTTAGACAAATGGTCACAGAGAGACACACAGAGAGAAAGGAAGGCAGGGAGAATCAGAGAGAGAGAGAGAGAGGGTGAGGGAGAAGAAGAGAAGAGGGAGAGGAAAAGAGAGTGTTACAGAGAGATAGATGGATGGATAGATAGAGACAGACAGCTAGATGGTCACAGAGAAACAGACAGACAGATAGATATGAGCTCTTACAATCATCTTAGTATTTGTACCTGGATTCTAAACCTTGAGCTCTTGATTTCTCAGAAATCTTCCCCTAGAAGATAAAAAACTTCCTATTTTTTCCAATTTATTCAACAATCACTTATGAAGTGCCTGCTATGTGCTTGTCATTATGCTAAGACCTAGAAATCTGGAGATTTAAACAAAAACAGTCCCTAACCGCAAAGAGCTTACATTCTATCGCTTGGGACAATCAAGTAGAAAATTAAATACAAATTGTGTCCAAAGTAATTTATGGGGAGAAGACACCAGTAACTCAGGAGATCAAAGTAGGCTCCCTGTAAGAGGTGGCATTGATCTGAGTTTTTCAGGCAACCAGGTCTTCTAAGAGGCAGAAGTAAGGTGAGCATGCATTCTAGGCACGAGGAATAGCTTATGCCAGGGCTCCAAAATGGTAGGTGGGGTATAATGTGTAGGCTGGTTTTGCTGAAACAGCAAGTGCATAAAAGAGACAAATGTGTGATAGGACTAGAAAAGCATACTGAAGACAGATTATGAAGGTCATTCAAAGCCTCGAATTAATAGACCACTGGAGCTTCTTGAAGGGAAGTGTGAAGTATGACCTCCATTAGGTTGCTTGCTTTCTCAATGAAGGCTGCAGGGGAGGGAGGAGGGAGAGAACTGGAACTCAAAAAAATTTTTTAAAAGAATATTAAAAATTGTTTTTACAAGTAATTGGGGGAAATAAATATCAAAGAAAACAGAAAAAAGAAAAGGAGTGTGACACGGTCAGATTTGTGGTTTAATTATATCCTGTCAACAACTATATGGAGAAAGAATTGAGAAGGGGTATGAGTAGAGACTAGGCAACCAGTTAGTCCAAGAGATAGACAAAAGCTGCAGAGGGTGAGGTAGAACTGAGAAGGCTTACAACTGTTTTGGATGTGAAAGGTAAGACAAGGCAGAGAGAAGAATCAAGGGTCATTCCAAGGTTGGGAACTTGGGTAACCAGGACATTGGTGACCCCAGTAGAAATTGGGAGGTTTGGACAAGAGGAAGGTTTTTGAGGAAATGAACATTGTCGCATGCTGAGATAAAGTCAAGAAGGCAAACGATTGAGAAAAGTCCATTGGAAATCAATAAATCTTTTACATGTAATTGGGGAAAATAAAATATTAAACAAATAATTAAAAATATATGGAAGAAAGTTAATAAATCATTGGTATTCTTGGAGAGATTAGATTAGTTAGTGAGCTATATTAGTTCAGTTGAAAGATGAGGTCAGAAGCCAGATTGCAAAGGAATTAAGAAGTGAGTAAGTAAGAAGGTAAAGGCTACAAGTGTGGACAGCATTTTTTAAGCATTTGGTTGCAAAAGAGAAGAGAGATCTGGGGCAGTAACTGCAGAAAATGATAGAATCAAATGTAGAGGAGCTTTTTGTTGTTTGTTTTTAAAGAATGAGGCCCATCCAAGCCATGTTGGCTTGCAATACAGAAGGCCCCAGTAGAGGGGGAGAGATTGCAAATTCCCTCTGTAGGGTTGCTTTGAGACGCATTTGTTTTCCGGTGTCCCTGCCAGAGAGTACCAAACTGATCTCACAGCTGTTTCACCCACTGACAATGTTAGGGTCATAGATCTTGAGATGGAAAGGGCTTTCAACTGGTATTCCTAGCTTATGCCATGTATTTCTCCCTCCTTTCCCTTTGGGGCCCAGTTAGCATATTGATTTATCCTTCTTTGCCTCTTCAAGGGCAGAATCTCCAGGTTGGTGTGGTATTGTTTTATTTTCTATCTGTATTTTCATTTCTTTACGTGTCCTTTTTCCCTCATGAAAGCATCTACTCATGTCACTGTGCATTAGTTGAAAGAAAATTGCTTAGGTTTCTTTCTCTGGATGGAGCACATCTCAGTGCTTTCCTTTTATGCCTGTCATACTTTGTAAGGTACAAGGCTATAGAGAAGGATTTTTAGGGGTATTTTATAACATTAATTCACAAATTCCAAAGACAACCAGTCAGAGACCACACTGAAATAAATCAATTCTAAGAACTCCTTGGACAGCTGCCAATGAAGTCACACACAAGTGAAAAATGGAATTTAGCATGATTCCTTCTACCAAATACATTCACTATCCTCCAATACAGCTATTAATTAGGAGCGTGTAGCACAATGTTGAGTTGTATAAAGACTATTTGGTAATCACCTTCATCATAACAATTCAAACGAGAAGATAAACACAAGCACAAAGGATCTGACCCACTCAGAAATGCACAAACTGCCAAGTCGAGGATGTCAGTCTAATTTTGGCTTGGTTTTTAGGAGGCATTTACACCCTATGAAAGTCATATAATTTGACAGGTGATCCTAAAATGATAGGGAATTCCAATCTGTGATTTAAAAATGAAAAGAAAAAGCCCCACCATGTTTCTCTTCTATTAAGCTCATATTTTAAAATGTCATTTGGATTTTCGTTTTTTCTCATTTTCTAGTTCCAATTTTCCAATCCTCCCCTTGATCTACCCCCATAACTTTAACAAAAATGATGCTTCTGGGTGGCATACTCAGTCAATAAAACAGTGGACTTGGAGACCTGAGGTTGTGTTCTACACACTACCTCTGTGATCTTGGGAAACTCACTTCATCTCTCTGCCTTAGTTTCCTCATCTGTAAAATGGATTTTATGGCTTCAAAGGTCCCTTCCTTCTCTGAATCTCTGATCTTATGGTAGGGTGGTTAAAGTGCTTCAAGACGGCCTGATTTCAAATCCTAGCCCCCATTTAGTACTATGTGATCCTCATTGTCTCTTAAGCCTTCTTCATTTTATGTACAATGAGGGTGGTGAACCCAGTGGATTCTAAGATACCTTCTAACACTAAATCTATGATCCTATAGAAAGTAAAGGTGGAAAAAGTGGAGAAAATGCTTTCTAAAAGCATTTTTTTAAATCAACAATTCAAAAGAAAATGTTATGCTACCTAGAAATAGATAGCAAGATTACATTTCTAATATTTCTTGAAGTTTTATTCCTACTAATTCCCCCAACGGGCCAGCTAGATGGTACAGTGAATGGAGTACTGGCCCTGAGATCAGGAAGACCTGAGTTCAAATCCAACTTCAGACAATAGCTGCATGACCCTGGGCAAGTCACTTAACTCAGTTTCCTCATCTGTAAAATGAGCTGCGGAAGGAAATGGCAAACAATTCCATTATCTTAGTGGAGAAAATCACAAATGGGTCACCAAGAGTTGAACATGACTAAACAACAATTTCTCCAATGATGTTGGAGAAACTCAGAGCTGAGTTTTCTTTCCAAAATTGTTTTCTCTTTATACTCAGTTTTTATATAAAGTCAATACAAATTAGTAACTGCACAGAACAGTACTGCCGTAACCAAGAGATGAGATTATATAGGAATGACGAGGTCAAGAAAATGTGAAATTCCTTCAAAAAGCAGTTTTGCATTCCTTGTCCTTTATAAGCCTATTGCTTAGAGGAGCTTAGAAATATACTTTTGATAACAAATAGGTCATTCATAATGAGAAAAGCACTTTCTTATTTTCTTTTCCTTACGATTCTTTGAAGGGGGGAAGGGCCTGGATATTAAAGAGGAAATGCAAGAGTTTTCCATTAAGATTAAGAAAAAAATCAATTCACTGATAAAGGATGTCATGTGTGCCCAACAGTTCATACCTGGGAGTACATTAAACTCACCAACAAATATTTGTTTGAGTAAAACACTCCACTATTTCACCTACGAGTTTTTCATACTAAAAGTTTAGAAATTTGCTCGATGATAAGTAATTGAACTTGAAAAAGAGTCTACCTTATTCTACCATAGTCTACCATTTTCAAGTCAGTTCAATCTCAAAGGGATTCTGAAACCTTAAATTCCACATTTTTTCCTGAAATTTGATGTGTTGGAAGTTTATGTGTTTCTCCTTCCTCCAGGGTGACACTTTCCTCTTCTGTTTACGATGAATTGCTACTATTAAGTTAAATGTTAGGTCTGATTGCATTTTCCTGTCAGATGAATTATACTTTAAACACTACCCAAGATCCATGTCCTATGAGGTCCTCCCTCAGTTGCCTGTTCCCTCCGATGGAGCGCTGAAGAGCAGATCAATAAACTCTTCCCAAAGCCTTTCTTTATAGAAGTCTCAAGGGTTAAGTGAGTTGCCCAATGCCATACAGTTAATAAGTAGCAGAGCTGGGATTGGAACTCAGGTCCTTTCACTCCAAATTCAACACTTTCCCAAGGTCTTTAAATGCCAAACTAAGAAGCTTGCATTTCAGAGTCAACAGGGAATCATTGGATCACCTCGAGCGAGAATGTGGCATGGTCCGACCTGTACTTCTGGAATATCACTTTGTCAGCTCTGGGGAGGATAGATTATGGTGAAGAGAGATCTAGAGGCAAGAAAGCCAATTAGGAACCTCTTGCAATAGAGCTGTTGAGAGATGATGAGGGCCTGAGCTAGGCTGTTGGCTGTGTGAGTGGAAAGAAAGGGCTAAATGGGAAGATGTGGAGACAGAATCAAGACTTGAGAAGTGATCGGATGGAGGGAGAAGAAATTGTTCAGGTTGAAAACCGGGGTGCCTAGAAGGATGATGGTGCCCTGTACAGAAATAGGAAAGTTAAGAAGGGGTAGATCTAGAGGAAAAGATAATGAAGTTCATTGGACACATGCTGGTCAAGTGGGGATAACCAGCAAGTAGTTGCTAATGCACAATTGACACTCAAGAGACAAAGATGAAGGTTAGATATTCGGGTTAGAGATTCTAATTGGTCTCATGGGAAAAGTGTAGAGAGGCTGTACAGAGAGAAGGGAGCAGATGGACTAAGAGACAGTTAGATCATGTTTTTGTATCTTAAAGAAATTTAATATTTATGTCAAATTATTCTGTTTTAAAAGGCCTATGATTTTTGTTATCTCAGTTTACTTATTAGAGGCCATAAACATATATGGATGTATAAAATGTATAAAAAGATGATGGGAGGTAGGGCTGGAGTAATTAGGAAAGACTTCATGTCTCCATCTCCCTCTCTCCCTCTCTCTCTCTCTGTCTCTGTGTGTCTGTCTCTCTTTCTCTCTCTCTCTCTCTCTCACACACACACACACACACACACAAGAACTGATGATAGTCTAGTTCACTAAAGAAAATATTACTTCTCATGAATCACTTTCTGGAAATACAATAAGCCTTTATTCTACTAGCACTGCTAAAGTAGATTAGACGATTATTAAGTGTAGCAGGTCAAGCAAAGTTATGTTTCATTTTAAATAAATGAAATTTATCATATGAGTTATTTTTAGATTTTCCAGTTTGGCTTTTTTTAGAATTTGATTTGGTTACGATCCTTTTAAAGAAATTACCTTAAGAAATCGAATGTGGTTTTTTTTTTCCTGTACAAATATTGTCTTTCTTTATGATAATGGTAAGATAGATGGCATATTCAGGGGATGAATAGTAGTGGAAACAAATGACAATTTCATGTTGCAAGAAATAAATTATTCATCCCTGGCCTGACAGCTCTTTACTTTTATTAGAAGGGGTTAAAAAACAAAAAAAGACGGCCTCTGCAGTTTTGGCTCTTGCCCAGACTCTGCACTGCTTCCAGCTGATACGCCAAACCCCACTACCATTTACATTTGCGCAACATTGCTTTAACCCAGAGCTGCTCCATAAATAGTCCTGTTCTCCCCACGCCCTGCTAGAAAACAAGCAGAGGAAATCAGAGAATGGGCAGCCTGCAGTTTCGCCGGCACTAATGGAGCTAAGCCTGCCTGGCCTGCGTGAAGGCTCTCTGGTTCCCAGCCTCCGATCTCAGCTGTCGGGGCTTGTTTTACCTTAGGGGCAAGCAAGAACGGCTCGGAAAAGAAACCGGGCTGCTACTGTTGCCTTAGCAACAGTGAAAGCGGTTTCTTTTTTGTTTGTTTGTTTGTTTACAATCTAGGGGAGGCATCCTCCTTTGAGAAACTAGCAACTCCCTCCCGTCCTCCCTTCCCCTCAATCAATATTCATGACCGTCCTCTGCCTTCAGCTATCAATTTAGCTGCCTTCCCCTAGCGAAGCCTTACACACTAGCTTTCTTTAGAAGGAAGGAAAAGTTCCAGGGTAAGCATATGGGTGCACGATTTGCCGGCAAGTGACTGGAAGCAGGCTGATCCAGCAAGGCTTTTGATTTGGGGGTTTGCGCCCCGTGCAACTCCTGTTTGAAAGCTCTCAGCGTAGAGCAAAGACCTTGCGGGCGTCTTTTGGCTCTGTAGTGCATTACAATTTTACGTGGGTGTTATTGCAGATCTTCAGTATGAAGATTCAGGAACATCCAAGCCTGCCCGAAACGAAACTCCAGAGAAGCCAGGACACGGACGTCCAGGAGGATAGCTTTGTCACGGAATTGCCCTCGTTGGACCTGACCGCTCTGGGTAACGACAACAGCTGGGAAGGTAGGTCAGGCGGCGCGATGGGGTTTGGTTGTTATTGGAATCGCGTGTTCATGCCACTGGGGAGGAAAGATGGGACTGCAGGGGGGTAACCACACTTAGGCTAAATGACCTAAAAGGATAGAAAATCTCTCTTGGTCGGAATGCAAGAACGTGCCCCCGATGAGAACATCTCCATATTCCGTTTTACTTCTGAAAAAACGGTTTTTTGCACGTACTGTATGGCAGCTCAGGATACTGAGGGGGCAGCCTGCGTTTATTTATTCCTTTTATAGTATGGCCTTTTCTCCCTCCCCACATTCCAGCAAACTGTTTTCTCATCATCATTAGACCCCTCACTCACTCCCAGCAGGAAAAAAAGAAAAAAGACTTTTTTTTTTAAAACAAATCAAATTTAAATAAAATTATAAATCAAAATGCAGAAAAGCAAATCCTGTTCAGCATTATTATTCTCCAGCCACCCTTGCCTTATACATCCATGAGAACTCCACATCTTAAAAACACTACAAGACAGAGCAAAAGAGTGAGCAAGGTCAAATAATGTAGGACTTTCCTGAGAAAGGTACTTCTTCCTTCTCTCAGAAAACACATCCCAGTTCTTTTCCCCCATGACTATCATTTGAGAATGTAGTGATCTAAAATTCTGTCAAAAAGACTTTCTGTCCCTTTGCTTCAGTGTTTAATGCATAGGTTTTTTTTTTCCCTTTAATTTTATAACCAGACATCAACTCCACGAATATAATGCTGAGTTTAAAATTCCTCATTTACATAACCATAGTAAAAATTTTAAATTTGGTTTGCAAGTGTTTGTTAATGCTTACATTAAGATATTAAAAGTCAATTAGCTCCTTAATTATACATAAACTGTTGGGGAATTTGTATATGACCATATGTTTTTGTGTTGTTGGGTGTGTGTGTGTGGGGGGTGCGTGCGTGTGCATGTGTATGTAAGGGAGAGAGAGACAGAAACAGAGACTAAGAGACAGAGACAGAATGAGAAAATTCACTTTGTATGACATACATTATACATTTCATAGGAAAAAGAAGAGAGGAAAGGTTTAGGCTAGTATCATTTAGAAGAATGACCTAGCAGAGTGATATGGTATGGCATGAATTACAGAGATATGTTACAAATCAAAATTACTTGAAACAGCCCCTCTTACTTCTGTGATTCCTCAATCTCCTATTCCCTTATTCAACCATGAGTACTCCACATTAATTATCTTAGAAGATGGAATAAAAGAAGATTTAAAGGAGAGCCAGGCCAAGCAAAAAAGCAGCACCACACACACCTTTGACTTCACTGAAGTGTGCGGTGGGAAAGGGAAAAAAAAAAAAAAAACCTTCTTACTCTACCTCTCAGAAACATAACCTTTCCCTCTTAACCAGTACTTACATCTGAGGTGTGATTTTTGTCAGCTTCTGACACTTTGAAGATAAAGCAAAAACTGCAGGCTTTTTTCATTTTGTCCCTCAGACAGAATCTGAATTCTTTAACCCAGGTAAAAACTGCATTTCATTTAGAAATAATCAGATGTTTCCTGTCATTCATTTGGCTGAGACAGCAAAACAAAAAAACCCAGCAGCAAGAGGTTTCCTCTATAAAAGCACTAATAAGTGCTAAAAATTAAACCTTTCAGAACAGACTAAGTCTTGTTTTGGAGTCTCCAAAATATGATAATCTACCTGTTTCATTAGAATGAAAGGGGGTGGGGAGGAAAGCCTTTCTGGGTCATGGGATTTTTTTGTCTGGGTTCCAAATATCACCACTGGCTTAATAATTCACCCTGAGGAGAGGAGGGTGTGTGTTTTCTTTTCCTACCTCCTAAACTGGATGCAATTTACTTTACCCTTATCTTAAGGTAATCATACACTTGTACTGTCTTCCAATATGAGGAGAATATGAAATTTTATCCAGAGACAATAAACTGTGGTTATTCCCAGAATGACTTTATAACGTTATACAAAGCGTTTAGGATTATTGCATCATTGGGATCATAGGATCACTGATCTAGACTCTAGAGGTAGAAAGACCACAGAGGTCACCTAGAACGATTTTGGCATTTTACAGATGTGGAACTGAGGCTTAGATTGTTTAAGCGACTTGCCCAAGTTAACACAACACAGCTAGTAAGAATTGGAGATTATTTAGTCTAATTCCTCTGACTCCAGAACCAGTTCTCTCTTTCTTCCTTTTTTTCCCCATCCCAATTATTTATATTTTTTGCTTTTTAAAAATGAAATTTTCTTGATATTTTATTCATACTTTTTTATATCACCTACATTTTTCCTTATATTTCTCCTCTTTCCTCCCCCAGCAGGTAATCCTTTATAGCAAATAATTTTTTAATAAAGAAAAAGGGAAGAATAGAAAAAATTCAGCAAAAACAATGAATATATCCAAAAAATCTGATTGTGTGTATGTGTGTGTGTGTGTGTGTGTGTGTGTGTGTGTTTTCCACAGCTACCAAAACATCCTCCTCCCGACTTTGCAAAGAAATTGGAGGAAGCATCTTCTCATATCTCTTCTTTGGGGCCAAACTTGTTCTTTGTAATTTCGCGACATTGTTTTTAAAAATTATTTTGTGGCTCTTTCCATTTTCAATATTATCGTAATTGTGCATTTTTTTTCTTGGATCCAATTAGTTTATACTGCATAAGTTCGTGTAAATCTTTCAATGGTTCTCTGTATTAGTATGTTCATTATCTCATGAAACACAGTAATAATATTCCATTACATTCATGCGTCATAGTCTGCTTAGACATTGTCGATTCCCTTGTCATCTACTTTATTTCTTAAAACATTTTGCTACAAAATATGCTACTATAAATATTTATTATCATTTTTGTTGTAAATAACAATAGCTAGCATTTATATGGAACTTTAAGGTTTGCAAAGTGCTTGACGTATCTCCTTTGATCTTGATAACAACCCTTAGAGATGGTGCTATTATTATCCCCATTTTACAGATGAAGACAATGAGACTTAGAGAGGTCAAGTAACTTTCCCAGGATCATACAACTAGTAAGTATTAGAGACTGGATTTGAACTCAAGCCTCCATGATTCCAGGTCCAGCACTGCACCAACAAGCTGCCTGTTTTGGTGTATATGGAGCCTTTGTTTTTGTCTGTGACCTCCTTGGATTATATGTCTAGTTGTGCAATTTCACAGTCAAAGGTTATGAACATATTGGCTGTTTTATTTGCATAAATCCAAATTGCTTTACAGAATGATTATACACAGCTCTGCAAACAGTACATCAATCAATATGTCTTTCTTTTTATAATCCCTCCCATATTGACTAGAGTAGGGATGGGGAACGTGTGACCTCGAGGCCACGTGTGGCCTTCTGGGCCACAGGTTCCCCACCCCTGAACTACTCCCATCTTTTGTCATATTTGCCAAATTTTTCCGGGTGTGAAGGTAAACCTCAAGATTGTTTTGATTTGCATTTTTGTCATTATTAGTGATTTAAAGTATTCTTTCATGTGGTTGTTAATGATCTACAATTCCTTTTTAGAGAACTATTTGTTCATATCCTTTGACTACTTATCTATTTATGAATGGCTTTTGGTCTTACATATTTCTGTAAGTGGTCTATAGATTTTAGCTACTAAATCTTTATCCGAGAAATTGGATATGAAGTTTTTTTTTTCCCTTTCAACTTGTTTTCTTCTTATGGTAGATGCATTTATTTTGTTTGTACAATTGCTTTTCAGTCATAACAAATTATACCTATTTTATCTTTTGATTCTGTCCCATTTGGTTAAAAATTAGTACCATACCCACCTCTATGAAAGGAAGAGGATTTTTCTTCTAATTTTCTACAGCATCATATTTAGTAATAGAAGTCGTGTATCTAAGTTGAATTTAATGAGGCTTAGTTTAAAATTTTATGTCATATGCCTGAATAGGGAATACTTTCCCAAGTATTTATGTTTTCAGATTTATCAGAGAATTATTGAGTTTTCCTGCTTCTGATTCTAATTACCTACTTTTCTATTTTTTAATCAATACCTAGTGGTTTTGATGACTACTGATTTATGAAAGTTTGAGTACTGTTCCCCCATTATCCTTACCTTTCTTCATTATTTCCCATGATATTCTAGATCTTTTGTTTCTCCAAATGAGTTTTATTATTATTTTTTCAAGTCCTATGAAATATCCCCTTGATAGTGTGATTGGTATCACATTAAAACTGAAAAACAACCTTAGTATTTCCATCTTGATTATATTGACATGGCCCATCTGTAAGTCCTGAGTATTTTTCCAACTATTAAACTAGCTTTTAAAAATTTATTTCAGAAAGGAGAAGTTTTTGGGGGGTCTTTTTGGAGGGGGGAAGGCAGGGCAGTTGGGATTAAGTGACTCCCCCAAGGTCACACAGCTAGTGAGTGTGTTAAGTGTATGAGGCTGGATTTAAACTCGGGTCCTCCTGATGCCAGGGCCCATGCTCTATTCACTGAGCTACCCTAACTGTCCCCCTCAGGAGAATTTTGTAATTGATTATATTCTAGTATTAATCTGCTTTAGTAGATTACTTCTCTCCCCAAGTATTTCATATATTTTGTAGTTGTTGGAATTGGGTTTACCTTTCTGTTAGTGCTTCTTGGATTTTGCTGTTATTCTATATACATGCTGTCCACTTTTGTGTGTTTCTCTTCTAAGCCTGTAACTTTGCTGGAGCTATTACTTGTCTCATTAAGTTTCTTTGATGATTCCTGATTAGGATGTCTAAGTAGAGTAACATATGATCAATAATTATTTTTTGCCTCACCATAAATTGCCTATGTTTAAATCTTTAATTTCTTTCTTATTTCTTATTATTAACATTTCTAGAACTATGTCAAATAATAGTGCAGAGAGTTGGCTTCCTTGATTTTCTGCCTTTATTGTGAAAGATTCTAGGGTAGCCCCATTATAAATGATGCTTGATTTTAGGTTTAAATACATACTTTTATGATATTTAAAAGGTCCCTCTAGGGGCAGCAAGGTGGCACAGCGAATAGAGCACAGGCCCTGGAGTCAGGAGGACCTGAGTTCAAATCCAGCCTCAGACACTTAACATAAAACTAGCCATGAGACTGTGGGCAAGTCACTTAACCCCAATTGCCCTGCCCTCTCCCCTCCAAAAAGCCAAAAAAAAAATTAAAAATTAAAAAAAAAAATAAAAGGTTCCTCTGTGCCATTATTTTGTAAGTTTTTTTTTTTTTTAGCATATGTAAGTATTATATTTTGTCAAAGACTTTTCCTGTACCTGTTGAAAATCATGTTTGGGATATCTTTATTTTTAATGTAATTAATTAAAAAATTGTTTCCTTGATGTTGATTCCCTGGTATAAATTGAACTTATCTATAATGAAAGATTTCTTAGATAAATTGCTGTATTCTTTTTGGCAGGATTTATTTAATAGTTTTGAATCAGAGATCAACAAAATGGCAGAGGAGGAAATTCAAATATAGTTCAGCAAATCCAAATAAATCTTCGAAGAGTAAAAGAAAGCTTAGTGATTGGGAAATCTAAGGAGAAACCACAGTGGGTCATTTTTCCAGCCCAAGATCATAGATTCAGCCCACAAGCGGGTAACTAGGACAGGAACCAGGAAACGAGTAGACCAATAGCTCTGTTGCTCTGTACCCTGAGGATAATCCTGGATTCAACCCCTGAGTTCAGATCAAGGGTTAGCATGCAGCTCTATCCCTCTGAGCCTGGACCTATAATTATGATTCATCCCAGGGAAGAGTAACCAGGTTTAGGATTGTACGGCCAGGGATTGGCCTATAGTTCTCTCATACTCTGCCTGTAGAGCTTTCCAGCTAAATGAACTGTCAGCTGGTTCTCCACCCAAGGATAAATCCATGGTTGTTTTGCCTAACCTTGGGGTCTGGAGCTTGAAAAGTTCAGTCCAGGAGGACAGCTGGATCAGGGCTAAAAGTTTACAGCATCCTGTTCTGAACTGCCTCTCGGATCCTTGAAGAACATGGCAGTCAAAACTTCTACCACCACCACCGCCACTACCACTACTGCTACTACCACTAATAGCTACTTTTATATAGTTCCTACTATGTGTCACTTATATAGTACCTACTGTGTGCTGAGTGCTTTACAAATTCACAACAATCCTGGGAGGAATATGAAATGAGCCTAATGTCTTCCAGACTATTTTCTTGTTTTTCCTAGTAGTTCTTGTTAAATAAGGAATCTTTTACTAAGTAAGCATTCTTTCATATCCCTTTCCAATAAATTGCCAAGTCCTGTCAATTGTATTTTTCTAACATTTCTCATATGTGCCGCCTCTCTCCTCTGACATTGGCACTAACCTGGTCCAGGCCCTCATGACCTTATACCTAGTCATAGACTATTGTAATAGCCTGCTGGTTGACTTCCCTGTCTTAATGTTCTCCCCACTCCTGTCCGTTCTCCACTCAGCTTGATATTCCACTCAAACTGATCTTCCTGAAACACATGTCAGACTATATTCAATTAACTCCAGGGACTCCTTGTTATTTCTGAGATCAGATATAAAATCCCCGGTCATTTGAATCCCTTCATAACATTTCCCACACACACCTCTTTCCATTTCCTTATATCTTACGCCTCTCCATTCCTTTCCACGCATTCTTCAATCCAGTGATACTGGCCCCCTTGCCCTTCCTCATACAAGACATTCTCACCTGACTCCAGAAATTTTTTGGTTGTCCCTTGTGCCTGGAATTTTTTTTGACCTCTTCATCATCTCCCAGCCTCTCTAGTTTTGTTCAGGACCCTGCAAACCCCCTACCTTCTGCATGAGGCAAAGCATATTTGGAAATGCTGGTCTGTGGTCTGGCCCCATCTTACACTGATATTAGCTGCACTTGACAGCATAATCACAAGACGTCAAATGGATAAAGCCAGATTTTATTATCTCCGATTTATCCTGTCTATAGCTTATTTGTACAGAGTCATTTGCTGGCTGTCTTCCCATTAGACTATGAGCTCCTCAAAACCTGGGATTTTTGTTTTTTTGCTTTTTGCCTTTCTTTGTATATACAATGCTTAACATAATTCCTAATATATAGTAGGAACTTAAAAATACTTAGTAACTGGCTATAAAACCTATTTCAATTCAATCAATATAACAATTATTCCAAGTAGAAATTTATCCAGCAACAAATACCGTATTGTAAATTGTTAGCCTTTGGTTATTCCATTTATTCAAAAAATGAATGATTTCAGCTTCCTTTATTCTATTCTGATTTGGGTAAATGAGACCCTAGAGGAGTTATATAAAGTCACACTGTGACCTTGACTCCCGACAATGGAGTAAGTTTATAAAATAGGATAGAATTCATTATAATTCTGCACCTAGAAGGATATTTATGAAATGGTTTGTGCTTATGTCCCCACTTGGAGGGCCAAACTCTTTTAATAATTTCCAGTGTGGGTCCCCTTGAGCCCTCATGATGCAAACAAAGAGATACCTAGCAATGTAAGGAAAGAACTGACCACAGGTGTTTATGAGAAATAATATTAAATCTGGCAAATGCATTCCTTAACAATAAATTTAAGAAAACCATCAGCATAAAGCCTGCTGGTTTCTCTCAGTGCTCCTACTAGTGGGGTGAGTGCCTTTAATAGAACACATGGTGCACGTGCACTTGTCCATTTGGACAGAATGCATGTTTCATGGTCTTACAGAAGGAACTACAGACATGGCTGGCACCAGCTGGCCTGGTTGCGCCACTGCCTTGGGATCACTGCTACTTCTTCTTTTTTTTAGTCTCCCATCTCTCCACATGAACAGACCTCCACCCCTTCTTGGCTTGCTGATCTCTCTTCTCAAACTGAAAGGAACTACAAATTCCAAAGGGTTTTGTGATATTACAAGTGTCTAGGATTTGAATTGTAATCCCTGGATTTCAAATCCAATTGTAGGTGGATGGATAAATTGCAGCTCCCCCAGCTGCTCATTGGTTTTTCCTCTGTTCCTTCCAATCTACTGCTGTTGCTATCAGGTGGATGCATTTTAAATGTAAAAAGACATTGCCTACATCTTAACTTAGATGTATCCAGATGCACAAAAAGGAAAACATAAATTCCTAATGTGAGGAATTCCGATCTAAATAGTAAAACAAATTTAAATTCCTTGTTTTTTACTGAAATAAGATAAAAATTCATTTTGAAGCTCAAAATCTTTCTGTTCTACTTTGAAATAATTTCCCTGGAATACCTTTGTGCATCTTATTGTGAACATTCCAATCCTAAAATAGGATCTTACCTGTACTTGAAAAACTTACAGATGAATACATTTCTAAAGACCCAGAAAGGCAACGTAGGAAACAATTGAGGACGATAGATTTGAAATCAGAAGACTATATAATTTTATCCTAAATCTCCAATTTATTCCCTGTGTGACTTTGGATAAGCACATGGGCCTCAGTTTCTTCATTATGTAAAATAACGAGTTTGGATTAGATAGTCTCTGAAGTCTTTTCTAGCTTTTTAAAATATTTTTTTTTAATTTATAGAATAGAACAAGCAATTTCATAACATAGTATAATAAGAAAGATCATTATACATGAAACTGCAAATCTGTTATGCATAGCTTATTATTCCTTTTAAGTATGTAAGAAAGTTATCATAAAAATTGTTTTTCCTTTTTATTTCCTTCCCTTTTGTTCCTAATCTATGTCCCTACAATTGAAGTTGGAGCCTACTTTGGCCGTTTACTGTCTGTCTGACACTGGACAAGTCACAATCTCTGACTGTTTCTATCACGTTATCCTGTGAGATGAAGGGTTAGAAATCTTTGCTCCAGTAAATCTTATGTAGGCAATATAATGTATGTACTTCCACATGGCACATTTGCCTTATCTTATTTTCACAGTTAAACATCTGTGTAAAAATGTTATTAAATAGCTCTGTATTCTTAAAGTATTTGAAACTAGGGGACAGGAGGAGAATGATCTTAGCATATATCATTCAGTTAGATTAAGCTATGTGTTATGTAATATCACAACCCCTCTTTTTCAGCACATTCAGATTGGCAGGCCAGGTGACAGATACTTATTTCTCTTCTCAAGGGTCTAAGGATAACCTTGAAGGACTGGGTTTCTAAAGTACTGTGATTTGTAAGCCCTGACCAGCAGGAGGAAAATCAGTGGGCTAGACCGAAATGGCTTTTATAAAGCACATTTACTAATGTGGCATTGTCAGAACAATTGTTAGAAAACATCTTTGCCACTCTCTCCCACAGAGGCAAAGCTACAAACTTCTACAATTACACATAAATACTTAAGAAAAATGATCTCAAACCAGGTACCTTAGTGGTGATGCCCTTGTTTGGGATACACATGGTGAAGGGGTAACTCACTGTTCCTGGTGCCACCTGGCATTCCCTTACGGTTCAAGGCATCGTGCTTTCCAAAGCTGCTACCTCCCTCAAGTGGATATGTGATGTCTGTATCTGTATTTACTCTCAGTATCTCTGATGGATTCACTGTCTCTTAGTGATCCAGTCTCTCCAATGACATGAAACCTTAACTCTCTCTTTCTCCTTTTCAACTCCCCCCAGGAATCTGTCTCCCAAATTTAGAGTTCTCTAAAGCTACTTCACCACTGAAATACCTCCAGTTATAGGGTGTATGGGGTGTTCAGGGAGAACTAGCAAGGGCTTGCCTGTCCGTGAGTTAGGAGGACGTCTATCCCAAACATGTGAAGACTTCTCTCATGGGCCAGGCAGATGCTGAAGTAGACAATGTGGAACTCTTAGAGCTTGGTCAGGCATCAGTGACAACAAGATCATCCTGACTTCTGTCTAGCTACTGGTCTTGGATGACTCTGGAAAAGAGCGTGAGGTTGAGGACTTTGCAAACCTCTACCTCACTTAAATCCAATACATCTCCTGACGTGACACCATTGATTCTCTTCAAAAAGGACAAACAACAAACCTCCTGTTGTATTAAGGCCCTTGGGGACGGGGCCAGTTCAGTGACATGTGGCCTCCATAGTCACATAGGCCTTCTTGGTCTGAAAGTGCAGCCCTTTGACTGAATCCAAACTTCAAAGAACAAATCCCCTTAATAAAAGGAATTGTTTTGTAAAATGTGGACCCAGCAAAAGGACCTAGAAGGCCACATGTGGCCTCAGGCTGCAGGTTCCCCACCCTCTAGGTCAGTCCATTATGTCATCTAATCAGCTATTTCTTTCTTGATAGAAACAAAGTTTACACCTTGTAAAGAGATCACTGGGTATAGCCCATCATGTCCTCACTTTGAATGATTAATTTAGATTGGGGTGTGGAAAGTTCCCCTTAAATAAGAACCAGTATGTGAGTCTTTATTAAATTATATCTAGATTGAAAGGAGAATGTGCTTGTACAGATTTTTGTGTTGCGATTCAGTTTTCCAGTGTTACATATACTGCATAGCAGATGGACTTTTCATGCTTGGTCTACAAAGCTGATTAATGATAAAACAGTTGTTCTTATAACTGAGAAACATAACGGTTTGGTAATGTTATTTTTAAGAAAATAGTCTCATTTATGATACGATAGGCCTTGTGAATAAATATATCCATGTGTCCGGAATTGACTGCTGGGCATAGCTTACCTTAGACCTTACAGTAGGCAGCATAAACTCACATTTTTGTTTTATAGTAAATAGAATAAATTTTTGTGAATAAATCTAATTAATGGTAAATAGGTGGTCTCCAGTTAGCCTTAACAATTTCTTTAGTTATAAAAGCAGTATATAGACTAGTCTGATCTTTTGATTAAAGTGATTCTCTTGATAACTTAAAATAATCATGTATCTGACATGATAGAATCCACCTCTCTCCCCCCTCTCTCCCTCCCCCCCTCCCTCTCTCTCTCTTTTCTCTCTCTCTCCCCCCCCCCATTTAGAATATGGATGTAAGAGCTTTTTCAACACTAATAATTTCAGCATTATTAAGTGGAAATTTTATACCAGCTAGCATGTCCATATGCCAATACAAACACCCAGCTTCTCCTCTGCCAGTGCCCTGTGTCCCTGATAAACTTCTTGCCCCCTCCCCCAGGTTGTTTTGCTCCAGTAGTGCCCAGGAATTAAGTAATTGCTGCATTTCTATTTAACCTTTTCTTCCTCCTGATTAGGCATTTTCTGTATTGCATTCCTTGAAACAAAATGCTTTATTATTGACTATAAAGATTTTTAGATGCATCTGAAAAATAGTCTTGACCAATTTTAATAGTACTTTTTCTCGAAACATTCGTTTTCCTCTTGAAGTATTGCTCCCCTTTCTTTGAATTACCCATCATTTTATTGAGAACTCCAATGGCAAAGCACTGTGCTAGACATTGGGGGATAGATACCCAAATGAGCAAGGATTCATCCATTCTTTGGATGGTTTTAAGTCTAGCCATTTAGAATTTTGGTATCATCTTTGTTTTCAAGAAGGAAACTTAAACTTACCGAGAATGAAAAACCAGCTTGCCCAGTTTTGACCTGTTTATACTTTGGTCTGTAATACTTTAGAGCATCATATTACATTGTAGGCCAAAGTCTACAACAGAAATAAGCCTCTCGTGTGCACCATACCTTATTAATCACAGGTCTGTGAGAGTGAGAGGAAATATGTGTGTGTACATACACACACACACACACACACACACACACACACACACACACATATATATATATATATCTAATACTATAGTCTAGTTTAGTCTCCTCTTCCAAAACAGACAGGAATCTATACTTAGCAAACCACTTATTTTTTCCAAACAAGTTATAATAACAATATTCTCATTGAGTAAAGCTTTTGTGCATTTCAAGAATCTGCTAGTATCAGAGTTGCCCAAAGTACAATGTTTCTGTGATTTGAAAAAACAATTTGAAATTCAGGGTCAAAGAATTATAGTCTTGTGGTCACATTCACAAATACATATAGAACATTTCAAATTTATGAAGTCATTATATTTCATAGGTTATCAATCATTAAAAACTAGCATAACATGGTTTTTTGAAAAGAGGGTTGTTGATGATCACTTTTATAGTATGTAGATATGTATATGTAAAAAAATTTAAAAATATGGCTCAAAGAAGGGTCACTAAGAGGTTAAAGGATTTGCCTAGGGTCACAGGGTCAGTATATATGAGAGAAGGGACTTGAACCAAGGTCTTCCATACTTTGAGGTCAATTTTCTATCCAATATACTATGCTATCTGTCATTTATTATTATTTTTATAATATTTTATTGATGTCTTTTGTTCAGACACTTTAATTTTAGAACATTTCCATTTCTCTTTGAACCATCTCTTGTAACAACAAGAACCATCCCTTGTAAGAAACCATGGGTAACATTTAAATATGAAAAACAAACAAGTATATAAGGGAAGCATGGGGTCTAGGAAGAAAAAGGAATAGGTTTTTACAGGTCAGAGAGGGGAAAGATGTTCTTTGACTTTCACACAGGGTTGGGGGTTAGGGCTTCAAAGCTCCTTCAGTGAATTTGCAGAGACGCTGCTTCTTGTAGATCTGCTGACAAAGTTTGGATATGTCCTGTTGTGTGAAGCTGAAGGGCTTCACACAACAGGGCTAAGTACTTGTAATATTGCTGTACAAAGACATCCTGTCATTATTCTGTCTGGCCATACTTATCTGAAAGTAACCCTTCCATCCCTGGTGGAAATCTAGCTGATCCTTCTTCACTTCCTCAGCCTGTAGGTACATGACAATATGCTTAGGACATTAGCAGTTGAGGGTACTCTGTGAGTCAAAATAGGTAATGGTCCTCTGCCTCACAAGACAGAGATGAGTGACCAGTATAATTCCTGGTGCGTAGGGATGCTGTTCCTTATTAAAGATATCTACATTTTGGGTCCATTTTTTTACTCTGTCGTAACCCTTGGTACAGAGTTTGTCATAGAAGAAACTGTTGAAGAACCTTCTCTGAAAGTGTCCATTACTGGGTCTACATACATCTTCATCACTGAGTCATTAAGCCAGTTTTGTGAATATTCTGTAGATAAAAGGACCCCAGGTCATCATAATCAGCACATGCTCAAAGTAATATAAGCCACATGAAAGCCTCTCACCATAATATTGCCTGGCATACATTGGTACAGCTAGATCGACTGCTAACCTAATTCTTTTCTAGAAGGTGCAGAAAACTCTTGCTGGAAAATGTCCCCTAGTTTCTTTACCATTTTGTCTGTGCTGAGAGAAATGAGGCTGCCACAGGTCTCAAAGAATTCATCCAAGATGGTCTATACACAGGTTCACACATCCCTCTGAAAGGGAGGGGAGAGAGAGAAAGAGAGCGCACACACAGCTCAGAAAAACCAACCCAATATATCTACCATTTTGAACATCATATGCATTATTCCTTACCCATCACCGCCACTCCCCCCACCTCTGCAAAGAAAGGAAGAAGATGCTTTTTCTTAACCCTTCCCCCATTATAATTACATAAATGCTCAATCAGGGCAAAGGGAAGACTGACCACAAAACCCTCTGGGAATTGTAGTTCTTCCCAGTTTGGGGAGAAAATAAACTAATGGGAAACCAGCCCCTGAATAGGGGAGGAGGCAGAGTTGATAGAGGACAGCTATAGCTCATGAGGGACATGATGAGAGAAGAAATCTGTAGGACTTAAGCAGCAATGCAACTATGGAAGCCAGTGACCAGGATATCTGTATTTCCTTTTTTTTTTTTTTTAAGAGCCCTGAGAAGTAACTTCTGCATGAACAAGCAGAGAGGTTCCTGACTGTGGAGGAGTATTGAGGGAAAACAAAACAGGAGGAAAGGGTGATCTCTATCCTGCTTCCGCTTTATTTCTACTTTATTGTGGTTTTTTTTTTGTTGTTTTTTTTTTTAAGCAATCGGGGTTAAGTAACTTGCTCAAGGTTACACGGCCAGTTATTATTTCTGGGTGTGGTGCTGAGTATCTAAGCACGGATTTGATCCAGGTCATCCCGACACTGGAGCCGGTGCTCTTACTCACTGAGCCACCTGGCCACCCCTAAGCAATTGGGGTTAAGTAACTTGCTCAAGGTTACACGGCCAGGTGTTTCTGGGTGGATGCTAAGTGTCTGAGCCCGGGATTCGATCTCCAGGTCTTCTCAACACTGGAGCCGGTGCTCTTACTCGCTGTGCTACCTGGCCACCCCCCTTAATTGTGTTTTTTAAAAATATTATTGGAAGACTCCATCTGCCAGATTTTTAATACTAATTTTATAAACATCTGTTACTGGTCTTGCCTTGTTTAAGACTTGAGAGTATGGGAGAGCAATTAGAGCAGGTCAGAAGAGAGGGGGTCTTCCTTAGTAGAGGGTCTAGAAGCTAAAACTCATAGTTAGAGAGTTCTGCTCTCTAAATGAGGACATAGAATGAATTAATTCACAGGGGCAAAATCACTACAATTGCAGGCCCTGTTGTACAAATTTGCTTTGTTTGGGTTTTTTATTCTTCACTTGCCCACTGTTGTAGTCACTGTGTATATCATTTCTTTGATTCTGCTTACTTCACTCTGAATCAGTTCATATGTCATCCCACGCTTCTTTGAATTCTTCGTATTAATTACTTATCATAGTATGCGGTATTGTTCCAACCATTCCCTAATCAGAGGGAATCCACTTTGTTCCTAATCCTTTGCTATAACAAAAAGTGCTGCTATCAATGAACTAGTCCAGTTTATGAAATAGATTTTTCAAATCCTTTTCTGAAAACAATCAAAGGTGAGTAAAAGGTATTAAGCTTAACAGTAAATTGGGTTAGTATTTACTGAATACCATCTCCAAAACTGAATCAGTTGTTTGAGTAGGCAGTTGTTTTTTGGCAGACAAGGTGGATGGATGTAACTTGGGGAAAAATACTCTTAAAATAAAATGTAACCTAGTATCCCTGTTCATTTTTAGAGCCTATCCCTACTCTCTCCTCATGGCAGTGTGACAGCCTTGATTCAGATGAAGCGCGCCTTTCCCCACAGGCAGGGCGCCTGATTCACCAGCTTCTAGATGAAGACAGTGATCCCATGCTGTCCCCTCGATTCCATGCTTATGGGCAGAGCCAGCAGTACCTGGATGACACAGAAGTACCTCCTT
Organism: Petaurus breviceps papuanus; assembly: GCF_028583685.1. Lineage (NCBI taxonomy): Eukaryota > Metazoa > Chordata > Mammalia > Diprotodontia > Petauridae > Petaurus > Petaurus breviceps. Next base: position 16,655,189 of record NW_027185655.1, on the reverse strand, counting down.
CCCCCCCCAACTCACATTCTTTCATGAGGTATACTTTGATTTGCTGATGATCATATGTATCATCTCCACAACATTAGAAAGGGTGGGAATGCAGGTTTTTTAAATGTGATTAGTAAGTCTTAATAAAAATAGGGAAAAAAAAATTGAAACTCTTTGCTAATATGAAGATCAGAAGTGGAATTCTTCGTTTCCTTGTTTAGAAAAAGTGGTCTGTTGTTTCTCTTCTCCCTAAATGAAACCCATTACTAGACTCTGTCTCACACCAGCAGATTGACCTCCTGCTCCCATGAGGACATAGGCTTTATTAGAGTCACAACCCTTTAGAACCAGGTTGGAATGTGGCCAATAGTAATCATCATAGTTTGATTTAAATACCTCTTTTTTCCTAAGTAGTAACCCAAGCAAAAATGAGAAAAAACTGCCATGCCCTCTGTAAGACAGGGTAAGAAGGTATGAAAATGGCAATCATCTCCATTTAATAGTAGGAAATATGGTACCTAAGACCGCACAGTTAACAATTAATTTCATTTCTTTCAAGGGAACAGGGTAAAATAGGACTTTGAATATATGCCATATGGCATTTCAGTAAATTTCAGTAACCCCAAATGTAACCCTTTGTCATGTTCCTAATAGGAGAAGGAGTTCTTCTTTGGGATCTTATGATGATGACCAAGAAGACTTAACACCTGCACAACTAACTCGGCGGATTCAAAGCCTTAAGAAAAAGATCAGAAGGTTTGAAGACAGATTTGAAGAAGAAAGAAAATACAGGGTAAGATTCTATGTATACCTCTCCCTTCTCTCGGCCTCTCCAACTCATTGTTGACAGCAATAAGCCATAGCAACAGCAAAAACAATAGGGGAGATTTTTAGTGGTCTCCATAATAGAAAATCAATTAAAAATGAAGTACACAGTGTAAGTGTATAGTCTGGAGCTACTTTTCCAGCTGCCACTTAGACCAGGCCCCAAAGGGTAGTTGCTGCTTTTCCCTTCAGAATTCTAGGGGTAGGCCTGAAAGATTGGGGATCAGTTATCATCAGCCATAGCTAATGAGTCCTCCCTGACATACTTCCTTTCCATAATTATCAGTTGATATCAGATTAATTAGTTTTCAGAAAGCAGTATCTGCTAAGATGCTCTTGTAAGAACAGTACATATAAAATATCCACCCAAAAGTCTGTGATATATTCATCCACCAATAAATACAGAAACAAGGGAAATTGGACTCAAACTTAGACACAGTTCCTAGAAGTCCTTCTGTTTGAGTTCTCAATCCATTCCCCTTGGGAATGGTGTAGATTTTCTGCTTTATTCCTGAATCTGCCTTTACTGATTAAATCCAATATGTGCTGAGCTCCTAAAAATGCTGCCACCAACCATTTCTGTCCCATGGTGTTTCTAGTACACCACTAAAAAGTCCAAATCCTCTGATCCTCCAAAGTTCACAAGGTCTTCTTCCAGTCAAGGTGATGTGGAAGTCAAGGTACTCCTTGCCACTAAGAAATTCCTTCTCATAGGTTTTGCTAGGGGATTTTGCTAGGAGATTTCCACCACTAAGCTGCTAGATCAAATTTCTGAATCCAAAATAGTTTCTTGGTTTTATATAAGCCCCACAGGATATAACCAAGTCCTTCCTATCCTAAACAAATCCTAACAGACTTCCTGTCATAGCCATTTGAAATGCCTTGATTGAACTTAGTTCAAACTTGTGATTGATTGATTTGATGTGTGCTCTTACCTGACAAAGGTATCAAGGTGTTGTGTCTTGTAGGTTGCTTTAAGTGGAGTGGAGTAAACTGCCTGATTGACTTATTCGACTCTCATCCTTATTAAACTAGTAACACAATGTATAATGCATCAAGTATTTCCTAGGAAGTTTTCTCAAAAGCATCATGAATGAACTAGAAGCTTTATTCCTTGTTAGTGAGAAGCCAAAAGAGACAAAGTGGTAAAAATATAACTGAATAAAACTTCATATTTGGTTAAAACAATACAATATTGTCTTCTTTTTAGATTTATAGAGTACATTCTCCAGAAAAAAAATATACTATTAGCTCTAGCCTTTTTAGTAATCACCAGGATAAACACAGGAAAGTAGCTGTCATGATTTTGATCTGTATTTTGCCACTCCCTTAAATAGACCAAAACACTTAGAAACATATGAAGGTTGAAAATGACTTACAAAGGGAACACAGTCATACAGAATGAGAAGTATAGCTCTAGAGTAGATAAAAAGGATCATAAAAGAGTTATGTTAAAGGGCAGCCAGGTGAATCATAGCTCATTAAGATGCCAGTAGAGTCTCTTATTGCCTTAGATTTGATCACATATAATTTCCTGCATTGTAAATGTACTTTAGCTTCCTTTTACGTTTTAAAATGCAATGGATAGAGCAAACAGTTTCTTTTTCCAACACAAAAATATTCAATCTAGACTTTCTTCTTTTAGCCTTCCCATAGTGATAAAGCAGCCAATCCAGAGGTTTTGAAATGGACAAATGATCTTGCAAAATTCCGGAAACAGCTGAAAGGTAAAAGTTCAAACCATATAACTACCCCAGTATGGAACCGTGGTATTCACTCAGTCCTTGGGGCAGGGGAAACAAAGATATACTGAAGAGTCAGGATTCCTGAGAGATCCTGCTGATATTTCTATCATGCATTCTTCTCCCACCACCCCCCCCCATTTTCCCAAGCAAGCCCAATCACAGGAAAATATGTCTGCCAAGATGGTAAATTCCAAAGAAGGCATATCATTTACTCAAGTCCTTGTTAGGACCCTATTTCTATGCCTTATCATGGTCACCTGAATTCTCAAAGGTTGTGCCAGGGGAATTAAAGCTCTAGAAGGTCATATCAAATTAGAAAAACTCGGGATGGCTAGGTGGTGCAGTGAGTAGAGCACTGGCCCTGGAGTCAGGAGGACCTGAGTTCAAATCCAGCCTCAGACATTTGACACACTTACTAGCCATGTGACTTTGAGCAAGTCATTCAACCCCAATTGCCCTCCAAAAAGCAAAAAAACAAAAGAAACAAAAAAAAAAAACTTCAAGTGATGTTCAAGTCAGGTATTTAAGCATCTGATGTCTAAAGAAAAGCATATTTTTGAAAGCACTTATTGCTAAATTGACCATAGGGGAATATTTTATTTTTTTTTAGCTACACTCAAAAACACTTTGCCAGATTATAGATGACTATGTTCTATGTCAGTAGAGGGAGGGCATAAGCAAAATATTGAAGTAATATTAGGATATTTAACTCATATATAGTGGTTGAGCTGACTAAAACTACATCAGAGGTTCATGTCAATGCAAATCAAATAATCCAAGAGATTTTTTCATTATCAAGGATTTAGTTATCTGGGTTATTCAATTTAAGCCTTTCAGCCTAATCTTGCAATTAGATATTGCCTGAGAAAGAGAAATGGAGCCAGGAAGACTGCTAACATGAGAGAAATCACGTCTGAGGAAATGAGTTCTTTTTCGTTCTTGTCCTTTTTTATCTTTTTCTGCACTTGTGACATATTTGTGTCATAATACATGGTCTCTTTTGGTGAAGATGCGGGGCACAGCTGAGATTAGGCATACTTCATTCTATTCCTATTCAGTATTCTCCAGAGGTCTACCATATTTAACTTTTCTAAAATTCTGTAAGGTCCTTCCTTTGTTTGTAATTTATTTTCGGTTAGACTTATCCAAGAGGGGTAAATGGAGGTCCCGCCCTATTAAGGTTTTATTATCTAGTTCTCCTTGTAACTTCCTTGTAACCAACCCATTTAAATTTTCCCTTAAGAATTTAGATGTTCTGCCGTTTAATCACATAGATTGTGTCTAAATGTTACTATTGATGTTAATTCATTGAATATAGTACCTTTCAACGAAATATAACTTTCCTATTTATCTCTTTTAATTTGGTCTCTTTTTTGCCCTTCTTTCATTCTGATATCATAATTCATACCCTTCAGCTGAAATATAATAGGTTTTGCTCCAGCCCTTTATTATAATTCTACATGCATCTTTCTGTTTCAAGTGTGTTTCTTGTAAATAAATATTGTTGGATTCTGGTTTATAATCCATTCTGCCATCCTCTTCTGTTTCATGGATGAATTCATCCCTTTCATATTCACAGTGATGACTGTTAATTGTATATTTCCCTCTTGTCTTATTCTCTTATATTTTCTTTATTTCTGTGACCTACTCCCTTTAAAAGTTCATTTTACTTTTGACTACTCCCTCCCTTAATCTGTCCTTGTTCTTATTTTTCCCTTTCCTTATTCTTTTTCTGTTTGGTGAAATGTATTTCTGTACTTAACTCTGTGTGCGTATGTGGGTGTGTTTGTGAACCCTTCCCTCCCTTAGTCAATTCAGATGAGTGAAGTTCAAGTCTCTCCTGCTCCCCCCCACACGCACGCCATACTCTTTGCTGTATGCTCTTCTACTTCTGTGCCCCAACTGTGTGAGATAATTCCCCCTCCCTCCCACTCTTTCTCTCACTTCCATCTTCCCAATGCATTCCTCTTTCCTTCCCTTTCCATTCTTCTTTTAAGATCATCAAAACATAACTCCCAGGCCTTCTGTCTAGTTAGCCTGCATCTGTGGTCCCTGATGATGACAGAGTTCTGAGAGGATACATGTGTTATGTCCCCATATAAAAATGTAAACAGCTTATCTTTGTTTAATCCTTTATGAATGCTCAGTCATGTTTAGCTTTTTATTCCTTTCTTGACCCTTGTGTTTGCACTTCAGATTTTTTTATGCATCTCTGTTCTTTTCATCAAGAAAGCTCGGAAGAGTCTCATTAAAGATCCATTTTTTTTTCACCTGCAGGATTGTATTCAGTTTTTTCTGGGTAAATTATTCTTGCCTGCAAGCTTAGATCTTTTGCCTTTTGGAATATCACATTCTAAGCTCTTTGCTCCTTTGATGGTGGTGACTGCTAAATCTTGGTCCTGATGGTACTTGAATTCTTTATTTCTGGCAGCTGACAGAATTTTTTCTTCTACTTGGGAGCTCTGAATTTTGGATATAGTGTTCCTGGGAGTTTTTATTTTGGGAGTTCCTTTAAGAGATCAGCACTGGATTCTTTCTATTTACCCTCTGGTTCTAAGAGATTGGTGGAGTTTTCTGTTATGATTTCTTAAAATATGATGTCTGGTTTCTCTTTTTTGATCATGGTTTTCAGGTAGTCTAAGGATTCTTAAATTATGTCTCTTCAATTTGTTTTCCAGGTTAGTTGTTTCTGTTATGAGATAATACATTTTCTTCTATTTTTCTAGTCTTTTTACTTTTAATATTTCTTGATGTCTCATGGAGTTTATATTTGGTCCATTCTGATTCTCACTGAGTTATTTTCTTGGGTAGAGTTTTGTGTTCCAAGCTATTTTTTTAAATAAACATTTACAAAGTGCCTACTGTATACCGGACTTTATACTAAGCCCTCAGGAAACCAAAAGAGGCAAATGATAGTCCTTTCTCTCAAGGAACTTACAATCTAATGGGGGAGACAACATGCAAACAAACTCTCTGTTTTTTCTTCTGTAGCTTTTATTTTTTCCCATTTTTCTTCTATCACTTTCATTTGGTTTTAAACTCATTTTTAGCTTTTTTTTTAAAATCTTGCTTTATCTCTTTAGGAATTCCCATTGAATTTGTGCCAAGCTGTGTTTTTGAGACTTTGCTTGGAAATGTTTTGGAGTCATTCTCTTCTTCTAGGTTGGTCAGACTTCCTTGTCACAAGAGCAGTTCTTCATGGTGGGATTGTTTTTATTTGTTTGCTCATTCTTATAGCCTAATTCTTTACTTTGGACTTTTTTCCTAGGGCTGGGCTCTGCAAATTTCTGAGAGGAATGTCTGGGCTGAACATTTTCCCTCTTCATTCTTTCTGCTGCTTTCTTGGGACATTGAGAATTGTGTTATTCCTAGAACTCAGGGACAATTCAATCTGGGGACCTGAAAAATTTTAGTATTTCCAGAATGATGTGGTCTAGGGCAGGCTTCTCACTAGCCTCCTGGTCTAAGCTTCACAAGTTCCTAATCCAGTTTTGGGTCTCAATAGGACAACTATTGGTTTGTCCCCTAGTTGGAGGTTCCAGTAGGTCGCTGTTGGATTCAGCCCAGCCCTCTTGGAAATTCAACAGGTTCAGAGTAGCAGAACTGCAGATTTCTCTTTGGTCTGGTATCTCTGCCTTGGGTATTTTGCCGTAAAATTCAGATTAGGCTGGATATTGGAACTCAGTCTTTGCTTTGCTTCTGGGTCAGAATCACAAAACTATTGTTTGATTACCTTATTCCTCATTCAGTATATAGCTAGGGCCCATGACCATTCCTGCCATCTCTGGATACAATTCCCCTACTCAGTCCACCATGGATCTGTTTCCCAGAAATGGGTAGTAAGTGGCAGAATAGCAAGATAACACTCATTCCTACAACTTACACTAGTTCAAGTACCCTCTGTAACTTCTTCCATAACTTGGCCCTCCTTCAGTCCCTGGGTGCTGGGATGCTGTTCAGATGCCATCTCCAACATCTATAAACCTCTGTGTCTGTCTTCCTGTGCCAACCTTCACTGGAAAAAATGACTTATTGTGATTTTTTTTAATTTCCCAATGAGGATTATTTCTGGTTTATAGATAACATAGGTCATGATTTTTTAGAGGTTTAGGGAAAAGGTATGGTGAGAAACTGGGCTGTACTTCTTCATGTTACTTCGCCATCTTGACTCTGCCTCTCACTGTTTTTTGGGTACCTAGAGTCAAAGCTAAAGATATCTGAAGAAGAACTAGTTCCCCAGATGCGTCAACGAAGCAACACACTCCCCAAGAGTTTTGGCTCTCAGTTAGAGAAGGATGATAAGAAGCGAGAGCTGGTAGATAAAGCAGTGAAGCCTAGTGTTGAAGCTACCCTGGAATCTATTCAGAAGAAGCTACAAGAGAAGCGAATGGAGACCAACCATCCCGAGGACATTAAGGTATGGGAGTGAGAGGGAAAAGTCATGCTTTTATTCAAAAACTGTGCTTTGAGTCCCTACTACATAGCCTTACTGGTGGAATTCTGTAGTACTCTATGATGCAGAGCCTTAAATGCCGGGACCTTAAAAATGTAGTAGATGTAAGAGAAATGGTAGCAAGTAGGGAATGATTATTCATGTATAGATCTTCTATACAAGCTACCATGTAACCTAAGATGGTTCCTTGAGAGCAGTGATTTCTTTTTAGTGTTTCTTTGTATCCCTAGCACTTAACACCGTAGGTGACACTTTAATAAATGCTTCTTACCTTGACTAATGCCATAACTTTAGCTCATTTTAATTATGTTCTAGATCAGGCTGCTTTTCCCACTCTAGACCCCTTCCCACATTTGTTGGTGTCGCGTGGCCTGAGGGCATGTGCAGTGCAAAGTGTACATGTTTTGTGTTCAGAATCAAGGCTGCAGTGAAAGCAAGTGTTACTAGAAACACCTTGTATTCAATACCCATTTGATTTTTAATTAATTTTTGGTCACTGCATGTTCAAAAACCTTTTACTGTTGCCAAATTTTTCTTGACTCACAGTTTAAAAAGTGCTGTTTTAGATTTTGCAAAGAAATTCATTGGGTTAAGTGAAACAGCATGATATATTGTGGAAAGACCTCTGGTTCTGAAGTCAAGAGGACTCGGGTTCTAATCCTACTTCTAATACTACCTGTCTGAATTTGGGCAAGTCACGTAACCTCCCTGAACCTCATTTCTTCATCTGTAAAATGAGAAGCCTGCATTAGCTCCCTTTCAAGTCTAAATCAGTTATACTATGTTTATATTTGTGCCACAACTGAACTGGTGATTCTCTGTGATAAAATAAATGCAATCAAAACTCTTAGACTTCAGCAGAATTATTCCTGCTAGAAATGGCTGTTACAGGTGCCTGGCTCTTCACTACAACATGGAGATATTTTCAGTCATCAATTTGTTTTGTTTCTGAGTCATTTCAATCATGTCCTCCCCTTCATGACCCCATTCTTCGTACTTCCAAGCCCAGTGCACCACCTGGATACCCTTAGAGCATAGTAGCTTTTCATTACTGATGGTGACACCGTGATGCTATTGTATTCTGATAGTATCTTGTTCATAGGGCCACCAGTAGCCAATTTCAGAATAAGCTATGAGATAAGGGAACCAATGGAATACTGAGGTTTTTATTTGGGGAAGTCATTTAAATAAAAATACCAAAGTATTAATAAATATTATGTTTTCTTTCCTTCTTCCACCATATAGGACATGACCAGAGACCAGATTGCCATTGAAAAAGTGGCTCTGCAGAAATCTTTGTTGTATTATGAGAGTATCCATGGAAGACCGGTATGTACATTATCCCATCTTTTCAGTTTGGGAGAAAAATCCGTTTTCAAGTAAAATTTAGTAATGCAAAGATTCTCTCTGCCTTAATGAAAATCAGATAGCAGTGGGGTTGACTGGGAAGGTCTGGACTGGCAATCTGTATCCAGCTTGGTCAACCCAACTCTCTCATGTTCTTTATTAGCATTTTTCAAATAAATGGATAAAGCTAGATAATTTCTACGGTGCCTTCCAATAAGAAGATAGAGGTAATGAAGCTTCAAGTTGATACAGTAGCGATAATTGCCTTTTTGAGATAATAATACTTTCTCCACACCACTGTTGGGTTGAGCCTCCTTACTTCCATGTGATCACATTATTCTCTCCTCAGAGCCTTTCCTGACTTCCTCTTGCCTGTGAATAAAATACAGATTCTTGGCATTCAAGATCTTCTCCAATCTGACATCATTCTTTCTACCTTTCCTATCTTCTACTACTACTATGTCCTCTACTCCATCCCCATGTGCATCCTGAAGCTGGACTTTGAATTTGGAGAGCTGAAAATAGCTTATATACATCTTTTACTTTCTCTCTTCTGGGCTTTTGCCCAGATTATTCCCTAGGCCTTTAGAGCCATCCTTTAAAGCTTAGCTCAAGTGCTATATCCTCTAGGAATACTTCCCTGAGCCTTCTAGGGAGGAATGGTCTTTCTCCCACTTGAGCCTTTTATTTTTGGAAGCACTGAGACATCATCTTTTTTCTTTTTTTACTAGAGTTACTCTGTATGAATCATTTTCTCCTACTCGGTTATTATCAGGTGTGTCGGGGCAAGAGCTGGGCCTTATCAACGTGTTTTCTTCCCTGTTGCCAAACATATTGTTCAATTATATAGTATGAACTTAAAAATGCTTAACTGAAGTTTAGTTCATGAATGTCTGAAAAACTTTGAGCAGGGATTTCCTTTTTCTTTTTTATAATAGGAAACACTTTTTTTTTCCACCAAGGCAATAAATTTGAGTTGTTTCATTTATTTACCTGTTGACTTTGTGCCCAGCACTTCCCCAGGGACTCTGAAGCATACAGAAAAATGCTTTTCCTTCTTTGCCTGTGATCATGGTTTCTCTCTTCCCAGTCTCAGGCTCCCATAATCCATAGTGTTACTAAGAGAACAATCTAGAATCCCCAAGGCTGATTTTATCATAGGACAATGAGTTTTATAAAGGAATTTCATGTAACCAGAAGGCAGTCTTTTTCCAGGTCTTGTTTTGAACACAGAATTTGTTATAAATATTCTTTTAAAAATAGGAGTTCAGTTGAGAATGAATAAAGGTCAGAATGTGAATCAGGGTTTGGGAATATTAAATGGTTTTAAGAGAAAGTCTTCTGGCTTCAACTCTTTGATAGTAGATAGTCCTGCATTTAAATAATAGTTCATTTTTTCCTCTGCAGTTAATTTTATTGAAAGACAGCATGGTGGAATGAATAGAAAGTTGACCTTTAGAGTCAAGAAGACCTGAGTTCTAGCCCTGCTTCTGGTACATACCAGTTCTTTGACCTTGGACAAATCTCTTAACCTCCTCAGTGACTCTTTAAGTTACATATTTAAAAGGAATAGAAAGCTGCACATAATAGATTTGCAGTTTCATGCAGAGTCATCTTTTTTTTTCCTATTCTAATATGTTATGAAAATGCTTGTTTTATTTCTTAAGTTCAGAATAAAATAAATTTTAAAAATAAAGGTTAAACTTCTCTTAAAAAAAACAACCTGTAAGTTATAGAACATTCACAGATTTTCATTGGTAAGAAGGAGTTTCTTCTAAAGGAATTAAATGTTTGAACCAGAGAAAAATTAAGATGTTTTAACAGGTAATGACATTTTCAGGGTGAGCTATATCTTCCAGGAGACTTCAGAATTCAGAACTCTTGAGTGGCAAATGAAATTGCTTCATATTGACACATGTTGCTTTTTCCTCTGGACTCCACTTTTCATCTTTTGAGTCCTTTAACCCAACTCCTTGCTCGGTTTTCTTGTCATTTGTTTATCAGAATGCTTAATTCATATTTAATAGATATCTCCAAATGAATAAATGAGCAAAAAAGTATTTATTAAGTGCTTACTATATTCTAGCCCCTATGCTAAGTGATAGAAAGTGGTACCAATACCACAAGCAAGACAGTCCCAGCCCTTAAGGAGACTTTATCCTGCCTGAGAAAGACAAAACATACAGGAGAATGGCAGCAAGGAAAAGGACAAAGAAAATAGTGATTGGAGTCAGAGAGAGGACAATAGAAATGTTGGTTTGATTACTGTTTTCAGAAATAGAGTTGGAAGAGATTGGGGGAAAATATGCACCCAGCAGAATTGGCTGCTTTTGGCATGGTGGGCTTGAGGCTAAAACTCAGCAGTCAGAACCAGCCAGGGATGGACAGATTCAACCCCGCTCCTGCCTACGTGTGTGAAGTGGGGGTATATAAGCACTTCTCTCACAAGGTTTTTGTGAGCATTAAATGAGATAACATATTAATCACTTTGCAAACCTTAAAGCATGACATATAAACCATTCTTACTATTACATCAACTTTGCTTATATAAAGTTCAGTACTAGTGTGAAATATGGTGTTCATGTATGTGCCCAAACTGAGATAGAGCCTATTTATTCATCTGCCCTACTCATCCCTCTTGGCCTCCAGGGACCTTTATTATTATACTTTTCATCAATAAGTAGGACTGTCCAAAGTCACTTCCATGCCATGACGAGGCATTGAAAGAGATTGCTAGTGGATCATTTCTACTTTGCTTCAGAAAATCCCTAGCATTGGAAATCCTGATTTCCATTTCATTTTTCAAATCTGTACCAGATGATGTGGCCTATCTTGTCAGCATTTTGGCAAAAGTTGGACACAGATTAATAAATAGGCAACTTTCATTTCCTTCTCTAAGATTGATTGAGGGCTTTTATTATTTAAAACAAAATGATGACCAGCACAAGTGTAAATGTTTAGCAAGTCCATGTAACAAGTGAGGCCTTTATTATGAGGTACTTAGCAATTTTACAGCATGGAAGATGTGTCCTCTTATAAGCACAAAAAAAAATCAGTTCTTTATTTCTTTTATAAAATTTAAACTACTTCCTTAATAACTATTGGGCAGCTAAATGGTGCAGTAGATAGAAAGTCAGGCCTGGAGTCAGGAAGATGCATTTTTCCTGAGTTCAGATTTGGCCTCAGACATTTACTGTGTGACCCTGGGCAAGTCACTTAACCCCATTTGCCTCAGTTTTCTATAAAAATGAGCTAGAGAAGGAAATGGCAAACCATTCTAGTACCTTTGCCAAGGAAACCTCAAATGGGGTCACAAAGAGTTGAATAAGACTGAAAAAAAAAACAAAATTCTCTACAGAATAAGTATTGTTTCAGGGTTTAGGGGGAGTGTAGCACTTTCGGTAAAGATAAATCAATCACAAAAGATAAACAGCTTTCAAATCCAGCCTTTCTGATGTTTCTTCTCCTGTTAATAAATAGTGGATAATTGATTAGGACATCCTTTCCAGACTTTGTGATGTTTATCTAATGGGTACATTGCAGGAAAATAAGGTCAGAATAGAAAATCAGCAAAAGTCTTTAGTTTGATTTCTGGGCTGGTAAGATGGCAATGCCAAGTTTTTATTTCTGTACTTCATTGATTCTAAAGCAAAAGTGTGCTCTAGCTTGCTGCCTAGCCTAAGAAATCAAGTAGTACCAGTACTTGAGTGCCACAAACATTTAATGGATAGAGAAGTGACTTCAGAGCCAGCAAAACCCGGGTTCGAGTGCCATTTCTGATATATATTGGCTGTGTGACTTTTAGCAAGTCAACTTAATCTCTCAATGTGCCAAGTAGTTCTCTCAGACTGTAAATTACTAAGAAGGTGCCAACCTACAGTGGCAGAGAGAGTTTCTTCACTTGGGATTTCCCAGTACTAATGAAATCACAGGTCTGGTCCCTGTCTGTAACTTTGCTGTATACCAGGCACTATGCTGGGCATAGAAATTTTACATACTGCTACTGAAATAAGCAGTGTATACTCCAGAATCGTTTTGGGGAGAGAGAGAATTAACTACAAGTGAAAAATCAAGGAAGGCCTTGTGTTAGTAGTGGCATTTGAACTGATCTTTGAACAGAGCTATAGGCTCCCAGAAGTGAATGTGAGGAGAGAGTTTGGAGGAATAGAGGTGACCCAAAGGCAGCAACTGGAGTGGAATGGGAGGGAAGGAACAAGGAGGTCACAGTGACCAGAAGAACCAGTGTGGGAGGGGAAGCAAGATAAGAGCAGCTAGCAGAATCAGTTGGATCCAGATTGTAAAGGACTTTAAAGGCTAATGTCAAACATATCAATTAGGTACTTTAACCTAGTAACTTTCAGGATCACCAAATGTATCCACAGTTCAGTTAGATGTGGACTTTGAGGTCTAATCATTACTAGGGAAATAATCCTGAGGTTAATCTAGGGGGAACCAAAACTCACCCACCACAGCTTCTCCCAGTCCTAAATAAATACCTCAGTGTTACATCTCAATGTGATTTGGCTGTATCAATGATCAACCTACAAATCCAAATTAGGAAAAAAGAAAACATTTTGGCACAAGGGAGCCAAGCAATTACAAACACCCATTATAATGGAAGAGGAGACATGAATAATAGAAAATGGTAAGTATTTTCAAAGCCATGGAGGTGTCTTTAAATTGTACTGTGAGAAATGCATTCAGTCCATGATGCAGTCTCTGAAACTTTAGATTAAAAACTGGGACACACTCTGATTCCATTCCATTCCAATATCAATCCCTTGGATGCATTTTTTGGTCTAGTTAGATTGGCTTTCTTGCTGTTACTTATATACATTTTCTCTCCAGGCTGCCTGTCCTCCGTACATGTGATCCTCTCCCTTCTCACTTTTGCCTCTTACCGTCCCAAGCTTCCTCCAAAGCTCAGCCCAGTGCTACTTCCTGGATTCCCCTGCTACCTGAAATATCTTTTATTAAGGGAACTAGGCATAGGAACTAGACCTGAAGTGTCTTTCTCAACAGAATGTAAACCTCCTGAAGTCAGAGACTGTTTCATTTTTGCCTTTGTGCCCAGAGAGGCAACATGGAGTAATTAACAGAGGGATGGCCTGAGAGACAGGAAAGCCTGGGGTCAGACCTCATCTCTGACACAACTATACTTACATATATGCTAATCTGCATTGATAGAGTTTCCCCACCTGGGAGTTCCCCAAACCAATGAAATTATAGATCCAGTCCCTATACCCTCTCCCTAGTGGCTGCACATAGTAGGTCCTCAATAAATGCTTATTCAATTGAATAATAGTTCTATGTTACGCCACAATTTCCTTCAGGTTTTTCCCATTATTCCACGGCCCTGTAACTCAATTGGGCAGCAGTGAAGAGTCTAATGTATTCTTCTTAGGAACATTAAAGAAGCGTTGGAAAGTCTCATGAGGCAGGTTGCTACAGATAGGAATCTTTACCCTTTCCCACAGCCTTTTTGCTGAATAAAATAAAAAAAAAAAATGGCATGTACAGACAAACCCAGCCAGGAATGCTAAGTCTGTTTTTCTGTTGGGATCTACAAGGTTAGTTGAGTAATTAAGGGTCACGTGTGTGTTTATACATGAGTATCACATGTGTCTTCATTAACCAATGCTTGAAAATTATGCTATTAAAAGCCTGATAATTTACTAATATTATCTTAAATGTTGATAAGATTTATTGACTAAATGGTATTATTTACATAAGTAGTTATTAGGGAGAAGATTTATGGCTGGAATTGAATAATTTTCCTTCTTAACAGTGATCCTTTTAACCCTGCAGCTCTGCTTACTAAGATCACAAACCTGGGAGAAAGGTGAACTAATTGTCCTGTTTTTCTTTTTCAGGTAACAAAGCATGAACGTCAGGTTATGAAGCCATTATATGACAGATATCGGTTGGTCAAACAAATCCTGTCACGGGCCAACACCATTCCCAGCATTGTGAGTAACATACTTTCCTAGCTTTTGGTATACAAGACTTTCCAGATCCTCATTACTCTCTTTTAACAGCCTAAGAAATTTCTTTTTTTTTTTAATTTATTTTCAATTCAGGGAACAAAGCAAGCATTTCCATAACAGAGTACAATTAAAAAAGATGATTGCACATGAAATTGCAAAACTACTATGTACAGATTGCCATTCCCTCCAAATATGCCACAGAATTATCATGTAAATTTTATTTTTAAAATTTTTCCTTTTTTAAAATATTCTCTCCCCTGAGATGACTGCCATCAGACACAAATGTGTGTGTACACACACATATATATGCATATACACATATATTCACATATTTACATATATATATATACCATGTGTATATCTGTATACATATATGTATATATATATACATGTATAATTATTCTATACATCTATTTATCAGTTCTTTCTCTGGATGCAGATAGCATCCCTCTTTATATGTCTGCCTAAGAAATTTCTAGCCAACTAATTGGGAGAATGAAGAACTCATTAAAATGTCTATGGCTACATTTGCCACAAATGGACAAAACTGATCAAATAAAGCCTACCAGATTCCCCCTTTAAATCTTATTTTTAAATTTAAATGTAAAAATCCAATGTTAATTGTCACCTTTAGTTATTCAGTTTTGTCTTCTAGATTATGGCCTTTCCTGCCCCTCTGAGTAATGTATTTAGCCCACACATATAATTCTATTAACACCCCTCAGGTCCCCACTCTAAATTTTGTATCTGTGCAGACTTGGACAGGAACACCAGTGGTGCTCAGTGCTCTCTCAAAACCAAAGTCAAAGATGAACTAGTAGCAACCCCAGGCTTCCCCTCCCTAGGAAGGGAGTTTATAATCCTATCACAGCCTCTCTAAAACTTTTACCCAAGGAAAGAATCTGTCCTTCTTGGAATTCTGGCCTCAGGGAAACAATCTCCCACTTGTAGCAAGAGAGCTGGCCTTCTTAGGGGATTGAAAGGGAGTATGGAGAGGAAAGTGAAGAAGGTAGTTTTAGAAGGATTGTGAAATGATCCTGTTGTCCACAACACTCGACTGTTTTGGGTAAGCTCTCCAGTCCTTTGACCTGGGTATTCTGGCTGTTTTATGTTAAAGAATTCCCCACAATGATGGGGAATGGCTTCAATATGTTGGCCAGCTTCATATCGTACTATCAACTTTTTGATGGTAATGTTTTGGAAGGTACTATCCTGTTCTGTATACACAGATGGTACCTTGGTCTTGAGAAGAAGATCATACATATGTACATACTTAAAACATACATTAATACAGCTACTTGCTGCCCTTTCCTTTATGTTTCAGATATCTCCTTCCTTGTCAGCCAAGGAATTCCTAATGCCAGTTGTATTCCAATGCTATTACTGTCAAACACCTTTATTTGACTAATATGTTCATGACAGGCCTTGAAAACATCTCTCGGTGACACATCTTGTCACTTTATGTTGTGATTGAACTTGTTTTATTCTGACCCCGAAACTCCTTTGCTATTCTTGTGATTACATTTTTGGGACTTTTTTTAATAGACTAATTGTTCATTAGAATAGAATTACCAGGGAGACATCAGATCTAACCTGCCACCTTAGATACATTTCAACAAGATTCTTCCCTAGCTAGATATTATAAAATTAAATTAAATGAATAAATAAATAATTGGGTTATACTACATGATTCTAATTTTCCTCTAAAGAAAATATATTAATATAAGCTAATATACAAACTAGTGACTGAAATAAAAGAAAGGAGAGGGATGGGGGAGAAAGGAGGAAGGGAAAGTGATTCATAACATGAATTATCAATGATTAACATACTTGTTAATGTTTGCCACAGGGTTCCCCTTCCAACAAGAGGAGAAGTCCTTTACTACAACCAATTATTGAGGGTGAAACAGCCTCCTTCTTCAAGGACATAAAGGTGAAGAAACAAAACTGCTAATAGCTAGTCCTGACAAGTCCCCACACCTCACATTAATGAAAACTATATTGATATTTGATCTCCAGTATTACTTCTCTGTAGTGTCTCCAGAAAATCATTGACTGCATGAATATAGTCAACTTTGAACAATATTTTTCTTTTGATCATAGATTAGCTTCTTTCCTTTGCTTCATTTCCATTAAAAAAAATTTGCCACAAAGAACTGTTGGTATACCTTAGTGTTTGATTTCATAGTTAACAAAAGCTTCTGGAATGAATTTTCTTCCTTCCAAATCTCTCTAACTTCTACATAGTGACAGCCCATTTAGCCGCTGAGATCATATACTTTTCTGCCTGTGCTGGGATTTTTCTCCTGCCCTCTGTCTTCCTAACTAGATGTCTAGAAAAACACACTATTTTTGCAATATTTTTCATATATGAAGATGATAATTCTGATCTACCCTTAGTACAACGTTTGATTTGTGTTTTTTATCTAGCTGTAGTGATGGAGCTACAAGAAACTACTTTTATAGCCAGTCCCATCTTCACCCATTTGCAGACTGAGTACAGGTGTTCAGTCTAAGTCAGGGGTGAGGAACCTGCAGCTTCAAGGTCACATGGGGTGCTCTAGGTCCTCAAGTGCAGCCCTTTGACTGAATCCAAACTTCACAGAACAAATCGCCTTAATAAAAGAATTTGTTCTGTAAAACTTGGACTCAGTCAAAAGGCTGCATCCAAGGACCTAGAAGGACACATGTGGCCTCCAGGGCACAGGTTCCCCACTCCTGGTCTAAGTTAATCAAAATTTTGTTTTGTTTTTTTTTTCAGTTACTTATAACTGATACATAAAGAAATCAGCTCCACTAACCCTGACTTTGGTTGATATCACATTCCAAAATGAAACTCAAACTTATCACTCTTGATCTTTGTTAGCAACTCTTGAAAAAGGCATGTGGCTGACCACAGCACTAGTGAGGTTTCAGATTCAGACATTTTCATTTCTCTTTTGCAGAGATAATCTGAAGCTGGATGTAGTTGTATCTAACTCTGATCAGGTTATTTGTTGGCCAATTCAAATATCATAATTTTCCCTGTGAATTTGGACACTTGTGTATGAAACTTAAAGCACTATTCTGGTATCTGCATGGGATAGAACTGTTACTACATAAGAAAACTTGTTCTTGATAAGATTCAGAATCTGATAGAACTTGCCCTACTACGTGAACTGTGGACGAACTTCAAGTTGTCGTTAGAACTTAAAAACCTTTAAAAGTTCTTACCCTACAGTTGAAATCATCTTCTTACCCTCTTCCAGTCAGTGTTATGTAAGGGAATTCATTCCCTATATTTATATTAATATTACCTTGGATCACATTAAATGTTTTATCAGACAAGATTCATAGGTCCATTGGTTCGAGAAAGGTGCTTTCTTCCAAATCAAATGTCAGACTTATGGACCCACTGTATCTGGAACCAGATTAAAATGTAATTGGGAAATGTTTGATAAAATAAATAAAAATACAATGTAATATAGATAATGTTAATTGGTGGTTTTCTAAGTCAATTTGCAACCAGCAGGGATCTCTTCCTATTTGAGTTGACACCCCTGATCTGAATTATTGACAAAAATGTTGGATACTATCAGAAGTCAGTTATTGGTTTGAAAAGTATCACTGTATCACAAAGATATCTCAAGAGACATTGCCAAATGCCAGGATAAAATACCGATTCTCCTGGTCTGTCTGTCTGTCTATTAACAGTATCAAAAAAAGCAAGTGAAATTCGTTTGGCATCACTTTAACATCGTTAAAAATCTCAGACTGGCATTGAGTACAGAATGATAAACGTGGTCCTGAGACATTTAACAATCAGTTCCTGAATTCTTTCTATGGTTTCCAGTACCTACCTTTTAGGAAAGTGGGGTGCTTCCTGTCTCCAATCTTCTGCTGATTTTTGTTTGGTTGGTAATCACGGTGCTTAGTCATCACGACAAGTTCTTTTACTACTTTGGGACGTAAGTTTGTCCAAATCTGAAGACTTGACCTCATTTGTAAAGACTAGGTGGTAGTGTGTTATTATGTCTTCTCTTTCGTGAGTTTCCCTTTGCACTTTAAAAACATTCTTCAAAGTGGAAAGGGTTGATAATTCTTGACAGAGAAGCTTTTACAAAGTCTGCTTTCTCTTTCTTACCTGTTAATTTTATACAATCTGCCTCATATGGTGAGAGGTTGGTCCCCTTTCATATGCTTATTTATCATCCAAGTGTAAGGGGCTATTTTGGTTTTCTTTCCTTGGTAATTGTTTGCTGATTGGATCTTATTCTTCACTTATATTTTCTTGACACTATTTCTAAATCTGTTATCCTTGGCCATGTGAAAGACATTGCTTCTGAGATCTCTCTTTTTACATGTCTCTTATAAATGTGAGTTCATCAGAGATTTACCCCTGGCATTTTTTTATTTCTTCAAATGCCTTTTTTCCCCAACAATTGTACTGTCATAGTTCTGTGACCTCTTGAAACCTTATCTTTCTTTTCTACCCATGGAGATCATACTTGTTTTTGTTATAAACTTCTTGAAATCTGCTTATCTTAAAGTCTAAGATACATGTATGACTATGCCCATTGTTCTTCTACTTGGCTATTATGAAATCTCCCAAAATATCATCATTCTCTGTCAATGTTCCAGCACTTCCACATGGCCAACCACTTCTTATTTGTTCTTCAAAATAAAGTGCAATTAATGGCAAAATGGTTCAGTGGATAAACCCTGAACCTGGAGCCAGTCTCACCTGAGTTTAAATCTCACCTCAGATACTTAGTAGCTGTATGACCCTAAATTTACTAATCTGTAAGTAACATGTTGATAATAATAGTGCTTAATTCCAAGGGTTGTCACGAGGACAAAATGAAATTAATTTATCAAGCATTTTGCAAATTGTAAAGTGCTATATAAATCCTAGCTATCATCATCATCATCATCATCATCATCTGCCTCCTCCACATTCTGAGAGACGACCATGTCCCAAAAGCAAATCACTTTGGTTGTCTGCTTTTATTTTTTAATTTTACTTTTACTTATTTCTTTTGTTTTCACGCTGCCTTTGTTTCTAAATATATTCTAATGTCCATTATATAATAAATCATCCCGAGTAATTTTTAAGTAAGTTTTTCAAAGGAAGAGATAAAAAAAGCTCAGCAAAACCAATCAATATATCAACCTCGTACATGCAAGATTCCGTGTCCATAGCCTCCTACCTCTGCAAAGAGCCGGTGTTTTTCAGTGTTTCCCCCAGAGCTGAGTCATTCCAGTCAACTAGCAGCCAGTTTCTGTTTTGTTCTTCTCTTTTACGTTGTTGTCACTATACAGCTTCTTCTGTTCTCGCTTCCACATCACTCAATGTCAGCACACACAGTCTTTCCAAGTTTCTTGGAGTTTTTCATATTCAGCATTTCTTAGAGTTCATTAGCATCATATTATGAATGTGTTTAATCATTCCCCAATTCAGGGTCATTGACTTTGCTTTGATTGACTTGAGTAGAATCAGACTTCTAAACAATGTCTTCCTAATTGAAATTTCCCGTGGTCGTATCTTAATATGTTTGTGTTGATGAGAGTAACCAGATTAAAAAAAAAAAAGGGCTGATATGTGTTGCTCCAGGAGGAAGAGGATGATGGTTCAGAAGATGACAGTAACACAAAGCCAGACTTCACAATCCCCATAGAAACTGACTTCTGCTTTCTGGACCAACTGGAAGATAATGCCGAACATTTTGTTTCCCCTTTGGATGATAAGTTACCTCCAAAAGGCAGTCAGGATATGAGACTCTCCAACCTTCATGCTGCATCTGTGTATGTCACACTTCTTAAAGCTTTTTACTTTCATAAATTATACTTTTTTCAACTTTTCTTTATTAAGAAAAACATATAGACCAAAAAGATATGACTTATTCAGGAAATATTTGCCTGGAACACTGGTACTCCTAGTCAAAGACCTAGGTACAAATATCATCTTTTATGATTATTAATTGTGTGATTTCCCAGGGAGTTTTTCAATGGGGGAGTTAGATTAGATGGCATTGGAGGGGCTTTACAGGTCTCCATGTATGGTCCTCTGACTGGTGTAGAGTTAAGAGTGAGGTTGTTTGTTTTTTTAATTCATTAGTTTGGAGAGTTTCCTGACATCTCTTATTAGTTGCTACTTCAACAAGAAAAAGATGATTATAAATGGCTCCACATGAATCTGCCCTTCACAATCTGATACATCTCAAGTATAAATCCTCTCTATTTTGTCAAGGAAATATGGCAAAGGTCAACATGGGATTTCATAAGCCCTAAGGACGCTTAAAATAGCAACAGTCTGCCATGACATCTGCTTCTGCTGACCCCAAAGTTTTATTTTCATAACTACTGCAAAACTGTCCCCATTGGTTTTCCTTTCTACTGCATTACTATGGGGGGAGGGTTGTTTAATTTTGATTTTCTTTAATTTTTTAACCTTCTTAGACATGAGCTCTTAGAACAACTTCAAGAAGTGAAAGAAGAGAAGAAAAGAATCCGAAAAAAACTTCGTGACTTTGAGGATAATTTTTTCAGACAAAACTCAAGGTACTACATTTCCCCCCCTTTTCTTTCTAATCCATCTTATACTCATCTGGGACTTTGCCGTGTTACTTTCCTGTAGTCTTATCTCCCAGGACCCCCCATTCTCAGTAGTCTTGTCTTTTGCTATTTCACTAAATGATTTCCTGAAAAATTAAGGTCCAAGAAAGAAGTAAAATATCACATGTTCCTCTTTAGGTAGCAGAGTAACTTGTTTTGAAATAATTTTTAGGAAACTGAGATTGAGGCAGGGGAAGGTGAAGGACAATGAAGAATAGAAAGTAGCACCACAAAAATTGTGTTTAATCAATTTAAAATAATCAGAGTTGGTTTTAGGGCAAAAATGATCATGAGGTCATAGTGTCACAGATCTAGCAGCTGGAAGGTACCTCAGAGGTCACATAAACACAGCCACTCCTTTTATGGATGGGGAAACCAAAGCCCAGGGAGGTTAAATGATTTTCCCAAGGTCACCCAGGTAGTAATTATCAGATGGGATTGGAACCTCTGACCCACAGCCAACATTCTTTCCACCTGACTGTGTTGTCTCTGACTGCCCACATAATAATGACACGTGCATTTTTAGACTCCACATGTGAGGCCCAGGTCATGCAGCTAATAGTTCAAGTGAAGAACTTATCTACATTGAGAAGAAAGAGAACTTTGTTCTCTTTTGTTGACAGGGATTATCCCACTTTATCCTTGTGCAATTTCTATGACACATTTTAAAAGTAGATTTCATTTGGCATTCATATCTGTCGCATAATAAGTCAAACGCAAAACTGAGTAAGGTTTTTGGATCTTTTTTTTCTTTCAGTTAAGTTTCAGCCACTAAAATAGATTATTCATTCACCAGGCTAAACATCATAATTACCACAAATTCAGAGATTTCAAAACCCACCTGTTATAAATAACAAAATGTTTGGGGAGACATTTTTGAAAATATACCCATAGAATCTTAGAGATAAATGAGACCTCCTTGGAATACCCTCATTTTTACAGATGAGAGACCTAAGGTCTAAAGAATTTAATTGTATAACAGAAAATGGAAATTAGGATACTAAAATGGATGTTTAATTAAAATAACTGAAATTGGTCTTAGAACAAGTATGCTCATTTGCACTATTAATTTAAAAACCATATTATATTTATAAAACATACAATTTTAAGGTTCATATTCTATGCCACATTATATTTTTTAAATATACATTTTTAGAGTTCATATTCTGTAGATAGCATGATGTTCAAGGGAAGAATTTAAGTAAAATGTAAAACAAGTATCTAAGTACAAATGTAAATAAAATGTTCTCTTTTTAAGCTAACTAAAATCTTGATGGCTTTGCATAATGTCAGATATCCTTGATTTGCATTAATTATTTGAAAGACATGTAAAATAAAATACAACCACTCTGTAGTAAAGAATTTTATGTGGGAAAGAAAGGAAAAAAATGAATATCATCTTCTCCTTGTATTTCCCTCAGAAATGTCCAGAAGGAAGACCGCACTCCAATGGCTGAAGAGTATATTGAATACAAACATGTGAAGGCAAAAATAAGGCTCTTGGAAGTGCTCATCAGCAAGAGAGACATTGATTTAAAGATCATGTAAAAAAAAATCTCTTCAGAAAAGACTCAGTAGCTTGAGTTATTGAAGGATCCTTCACAAGACAGTCAGCAACTCTCTATGAAACTAAGAAATCCAGTGGTGTGGAGTACCAAGGATAGCTCCAGTCATGAAGGCTATTTGGTCCGTGCTACAGTCATTCACTCACGTATCATATCGTTTACTGAGAAAGAAACTTTTGTCTGGGTATGTCGTTGTACCCGAGTCAACATTTATGCACATACACATGCATTTCACTGTGGTGCAAACTTTACTAATATTAGCTATTCCATCATTAAGTTTAGATATACTCATCCTACACATGACCTACAGTTACTCAACATTCTGAGAAACAAAGAACTGTTCCATTTCACTGCGAGAAAAATAAGCTCAGGACTTTGATTCACTTCGAGTCTGCATGCTGTGGGGTCTTCTGTTGTCTTTGGATCCCATTCAGTTAAATGTTTCTGTGAATTAGCCCGGGATGCTGCCTTGCCTTTCATTGTGACGTTTTAAATAGCACTATGCCATCCGCCATCTTTGTTCATGGCTTGGCTTTTACTTCAGCTCAGGTAGATGGCAGCTCTGATCAGAATGACAACTCCTCCCTTGATTGGTATTTTTATTTCATGTTTCTTCAACTGAGCAATAGATTTCATACCTTGGCTGTGACTGGGTTGTATCCAGCAGCCCAGATAGGATGATGAGAAGACAGCATAGGCAGTAGTTGCTTCAGATAACTGGAGTGTTACCTGAAAAGTGATTTCTCTTTCTGTGATGGGTTAAAGAAGTAAAAGGTGGGGTGGGTAAGTGGCATGGTGAATAGAGAACTGGCCCTAGAATCAGGAGGACCTGAGTTCAAATCCAGCCTCAGAGACTTAATATAAAACTAGTTATATGACCTTGAGCAAGTCACTTAACCCCAATTGCCCTGCCTTCCCCCCTTTAAAAAGGCAAAAAAAAAAGTGAAAAGTTCTCATTTAACATTGACTCAGGCCACCCACATGCCTATAGAACTGCAGTTTATGTCTGCTGTTTTCTTTTGATTAAAAAACAAGATAAAAAAGCATGCTGGATTATTATTTTCAGTGACTGGGTATGACATAAGAGGTAGGCCTCTGTTCCTGTTTTCCTGAGCTAAAGGCAAATGTGGGCTTATGACAGGAAGCTGGGAACTGAAAAATAAATTATTTCTTCAAAGGTGATCTCCAAGGCAGAATATTATTCACATCATTTTCAGTGAAAATATGTAGGTAGAGAAGAGTCTATTGCTGATTCATTTCCATTCATTTTCATTGCTGATTATTATCTCTGTTGGAGAATGTTCGATAAAGCCATCTTCGTTGTCTAATAGGACCAAGCAGTTCGAAGACTTCGAATCATCCATTTCAAAAATGGAAAAATTTTAAGTGGGACAGTTCCCCCTGTGATTTCTCAGCTTTTCTTCTTATCCTCCATAGCAACAAACATCACTTTCTGCTTGATACTTCTTCCAAATCTAGGAAGTGTGTTTTGGAAGAAGTCGAGTAGATTTCTGATGCATGAACTGATTTCTTAAGGTTTTTTCTTCTGAAGAAGTCACTTGACGGATGAACATGCCTGTCTCATTTGGAGGGCTGACCTTTGAATCCACTTGACAATTCTTAAAGCTAATTGCTTTGAAGTGTCCTAGGTGGATTTCTAATGTTAACTTTGCCAAACTACTTTAAATTAATGGCACTATAACCTCAAAGTGGCTTTTCTCCATTTCTATCAATTGTAGTCGAAGAATTACTAACAGGTGGAGAGGGCTGTTAAGGGAGGGAAGGATCCCTTTTTTTTTAATGAATGTAAGCATGAGCTCTGTGCTAATCATTTCCCCATTTTAACTTGTATACAGTGACAGTGCATAGCCAAAAGGTCAATTGTAAATTTTTAAATTTCAAAAATGCGACTAGACATCGATAATGATTCTGGATGCTTTGATTCACTGTTTATATGACAGATTGTTATAACTCCAAAGAGTTACAGCTTAAAAGATAAAATGTATTTTGATGATAGTTTCTATTTTTGAAATTGAATGTGATTAATAATGAATTCTACATAATCAAAAATTGTATTTTTAAAGAAAAAAATTTTGCCTCTCGAAAAAAAAATTTTAAATATGAGGGAATATCGATTAGAGTATGTAACTATTTAATTATTATGCCTGAGAATATCTTTGAAGAAAACCTATAGGAAAAAAACCTTATAGAACTAAATTATAAAACTCAAAACACCAAATGGTAAGAAAACTAATATTACTGACATATCTAAATTAACCACATTATAAAGTAACAAATTTTTATTTGGTTACTAAGTAGGCCAAAAAATCAGTAAAATAAATCCTCGTTTTCAGTTCTGATTTCCACTTTAATTTGTAGTCATTCAAATACCTAAACTTATAGAACCCAACTTTTAAAAATTGTTTTTAAAATAGCTCAAAACTTATTTGTAGACATGCTACATGCTATACTGGTATGTAAATAAAATAGTTATGAGACAAATTTGTTTCTATTACAACACAGTTTGCAAAGAGTTGTATCGTGACACAAGTTATTTTATTTGACTTTGCATGGACGAGAGCATTGGGGGGGTGAGTTATTTTTTTCTTTTGCCTTTTGGAAATATGCATGTTTATTACCAAATGCCAGCATAATAAAAATCTTCAAGATGAATAATAATTAAAAGAAAAAACAAAATAAAAATAATGATTGATTATGAAAATTCAAGATGGAAAAGGCTTATAATTTTCACAAGAAGCAAATATATACAAGAATTCAAGTAAGGGCTGTTTCAAAATACATCAAGAAATAAGAAAACATTCTTCTGTCTGTAAGGGGAAAGCCTGCCATCTTTCTACACATTTGTTAACTTCAAAGAAGGTTTGTGCAGAAGAACACCAACTCAGGCCAAACTTGAAAAACAAAATGAAAAGATGTTTGCCTTTGAAATATCATGTCATGGAGAGATTATGTAAGACTGTAGTTTACTTCTGGATGCTTGCTTTAATTGACGAGGGGAAAAGGCCATTGTAGTTACTCACAGGTTAGATAGACATGGCCTGATCTGTAATCTCCATTTAAAGAATGGAAGTGATTGATGGGGTGAGGTTTGGAAAATTGACCAGATACCAAGTATGTGCACACTTAGGAGGGCCCCTGTGTGGTTGGTACAAGTTGGGCATTTTGTTTAGGCATCTCATCATTTTATGTGGAGTACAATATTTGGACCTCTGAGGGATTCAGTTTTCTAATGAGGATGAATTTGCTGTGCTTTCTATGTGCCTTGTTAAATTGTGTTACAAAAAGAAATTTAAAATTCTTGTCTCAGGGGATTTCTGTATGATTGCATATTCAATGCCTATTTTATAAATAAAAGTATCCATAGATTATTACGAATATATAAGAATGTGAGGAAAGAATGAGAATGTTGTCATCATTGTTAAGTCTGGGATACAGTGCAATTAGATGGAATGCCTTTAATATTGGAGATGCCATTTTTCTTGCATAAAAATCATTTATTGTATTGACAACTTGGAAGCTAAGCTAGGTTTAGACTATTTAATATATCATCAACTTGAGTTAACTATTTTAGAACTATTTTGAAAAGTACTTCAGAATGTTTATTTGAGTGAAATACTGAAAATCTGTTTTACAGTCAAAATCATATTTTTCTTTGATGACAGTAAAGTTTCCTTTTCCTTGTATACTGCATCTTGGTTTTGTCATTTGACCTAAAGAAGACTATTTTCTAGATGCTTTAAAAGAAAGGAAAAAACAGAAACCAGGCTCCCTAATGCCACAGTATCCAGCCATCAAGCTCAGAGGAAAAGGGACAGATAGACAAATAAGTGTACCTTGTTGCAAAAATGGTCTTATAAAAAGCCTTGAATTTGTCAAAATATCGTCCCCCAGTTTGTTTTTTTTAAGTCCTATTTTTTTCTCAAACTCAAACTACATGTTTTTAAAAACTAAGTTTTGGGCAAAAAGCTTGCTAAGTTTCTTCTAATGGTAGCTTTTGAAGGGACTAATAAGATATAATAAAAGCCATACAACATGACCCTGAGCTTTGAAGGTCCCCCAAAATTCCTCACTTCCAGAGTGCTCATTGCACCTCTGTGGTCATCTGCATGTACTCAGAGGACATGCTTTATAAGGATGGTCTCTGGGAACTGATACAGATCAGATCAAACTAATCTATTTATATAAGCATGATTGTAAAATACAAAAATATATATGTATATGTGTGTATGTGTGTCTGCATATATGTATATATGCATATACATATATATGTCCATTTTCTTATATAGAGATGCTGGTGGCATATATAGATATTCATGTTTCTCCCCAGAATTCAGAGGTCAATTACTCTTAGATGCATAGATATAATATTAGTTTGGCAGACTTCATTCCATATCTGAAAACAAACTATGTTATCATGCAAATAATGACCTGAACAAAGGATAAAATTTTAGGAAATATGTACCCAGAACTATTTAAGTGATATGTAAAATTTGAAATCACCATGTGTACTTTTAAAATGTAAACTGAATGAAAGCTGTGTACATTTTTGTACATGATTGTATTTTGTACAAAATTAAAGAGAATATTTTTACCTCTGTGAGCATCTTGAAATTGGATGGTATCAAGGATATTTGAGGAAGTGATATTATTTCCTCATACCTAGGAACCACAAATTGTGGCTTAGACCTGAGGTCTATGTAAATGTTTACATATTCCTTTGAATAGAATGTAAGCTCGTTGAAAGCAAGAACTATTTTTTTATGCTGTATCTATATTCCCAGGGACTCAAAGAATGCCTTACACAGAGCAGGTATTAAATGCTGCTGCTTAGTGTCATAGCTCTCTGAAGAGTCTAATGAAAATGGACATTCTTATACTTGTTTTTTAGTGATACATTGAGGAGCAATGTTATTGGAGGCCAGTGTCTGTATTCCAGGTTTCCCTTCCCTTGTAGCTGCTCCTGCCCGCCCCCTCCCAACCCCCGTTTTAAGGAGTAGATGACAAGAGGGGGGGGGGGGGAAGGGACTATTAATCTCCAAATTTTCAGAAGTTGAATTGTGTGATGGGGGAAAACGTTTTAATTATGCAAGGGGGAAATTTCGTTCCTTTAACTCATGCCCTTGCTAATGCCATGGTTCTGGTGAATCTGAGTCGCCCCCAAATATTATTAGTTCCAGATCAAAATTATTCTCTGTCTCTCTCTCTCTTATTTGAGAATAGAGAGCTTTTGGAAAAATTTTATTCTATAGAGGCCACATAATGAATTTGTAGAGTTGTCCTCCATGCATTGTCATTATCTTTAATTTTTTTTCAGTGTAAGATATTTTATTTTTTTTGTCTTTATTAATTTGTTTGTTTACTTTTAATTTACAAGATTCAATTCCACAATTCCTTGAGTTTCAAATTTTCTCTCCCTCCCTCCTCTCCCCCACCCCATGATGGTATACAATCAAGTATAGGATCTGCTAATACTTTCACATAAGACAGTCAGGTTGTAAAGACGGATTGTATCAGATGGAATGAAAAATGGTAAAGAGGAAACGAAATCAAACAAGAAAAAGAAAAAGATCAGGTAGTTTGCTTCAATCTGGATTCATACTCAGTTCTTTCTAGTTCTTTCTCTGTATGTAGACATCTCTCTCCATTGTGAGTGTTTTGGGATTGACTTATATCACTGCATTGCTGAGAAGAGACCAGTCTATCAAAGTTGGTCATCACACATACATTGTGTCTGTAATTGTGTACAAATTTCTCCTGGTTCTACTCTTCTCACTCAGCATCAATTTGTATAAGCCTCTCCAGGTAAATATGAAGTCCATCTGCTCCTCATTTCTTATGGCACAAGAGTGTTCCATTATATGCATATACCACAACTTGTTCAGCCATTCCCCAATTGATGGGCACCCCATTAATTTCCAATTCTTTGCCACCCATTGTCATTATCTTTAATGAAATAATTAATTGTTTCTATTATTTGCTCTTTGACCTACTCATTCTTTAGGATTAGATTATTGACTATCCAGTTAATTTTTAATCTATGATTCAAAGGTCCTCTACTGAATATAATTTTTATTGCATTACAGTCCAAAAAGTATGAACTTCTGCATTGGTTTCTGAGGTTTTTATGCCCTGAGACATGATCTTTTTGGAGGTGTCATGTGTATAGAGCTAAAAAAACGTATACTTCTATTTCCATGATCTATCATATTTAACTTTTCTAAAATTCTATTCATCTCCTTAACTTTTTATTTTATGGTTAGATTTATCTAGGTCTGGTAGGAGTAATTGATGTCCCCCACTATTATAGTATAGTATTATACTAAAAACCAATATATTATAGTATAGTATATATATAATAATACATATTATTGTATATTTTACAGGCTATTTCCTCTTGTAATTCATTTAACTTTTACTTTAAGAATTTGGATACTGTGGGGGGTGGCTAGGTGGCAAAGTGCTGGCCCTGGAGTCAGGAGGACCTGAGTTCAAATCCGGCCTCAGACACTTAACATTTACTAGCCCTGTGACCTTGGACAAGTCACTTAACCCCAGTTGCCCTCCTCTCCCCTCTCCAAAAGGAAAAAAAAAGGATACTGTGCCATTTGGTGCATATATGATATTTGTTGTCTACAATATCTTTTAGCAAAATGTAGTTTCCCTAATTATCTCTTTTAATTAGGTTCATTTTTGCTTTTGTCTGAAATCATGATTGCTACCCATCCCTTTTTTACTTCAGTTGAAACATAATAGATTCTGTTCCAAACTCTTATTTTAACTCTTTGTGTTCCTGTTTCAAGTGTGTTTCTTGTAAAGAACATATTGCTGGATGTTGGTTTCTAATCCATTCTGCTATCTTCTTCCATTTTATGGGTGAGTTCATCCCATTCACATTCGCAGTTATGATTACTTTTTCCCTCCATCCTATTCTTTCACCCCCAGAGAGCATTCCAATATTTAGGAACTGACTTGAGACTATGAACAACAGAAAGAAAAGTTTCCAGTACCATAAAGTGGGGTGCTAACCTTGTGCAATATTTATAAGCAGGTGACATTTGGGATTCTATATCATTCGCTACCCAATTCTAGGTCAGAGATCTGGGGCAGACTGAGGGGGGAGCATGCACCTATGGGTGCTATTCCATGAAGAGGAGTGGTCATGGGTCCTAGGCAGTTTACTGAGCAAGAAGCAAGTTTAGAAGCAAGTAGCAGCTGTGTGTCTTTAACTACAGCAGTGAAGCAGGGTCTCAGTTCCTGTCTTAAGACTAGTTCTGAAGTTTGCAGCAGAATAACCAAGGCAGGGAACTTGGAGAAAACGGGAATTTACAGTTTAGTTGCTCTTAATCTGCAAAGCTTTTCAGTTGGTTGAGAAGGCCTCAATCCAGCATTAATCTACTGTAACTTCAAGCCAGAGGTCAATCCAACAGGAGTGCAAACCCAAATCCAGGTCAGAAAATTATAGATCTTACACCAGGAGTCAACCATGAGAAACTTTGTCCTGGATCCTACCACAGAAAGGGCACTGAAAGCTTGTAAATTCTCAGCTTGAGTTATTTCTGAAATTGTGACAATAATATAATACTCAATATTCCCAAGGAAGCAGCTAAAGTACAAAAAACTCAGTCAGAAAAAGACAAAAATTCAAACTAGAACTTCTCTCCAGAGGTGGGCAGAATCCAAAGGCAAGAAGTACGGAAATAAAGGAAAGAAGGGAGAGAGAGGGAGAGAGAGAGAGAGACAGAGAGAGAGAGAGAGAGAGAGAGAGAGAGAGAGAGAGACAGAGAGAGACAGAGAGAGAGAGAGAGACAGAGAGACAGAGAGAGACAGAGAGAGAGAGAGAGAGAGAAGGAAAAAAAATAATCCCTCTATAAAGAGCTATGATGGTACCAGGGACACTCAAGACTCAAACTCAGAAGAAGAAAATGATTCAAAACATCTATAAGAAATGTTTCAAAGAAAAACATAAGTGGGATATGGGTAAAATCAAGATGGCAAAGAACATGATGCAACCTACTCAAACTCTCCTAACATTCCCCTCCAAACAACTTTAAAATAAAGCCTCAAATCAGATTCTCAAGTGGCAGAGCCAACAAAAGGTCAGTGTGAGACATTTTTCCAGCCTAAGACAACTTAGGACATTGGCAGGAAAGGTCTGTGACATAGGTGTGGAGGCCTGTCCAGAGCATAAGCATGTAGCAGCAACAGCAGTTTGGGGAGCTCTCAGTTCAGAGATGGTAAGGGGTTCAGAAAACTGTTTAGAAAGAGATTACAAGCAATTCTTTGCTGGACCTGGGTGCAGCTAGCAGTGATTGGTAACTCTATAGCCCATAATCATTTCTCGATAGCAGTTCCAGGACAGAGAGTAGCACTTATCATCAGTCACAAGGGAGCAGGGGTCCTAATTCCAAGGCAAGAAAGAGGAGTAACATCTGTGGGTGCAAGAAAGCACAGGCCCTGGTCACAGTTCCAGGGCCCAGAGGAGCACTAGTATTTGTGACTGCAGGAGAGCAGGGGCCCTTTCTGGATAAAGACCAGAACACAGAGTAGGAGAGCAATGACCACACTTCTCCCTGCATCACACAACCTTGGAAAAACCAAAAACTTCCAGACCTTCAGCTTCGGTAATAGTAGCATGAAAAAGCCTGAAGCTTGGGACAGTACCTCTACACTTCAAGGTGGGCAGAACCCAACTTTAACATAAAGTTCAGAATCAAGAAATAGACTGGAAAAATGAGCAAACAGAAAAAAAGAGAATTTGACTATTAAAAAAGACCAAAACACAAACTCAGAGAAGGCAACAACATGAAGGAGCAAGGATTACAATTGAGAATCCCCTACCCAGCAAAACTGAATATAATCTTTGGGTCAGAGGAGGAGATGGATATTTAATGAAATAGAAGAAATTCAAGCATTCTTGAAGAAAAGATCAGAGCTGAATAAAAAATTTGACATTGAAATACAAGACTCAAGAGAAAGCATAAAAAAGTAAACATGAAAGAGTAAATGTAAGAGACTCAATAAAGTTAAACTAATTATATTCCTATATGAGAAGATGATACTTGTAACTTTTAAGAACATTATCATTATTAGGTCAATTACAAAGGAGCCTACATAGACAAAGGTCATGAGTGTGGGTCAATTATGTTAGAATGATCTCAAAAAAATGTAAGAGAAAGATGGATGCACTGGGAGAAGGGAGAGATAAGATAATTAAATTTTTCTCACATAAAAGAGGCCTTTAAGGAAGATCCTTTATAATAGAGAGTTAGGGGGGCAATGTTTGAACCTCACTCTAATCAGAATTGATTCAAAGAGGGAAGAATATTATAATACACAGTTGGGTTTAAAGATCTATTTGACTCAATAGGAAAACAAGAGGGGAAAAGGATAAAAATTGGGAGGAGGGATGATAAAAGGGAGGGCAGGTTAAGGGAGGCAACTGTCAGAAGCAAAACAGATTTTTGAGAAGGGACAAGATAAAAAGAGAGAGAGACAGAAGGATAAAAATAAAATAGGATGGAGGGAAACATACAATTAGTCATCCTAACTGTGCATGTGAGTGGGATGAACTCACATAAAATAGGAAAGCTCACATAAAATAAAGTAGAATAAATTAGAAACTAGAATCCAACAACATGTTGTTTACAAGAGACATACTTTAAATAGAAAGACACACACAGGGTTAAAATAAAAGGCTGGAGCAGAATCCATTACGCTTCAGTTGAAGTTAAAAAGAAGGCAGGAGTAGTAATTATGATCTTAAAGGAAAATAGATCTAATTAAAAGATAACCAGGGGAACTACATTTTGTTAAATGATACCACAGATGATGAAGTAATATTTTAAAAATTTATAGCAATTTTCTTTGATAAAGGCCTCATTTCTCAAATATATATGGAATTGAGTCAAATTGGTAACAGCAAGAGCCATTTCCCAATTGATAAGTGGTCAAAGGCTATGAACAGGAAGCTTTCAGACGAACATATCAAAGCTAGCTATAATGATATGAAAAAATGCTCTAAGTCATTATTGATTAGAGAAATGCAAATTAAAACAACTCTAGGGTACTACCTCACACCTATCAGAATTGACAAATGCTGGAGGGGATGAGGGAAAATAGCTACTTTAATAAACTGTTGATTGAGTTATGAATTAGTCCATTCATCCTGGAGAACAATTTGGAACCATGCCCAAAGGGCATACCCTTTGATCCAACTACTTTGATCTACTACTAAGCCTATACCCCAAAGAGGTCAAAGAAAAATATTTATAGCAGCTCTTTTTGTGGTGGTAAAGAATTGAAAATTGAAGGTCAGCCAGGTAGCACAGAGAGTAAGAGCACTGGCTCTAGTGTTGGAATGACCTGGAGATCGAATCCTGGGCTCAGACACTTAGCATCCACCCAGAAACACCTGGCTGTGTAACCTTGAGCAAGTTACTTAACCCCAATTGCTTAGGGGCGGCCAGGTGGCTCAGTGAGTAACAGCACCGGCTCCAGTGTCGGGATAACCTGGATCAAATCTGGGCTCAGATACTCAGCACCACACCCAGAAATAACTGGCTGTTTTACCTTGAGCAAGTTACTTAACCCCGATTGCTTAAAAAAAAAAAAAAAGAATTGAAAATTGGGGGAATACTCATCATTTGAGGAATGCCTGAACAAGTTGTGGCATATGTTTGGGCTAGAGTACTATTGTGCTATTAAAAAAATTACAAGCAGGGTTGTTTAAAAAAAAAAAAATAAAGGAAGACCTATATGAACTGATGCTAAGCAAAGTGAGAAAAACCAGGACATCATTGTGCACAGTAATAACAATGTCATAATGGTGATCAACTGTGAAAGATTTGGCTATTCTGATCAATACAATGATCCAAGACAATTCCAAGGACTCATGATGAAAAAATTGCTATACAGCTCCAGAGAGAGAAGTGGTGAACTCTAAGTGCAAATTGAAGTATAATTTTCTCACTTTTTTGTAACATGTCTAATATGGAAGTGTGCTTTTTATAATTTCACATGTATAAGTGGATATCATTTTGCTTGCCTCTTCACTAGATAAGGGAGGAATGGGAGGAAAAGAGAGAATCTGGAACTCAGCATTTAAAAGGAAATGAAGGTTTAAATTAAATAAATAATAAAATTTTTTTTTAAGGAAAGGAAGGAAGGAAGGAAGGAAGGAAGGAAGGAAGGAAGGAAGGAAGAAAGAAAGAAAGAAAGAAAGAAAGAAAGAAAGAAAGAAAGAAAGAAAGAAAGAAAGAAAGAAAGAAAGAAAAGTAAAAGAAGGAAAGAAAGAAAGAAGAAAGGAAAGAAAGTAAAAGAAGGAAAGAAAGAAAGAAGGGAAGAAAGAAAGAAGGAAAGAATATATGAAGAAAATATAGCTTGTGCACAAATCCAACCAGAATCCTGCATGAGATGAAGCAAGAGCCTGTAGACAAGATGCCAACATATTCTGTTCATAATGTCCTGTTACCTCCACCAGATTTGTCTTCATCTCTTTCTCCTTGTGCATATTTAGAAAGAATTCTTTTACTGTCCTCTTGGCCGTCACTGTTGCTGCTGCTGCCTTTAGCAACTGTGCTTACTCATTCCTGCATTTCTGTTGTTTGGGGTGTTCCAGAAGCAAATAATCTTTTCAGTTCTGATTTTTCCTTTGAAAATATTTCAAATACCTCCTTATGATTCAATGACTAAGCTCACATTGCAAAACAGGTCACCCTGGACTATAGACTGAGTTCCATTGCTCTTAAGAACACATTACTTACTCTATTCCCTCCCACATTTCAGGTGGATGCAGAATAGTCTTACCTTATTTGAATTTCCTTTCTTTTGTATTTGATATTTTTTCTTCTGATCCCTTATAGAACTTGTTTATGAATTTTTTTTTCAGAATCATTAAATTTAACCACCATGCATCTCAGAGTCTGCAGTCTTGTTTGTTTGTTTGTGTTCCTGGAGGTTATCTGTGTATTCTTTCAACTGTATTTCATTTTCTATGTTCAGAAGTTCTGAGCAGTTGTGAATTACTTCCTGAATCATTGTATTAAGGATTTTTTTGTCCTGTTCATAGGAGACCTATGATCTTTAGGCTTCCTCTGTGCATCCTACCTTTGAGATCAGTAAGTTTTGCTTGCATAGTGAGCAAATTTCTTTTAAAGTTGTTGGGTTCTTCTTCTTCTTTCTTCCTCTTCCTCTTCTTCTTCTTTCTTCCTCTTCTTCTTCTTCTTTTCTTCTTCTTCTATGTCCATGTCTTTGTATTTGTACTCAAAATCTATTATTCTCTCTTTTGTTTCTTGCTATTGCAGATGCCAGTTTTTCCATTATTCTCATTATTTTAGCTCTACAGGCAACAAATTCTGTTTTCTTAATTCTCATTTCTCTTTTGAACCACTCACATTCCATAAGGTCCTCTGTCTTTGTGAATGTTGGATCACTTTCCTGTATTTTGCAGTATTTATTCATAAATATAGATGCCTGAACTCATTTACTAGATGTGGAGACTAAATTTCCTCCTTTTGCTGATGTTTTCCCTATTGGTTTATCTGTTTATATTTAAGGTCTTTGCGTTTTCTTCTTTCTGAGGTCTTTGTTAATTTCAGTAATTTTTCCCTCTTATTTTCCCTTATTCACTCTCTGACTCCCTCCCCTCTGAGTGTGGTTTCCTTGTGGGATGGATCTCGAAGTGTCTCAGCCTCCTCTCACACTGGGCAATTCAAAGTTAATCAACCTTGGTCTTTGCCCCAACTGACTTTTGAGTAATCAAAAATGGCCCCAACTCAATGCTATACTCTTTCCCTCAGGTTCAGTGGGTGCTTCATCCTCCCTATCCCCACCCCTCCCACATCATATCCCCATCCTGGCATCCTGTCCCACTCCCTTATTTCTCTTGCCTGGCAGCAGTAGGCACTAACTAATACCACAGGATGGTATGAACCACCTGGCATTGGTGGTTCAGAGATTCACAATGCTGGTGCTATGGGGTTGTATGCCCCAGGAGGCTTTTGCTCTGACTGTCATGGCCAAGGCAAACTTCCATGACCCAGAGCTGGTGTTGTAACAGAACTGGAAATAGGGAGGGATATGGGGTGTGGGAGTTCCTTTTTTTCAAGGCCAAACCCATGTGTCTAGTCCTTGGGTCTGCTAGGACAGCCTCACTGCCAGTAGCATAGGAAAGGAGGAGGGGTGCCAAGTGAACTCAGGGTGATGGAGTGTCAGTTCCTGTTTTTTTTAACCCTCTTTAGGATTCTGGGCGTCTTAGACTATGAAGAGAATTGAAGTTGCTTTATTTTTGGAGCATAATTTCTGTTTAAGAGATGTTTGAGAGATCATGGGAATTAAAGAAAATGTCCTGTCTTATAAATAAAAATTTGAGAGAATTAGGAACTTTGATCAATACAATGACAATTATGGACCATCTGAGTAAAAAGTCAACCCCCATTTACATCTTACTATTAGTGGAGGACAGTGTTAAGTTTTACTCCATTTCTTGCTACTCCTAAGCTCCAACTCTTGCTTAGTTCAGGAACCTACTATTGTCCAGGAAATAATCCTTTTCTCTCCAGGAACTCTTTTGCTGATCTGCCATTATTTCTCTACTACTGCCTTCTCTGGGGCTCAGAGACGCCTGAGGGCAAAGAGGAAGAGACTGTGCACATAAGCAGCTTTCCCCACCTTTTGGGGGACCGAAGTCCATTCTCTCTGTGTGGTCTGGTCTGTGGGTTCAGCTCAGATCTCACTCTATTCCATAGTTGATTATTTCCTTTTAAAGGTCAAATCCAAGATGGAGGCTCAGCTTAATTCCAGTTATGATTCAATCAGGCATCCTCAATGTGCTGTCAATAGGCTAGTAATCATCCAGGTCAAGGCTACTTGTTCAGACCCTATCAAGATGGTGTCATCAGAGTCCCAAATGTATTTGGGTAGACATATAAGAGGTGGATTTGATGTAGGTGATAATTCCAAATAAAAAAGTTCCTGAAACAGAACCTCCCTATTAAAACCCACTCAGACTTTTATCCCCAATAAAACAAGTAATCAAATTAAAACTTTCTCCAGCATTTCTCACCACTGACCCCTCTGCCCACCATCAAAAAGGCCTTCTTTTAAGGTTCCAAGGGGGCAAGGTTGAAACTTGTACAGTAGAACTCTAGAGCAGTCCTCTAGATGCTGCCACTCTCGTGGGTATGAAAAGGTCCTTTTTCCATCAAGCAGTGGCTAGAGTCTCCATCCCAAGAGTAATAAGGAGGATGGGTTCAAGTCACATCTCCGACACATGCTGACTGTGACCCTGGTCACGGCCAGGGCTGGCGCTCCTGGAACCTCTCAAAGACTAAGAGAAAAGGATGGACTGAACTGCTAGAGGACATTTTCTCTCTTGATAGATCCCTATAACAAAATCCGATGTCCAGGATCTGATCTTATCTTCAAAAGAACATCTCTTAGGATGTCCATTAGCCTCTTGACTCATGATCAACTAAAAGTATCCACTTATTCTTTTTGATTATGGGCAATCTGGAAATCTCTGAGATAGCAGACGATGAAGTTCATCCCTTTATCCCACTGCAGGCTTGTTTCTAGGCATTTTTGATCCCTTACAATGGCCGAACAGCCAATGGGCTTGTGACAAAGAACATACTTGCTCCAAGCTTTGAATGGACCTGCTATCCACAGCTGTGACCAAGGTCTGAAAAGAAATATTGGCAGCAGTAATTGCTTCTGCTTCCTAGGCTTTCTTAATCAATTATGGCATTGGACATGAACCTCAAAATTTTTAGCACCCCTGGAAACATTACAAGTGATTGATCTCACCTCTAAGATCAGATATCAGCTTTGTTTTGCTTTTAAAACCTTTCACAATCTGCCTCCAACATATCTTTCCAGCCTAAACCATTCAGAGGAAATATCTTAATTTTGAATTTTCTTGGCAAAGATACTGGAGTGGTTTACCATTTCCTTCTCCCACACATTTTATAGAAGAGGAAACTGAGGCACACAGGGCTAAGTGATTCCCCCAGGGTCACACAGCTAGTAAGTGTCTCAGGTCAGATTTGAACTCAGGAAGATGAGTCTTCTGGACTCCTGATCCAGTGCACTGCAGGTGGTGCCACCTTGCAGCCCAAGGTATTCTAATGTTAATGTTTCTTTTCACCTTCTTCAAATCCTATTAACTTTCTAAATGGAAAAGGATGGAGGAGATTGTGAGGAAGGAATGAAGAATTAGATGGAACATTTGTTGTTTCAACTGTGAGCCAAGGCCAAGAGAAGGCCTGAGTCCAAATTACTTAGCAAGCATCTGCCAATGCTACTCAAAAGTGTATCTCTGTAGCTTATTAGTACAGTGTGAACTGATCAAAAAGGCTTTCAAATGTTTTCTATTCAGAACTTGCCAAACTGGTTAGGCATATGAAAAAAAGGTGAAAAAAACCCTGCTGAAATGTGTTTACCTATGTATTTTGGTTTCATCTCAGGTTAACCTCTCTCTTTCATCTCTTCCCAAATGAGCCATTCCTTTTACCAAAGAGAAAAAGCAGTTCAGAAAATCCACCACATCTGACAATGCCCGCAAATGTTGCACACGGGACACTTTTCACCTCTTCTAGGACTGTCAAATAATCTGATCAGCTTCGCACAGCAGGACCTGTCCACACTTCATGGCAGATCTACAGGGATCCCAATATGAGAATATCCTCTGCCATCTAACCTTCAAAACCTCTTCCTTTTTTCTCCCCTGGACCCCAAGCCTCCCCCATGTACCTATTTTTCATATTTAAATGTTTCCTTTAGATTCATGGATAAGCAGAAGAAACAGACAAACAACTCATCTCCTCCCATCTTGGGAAGAGGCCCTAGCCCAGGAGGGAAGATGGGTAGGAATCTAGTAACTATATTCTTCTGCCACCAGGGTCTTAGAATTGAAATTGTGTGTGTGTGTGTGTGTGCTGGTGATTCGCTATGCCATCCAAACAGGTGTACTTAGTGACTGCCACAAATGTCCTTTGCTTTGGCCAAGGGATCTACCCATCACTTTGTCAGTTGAGAGGAAAGACCTTTTATGTTTGGCTGCTGATGGTGTTCGGTTACTCCAAAAGTAGTCTGCCCCTCCCCATCCCATTTCCCAATTCAATGTTAGTCCACAGGACTGGAATATACTGAAAAAAATTACCAAAATATAAAGGCCCAATCAATCAACAAGTATTGATTTTTTTTCAGCATCTACCATGTGCCAAACACTGTGCTATGCCCTGGGACACGAATAAATACGAAGAATGAAACAATACCTACTTTCAATTAGCTCATTAAACCCCCAGGCCACAGGCTGTCTTCCTTGGTAACAACCTCCCTCAAATTCACAGGAGTCTGCAACTCACTGTTAATGGTCACATGATTTATTAATAATATCAGAATCAGAAAAAAGTGAACAGCAATTAAAATGGCATTTCAAAATATTTTGCCATAGCCAGGATTGAATTTTCCCTTTCCTTCCTACTGTTCCTCCAGTTGACATGAGGAAAATGGAAGAAAAAGAGATTGAAATTTAAATCATTTGGGGGAACTATTCTAACGTACTGAAAAAGCAGCGAGAAAAGAAAATAGCTGTGGATTACGCTCAGCTCTCACCATAGGTAGTGTAGTCTACCAAGCCTTGATCTCATCTATAATCCAGAACGCACTTCTCCCTGCTGGAGGGGTCCACAACCCCTGTGAAGCAGCTCATCTTGCTTCTGACACCCTCAGCAGTGTGCTTGGCTTTGCATTCCTCTCTTGTGGCTGCAGCCTCCTTCAAACCCAAGGCAAAGTTCCAGAGCCTAGGCTAGCTTATTATTACTCTGTCTTAGAGACTGAGAAACATCTCAGACAGAAGTCCCACCAAGGCCAAAAGAACCAGAAAACCTATAATTCTGGGAAATGTATCCCACACACATTTCCTGGGTCACCAAGTTTCTTTGGCTTTGTCCTCTTCAGTCTTCCTGGTTACAGAACTAAAAGACATCTTGAGCCTTGAGAAGCCAGATTAAATCCCCAGTGACCCCATTCTCAAGTCACTGCCAGACCCTGAAGGCAGGGGTGAAGGGAGGGAAGCCAATCAAGTTATTCCCCAAGAGATGGAGAGAAGCTTCCATTCCCCTCTGCTGAGGCAAAATCCTAGCTCCTTCCTCATCCCACCCACAGTCTTACTCTTATAGTCTATAATCTTTTTTGTTTTTGTTTGTGTCATGTGGAACCTAGCTGTCTTCAAGAGAAGCAGACCTACTCATTCTTCACCCCACTCTCAAGCCATCCCTTTGCCACCACCACACAACAATCTTTCCATCCATGTTATCTACCCATGTCTAGGTCATTCTCCATTCTCAAAGTTCCAACCTCCACCCCAATCCTTGCCTTCACACTCGAGAATTTCAATATGTATACTGATGTCTCACCCCACACTTTGGCCTACTGGTTCATCAACTTTCGTAACTTTTCATCGGCAAATGGGAGTGATCATACCTTTATATCACCATCACCCATAACATTTTACCTGCATGATTCCCAACTTCAGAATTCCTCTACAGGGTCATTGAATTATAGATTTGGAGCTATAATGGACCTTAGGGACCCTCTTAGTATAACTCTACCATTTCAGAGTAGAGGGAACTGAGGCAAAGAGAAAATTGGTAACTTACTCAGTTATGTGTATGCATGTGTGTGCACATGTGTACACACATACATATATACACAAATATATATATATATATGTATATATATGGAAAGAGACAGAATGGGGGGGGGGGATTTGAACCCAGAGTTTGACTCCAAATCCATTGCTCTTTCTGCAGTGCCTCTATCCCTGCTTCACTCTTCCTAAGTCTGTGCTATACTCCCAAGTCTCCCAATTTTGCCTCAGTTTCCCCCCTTCCTGGCCTTGGTGACTGAGTTCCTCTATGCACTATCTTTTACATTGAATCCCTTACTATCTTGCTTTATTAATACGTTTTAATGACAGTAGCACCCAAGACAGTGTTTAGCACTAGTAGTTATTGAAAATATACTTGTTGACTGATTAATCCATAGCTATTGATAAGCCATGGGTTGGGAAGCTCAAGGGGGTATTCTGGGAAGGACAATATACTAATTTAGAAGAGAACTCAACACATTACCAAATCTAACCCTATGTTATGCATTTTGTAGTTACAATGAGTAATAGTCTAATTTAAAACATCAGATTTATTGCATAATACCGAACAGTATGCACACACATAGAAAATAAACATTTCATATCCTTGTATTATAAAGAGACTGGAAAACTACCAAGGTAGCAATCAGAGAAGTTTAGAAAACAAAAAGCAAAAGCAAAACCCTATATCCTTTGTGTTGAGATGTGTAAAGTTTAATATCTTGTAATATCATATGGTTCATAAATACTGCATATTATATAAATAAGTTTTCTCTAGCTTAGAAGGTCTTTAAAATTAGATTCATGTGAATTCTTTGATCACAAAGGACATTTTTCCATGATGCGGAAGGTAGTAGAATTCCATCCCTTTGAGAAACATCTATGTGATTCAAACATAATTTCCCACTGTAATCAAGCATTTCAAATTTGTAAAACATGAGTTCTGAAATAAAGAATGTCCTTAATTTGCCAGCATTTAGTGAAGAAGGAAGAAAAATCTGTTGGATAAAAATTTTGCATTTTTAATGTAAATTTCAAAAGAATAAATCGCATGCATCCTCTGAAGGGGAGAAGAAAGGAAAAGTGAAATAAAGCTAGAGAAAAACAGAAAGGGGGAGAAGAAGAGTTCTACAGGAAAAGGGGGAGGATGGGAGGAGGCTGGGAAAGAAGAAAAATTTAAAATGAGGGAAAAGTGAGTTAGGGAAAAACTGACTAGAAATTTCACACTGTTACATATGGTTTATTGCTACCTTCTCCTGGCACAAGAGAGACTCTAAAAACAAAGCTTGCCAGGAAAGCAGGATAATGCAAATAAAAAATACCTTTTTTTAGAGGGACGTGCCTAAAAGAGGCAGAAATATTACTATTTTCCACTGAAATGCCAAACTACTCTGCAAATCCTTCAGAAGGAAAAGGAAGGGGGCCATATTCATAAAAAAGGAGTTTTATTTTGTTTTTCTTTGAAGCTCTTTTAAAAAAAAAGTATACAAAGGTTCATTGTTAAGTTCTCAAAGCTAGACCAAAGCCATAGACTGAGACTCAGTGGTTTAAAACTGTGAAACAGTCATTTCCTCCCGAGAGCCAGAGCAATGGTTGGGGCTTTGAGTCAAAGCCAGCCAAATGCACCAATAAAATTTCAAAGGCTTCCAAGAGAGTGAATGAATCAACATTCTTAGGTAAGGAAGAAACGGTCAACAAGAAAGGAGCTTTCAGAAGAATGAAAGAATGGGATATTGGATGAGGAATAATTGTAAAGGGGGGAAGGCATTTAGAAACTGACAGCTAGAAGTGACTACTGTTTTACCCAGCAGATCACCAATCACATTGAGAAGTGTAAGGGACAGCTGGAATGGAAGAGGCTGAATTTGAGAAGGTAGTTTTTATAAAATCTCCAAATAAGAGTCAATTCCCCATTCCCAAAACCCACTCCACCCCCAACCCAAATGCTGATTCATTAAGAGTTTCACTGCTTTGAATCCCTAAAAACATATCACTGAGATGCAGTCTTCAAATATTTCAACCCAATTCGATTGCACAAATCCAAAATAAAAATCACTCCATGAGTTCTTCTGCACAAGGTCCAGTGTGGGCACTGGGGTAAGGGCAGGTGAACTTGGGGTGCCTCAGGCTAAACTAAACCCTTCGTAGTGGTCAATAGCCTGAGTCAGGCGTGTGTTCAGGATCTCCTTGCTGCTGTATTTGGGGAGATCTAGAAGGTTGTAGCACGTATGAGCCACAGGTAAATATTCCTCTCCACTGGTTGTGGACTGGATAATGATTCGAAGGCTTGACATGCCATAGATAGGGATCCGGTCACTGCCTGTCAAAAATACTGGGAATAATGGAAAAAAGGTATTAAAACCACAGCCAAGCAAAGAGTGACAATCCCCACTGTGTTTGCATTCAATCCTGATTCACTGCTACTAAAGCTGTTGTGGTTGATGCTAAATAGGCCATTATTTCTTTTCTTTTCTTTCTTAAATTATGGAATAAAAGAAGCATTTCCATAACATAGAATAATAAAAATATGATTGCACATGAAATTTAAATCTATTATATACAATTTGCTATTTCTTTTAAATAGGATAAAGTTATTGTGTAAATGTCTCTTTTTTTTTCTTCCCTCCCCCTTTTAGGTACTCCAGAATCCATTAGATAACACAATTGCAGAGTGAGAAGGGACATCCATAGCCATCTAGTCCAGCCAACAGACAGTAACCTTTTATGAGCAGGGACTGTCTTTTGCCTTTCATTGCTACCCAATGCTTCACACGGTGCCTGGCAGAGAGTTTGCTGATTGA
Organism: Petaurus breviceps papuanus; assembly: GCF_028583685.1. Taxonomy (NCBI): domain Eukaryota; kingdom Metazoa; phylum Chordata; class Mammalia; order Diprotodontia; family Petauridae; genus Petaurus; species Petaurus breviceps. The sequence continues at coordinate 16,612,222 of NW_027185655.1, read as the reverse complement.
GTGACTCAGTAGCCCTGTACAAGGTAATCATCATGATTTCATGGTCCATACCTGGGATTTCACTGGTGTAGGGAATCCTCATTGAGAAAACTCCTACCAATGCAGGTCAAAGACCGCACTTGTGTGGACAGTGCTATATTATGGTTCTAGGAAGCCTCGTCTGATTGGAGGGTGGAGAGAAGAACTCTTCCCAAAGCACCCATGGCTCCAAGACCTGCCATCTCTTCATTTCCCACTAGTCCTACTCATCTGGACTCCAACATGCCCTGAGCACTTCCCGCCCTTCAGTCCTCAGATCTTGCTCTCCACGTAGCAGCCGACATTTTTGCCCGTCCCCTCCCAAACATTCTCCCATTTCTAGATTTCATTGACACTGTTCTCCCGGTTCTCCTCCTGTCTGAATGAGCCTTCTCTGTCTCTTCTGCAGAATAACCATCGATATCTGGCTGACCTGACAGTTCTACCCTGGGTCTTTTCCCACTTCTATACACTCTCTCACTGTTCTCATCAGCCTACATGAGTTCAAGGTTCATTTATTTCTCTGCAAATAACTGCCAAATCTACATATCTAGGCCCCTCACCATCTTCCTGACATGCAAGTCTTCCCAAGCAGACCTCTACCTTCTGCTCTACTAAGACCGTGCTCATTAGCAAGAGCTCATGATGTCTAGACAGCCCTGGTCACCCAAACACCCCATATTTCTGCCATGCTACCCTGAACTTTCCCTCTACCTCCCACTCTAGCTTTCCTCTTCTTTCTATGGGAATAATAATCAAATTAATTCTACCATTGCTTCTGGAAAAACCATCGTTTTATAAGCCTGTGATTGAACTCGCCATCCCTTGTCTTAATTTTTCCTTCTCTTACATGCATTACCTCCCCCATTAGATGACCAATTGCTGATGGTCAGGTTAAACACAGGAGCCCTGATAATAGGAGTGCTCTCCTGATCACAGCCCTCCTTGCATTCCAGAACTTGGAGCAGCCCCTATGAGAAGGGGTCCACCATCATACCATCAACCAAGCGCTACAGACAGAGCAAGCAAGACCACCTAGTTGAAGCATTAAGGCTTTCTGAAGCTGCCCCTACCTCCCCTCAGACCCTGGTGAAGACAGCCCAGTACCTTAAGTCCAATAGCCCTGAGTACAGTAGTCCCAATTCTCCACCCTCCCAAACACCCCCAGGCCAAAGGACCTTTGCAACTCAGTTCTGGTAGCCATTACTGAGGGGGAATAACTCACCTAAGGAAAGGGAGAGCACTGCTCACCACCAGTCAATGCCCCAGTAAGCACCAAAACCCCAGGAACAGCCACACAGATGGAGAGGAGGAGGAAATTAATACAGTTTATACCTGTATTTCCAGCATTTAGAACTAGGGCCTCTGGAGTCATAATCCAAGGAAACAGCCCTTGGGGAGATGTTACCTGGAAACTTCCTACCTTCTCAGCAATAACAACTAGCATCTTATATAGAGGACTTGAAGGTTTACAAAGCACTTTACATGGCATCTCACTTAACCCTCACAACAACCTAGTGAAACAAGTGTCATTCTTCTCTCCTTTTATTAGTGAGGAATCTGAGGCTTGCTCAGGGCTACAAAAGTAGGGAGTGTCTGAGGCAGACTTCAGATTCAGGACTTTCCAACCCTCCACTGTCAAAAAGACCTGAAAAAGAAACTTTTTGCAACTGAAGCCCTTGGCACTGTCAAATGGTTCATGAGAAATTGATATCGTTTTATTAATGGAAATGATATTAAAAAATACGTGCTGCTTTGTTTCTATACCCAGTGCCTTCCCATCTGATTTGCAGCTAACACCTCCTACCATCTCCTTCATTGAAATGGGAGCTCCTTTTTAAAAAAATGTGAAAGTTAAAAAAAAATTATTTTAACATGTAATTGGGGGAAAAAATAAAATATTTCTTGAAAAGAATGTGAGCTCCTTATTCCAAAAGCTGCTATTTTTTTTGTCCATGCTATTTGCACTCTATCCCCTACATCTATCCCTTTTATTCCCTGACAGGGCAACCACCCATTCAGTTCTGATCACTTCTGCCCGATGTGATCACAATAGCCTGGTCCCTTTTTTCATTAGCTAGTGCCTTGTTTTGACTGCCATGTTCTAATTCAGTATTTGAAGTGCTATTGACGATGCGGGTCAAACCAGCAAAAGATCTCTTTATTGTTATGGATATTTTTACTATTATCATCTCAATTCATTGTACACAATTTATGTCGTGGGTCAGAGAAAAACGGTAAGGATAGGTCACTACCATTCCTTTTTTATTTAATAATTGCTGATATAATTTCAACTTCAGGACAGCCGGAGAAGGCAGAATGAAATGGACCTGTTTCCACATGGTTTTTACTTCTTTAGATAAATTTGCTTGTCAAAGGTTGAAGAGTTTTCTTTTCTTTTAATTCAGCAAAAGGTTGTGTCTACCCTCAACTCCAAAGCCCGAAGGTAAATGTAGAAGCAGGAGCAATCCAGCCTCAAATTATATTGTTGCCAAAGACTTCCAGTAAAGGCTGCTAGAGGAGAGTAGGAAGTTCTATAGACCCAACTGTGTGTGCCCTTCACTTGACAGCACAAAGCGTCCTTGGCAGCTTTTGCATTCACTCTTTTCCCAAGCTCTAGCCAGATGTAATTAATCTCTTGCAATAACTGATACCCTTTGATACACGCTACTTTCATATACATAAGGTATACTTGGAGTTTTGCTTTCTTCTTCTGGTCATGGGAGGCAGGGAATGAGTTAATATTTCTCACATAACTTCATCTAGAGAGCATTTGCTGCCAAATGCTGGAGAATGGTTGGGAGAGCCCAAATACCTTTTCATCCTTAAAATTATTCCCATAAATCAAGCCTCCTAATCCTTTTCCTTGCCTTTAGTTTCTTCCTCCCCAGTGCATCTTCCACACAAGTGACAAATTGATTATTTTTTTAAACACATGTCCAATCATGTTGCTAGCCTTCTTAAGAAATTTGAGAGGCTCCCTATAGAGTCTAGGATAAGACAGAAATGCCTTTGTTAAAGTCCTTCACAATCTAGGCCAATAGGAGTCTCATGTTACTCTCACTACTTCCTTTATGTTAGAGACAAATTGACTTACTTGGAGATCTCCTTACAAAACACTGTCTCCTTTTTTCTGTGCTTTTGTCCAACCTGCACCACCTACTGGGAATGCCTCTGTCTTCACCAACACCTCTAAGAATCTCAGCTCAAGCATTACCTCTTAAAAGAAGCCTTTCTGTTCCCCCTGAATTCTCTCGCTCTCTCTCTCTCTCTCTCTCACACACACACACACACACAAAACACTCTCACACACATACAACACTCTCTCTGTCAAACACACACTCACATTCACACACACACACAATCCATCCCCAATTCCTTTTTTTTTTGTATTTATATATTTGGTATTTAATCATCTGGCTAAATGATATTTTCACCCTAGCAGAATGTAAGTTCCTTAAGGGCATAGCAGTTCAATTTTTTAATTTAAATCCCTAGCACAGAAAAGGCACTTAATAAATGCCTATTTAATTACTGAAATAAGATATGCTTCTCATTAATACTTACAAAGAAATTTCTTCTTCTTTTCCAATGGAAATTCATGAAAAGTTTCCCAAAACATTTTCACTGTGGGATGTGCAGCTGAGTAATCACCCTTATAGACTGTGCTCTGTTCAAGAAAAAGTTCAAAGAACTTACAAAAATAGTAGCAGCCATCAGGGTCTTGTTCTCCAGACACTAAACATACTAACAAACAACATAACCGATACAAACTAACTTCAGTAAATTCATATGTTTGCTCATCTGTCCTGTGGAAATACCCTCAAGAGAAAACAGGGGAAGATGGCCCTGGTATTGGGGAAACACCTGTGGAAGAAGGAGGGGGCCAAGGGCAAGACTCAGGAAAACCAAGGGACTGGACGGGGAGCAAACATGTTTTGGGGGAAAAGACTGAAAAAAATAAATGGTTAAGGATCCCACTAAAGTTTAGAGATATCCTAATAAATTGGGGTATATTACTGAAAAGGCTAGGCTCTCAACCCTGGAGTCAGGAGGACCTGAGTTCAAATCTGGCCTCAGATGCTTAACACATACACACACACAAAAAAACCTAGTCGTGTGACCTTGGGCAAGTCACTTAACCCCAAATTGCCCTCCAAGAAAAAAAAGAAAAGGCTAGGCTCAGAACAGTCCCAGGCCAGAGTACTTCTGCTCTCTCCCCACCAAAACATCATTATTATTTCCTTACCTCTTCCAGTTCTTCCCAATTATAATTGCTGTTCCCCACAATCATGGCCCTGAGCTCTGAAGGCTGGAAAAGTTCCAGTACTTTGCCTCCGCACACCTTCAGAAAACCACTTGAAAAGGCTGCATACCATTCATGGATTGACAGGTGGAAGACGTAGTTAACATAAGCATCCACAAATTCTTGCCTGCCCAAAGACAAGATAGAAGACATTAACGTTTTGTTGTCTATGTCAGCAAAGGCTGCAATGTTATTTCAGCGTTAAAAGGTTTTATTCCTTTTCAGTTCTATTATTGTTTTGGTTCCTAGAGTCACATTTTAAGTGAAATCTACTCCCCATTGTTTTATATCAATAAAGGAACTGAATGCCTGTCTTTTTTTTTAATGATACCCAAAATAAAACCTCTTACTGAGAGTGAAGATGCCTACTGAATGGAATGGAATCCTACTAAAGACACAACCATAGCCAGTATAATTTCAATACCAAGAACTCCCAATGAGCAACTGAATATATCTTCCACCCTCAAACCTAAGCAAACCCTGTGCTTAAAAGTTTCTTTGGGGCAAAAGAGTGTGATGATCAGCTTACTTCATCAGATTCGTATTCAGAAAGACTACCTTACCCTAAAAGAAACATTCGTAGGGTCTGAATGTATGCCAGATATAAGAAGATTCCCTCACTGTCCCAATTAACTAAAGACTAAGCCATGTAATAATCTTGTTGAAAATGTCGCCAAAGAAGATATATTTGAAACACACACACACACACACACACACACACACACACACACACTCATTCTGGAGAGATGTAATCACTAAAAATACCATCAGTCACTCAACTCAACATATGAAAATTTTAATTGGCAAAATGTTTTCTTTACATTTAACTTAAGTCCTTTAGCTATGTTTAAACTATTAGATTTCATATCAGACGTTGGTAACTCTCGTTGGCTATAAAATACTTCTCTCAAGATTTAAAAAGGATATTTTAATTTGTCTCTTATCTGAGGAGCTTAAGTTCCTCACCAATAACAACATTAAATTTTCATGCGTTCAGTCAACCTTAATATTGACCAAGCAGAATTTATCACCCCAAGACTCCAAAGAACTTAAGAATCATTACCTGGAAGTAAGAATTTTCATAATTTTTTTAAATGTGAAAATGGGGAAAGTCCTCAAAGAAAAGTCCTTGCACAAGGTCATCAAACACTTAGGCTAGGGAGTCTAAGAGAAGAAGCTAAGGAGGGAGTGTATTCTAGATGTGGGAGATGGATAACCTGTAAAAAAGCTGAGATTGAACAGAGAGATGGTGGTATGTTAAGACCTAGGGAAGCTCAGATCCTCCACACATACATTTATATCTAACAAATGTTAGGCCAATTTCTCTTTTCTTACCTTTTTTGTAAAGGGAGGAGGGGCAAAGAGAGGAAAAAGTACAAGAAGACAAGATAGAGGAAAATAAACAATTAAAAATCATAACTATGTACAAGAACTAGATGAATATACCAATAAAACAGAAGGGGATAACAAATAAATTATAAAGCAGAATCAAAAAATGTTGTTTATAAGAAATACATGAAACATAATGATCCCCACAGAATTAAAATACGAGACTGGAGCAGAATTTATGATGTTGCAATTTAACTCAAAACACTAGGAATAGCAAGAATTTCTGACAAAGCTATAATTAAAACAGCAGAAAGAGATAAGCAGAGAAACTAAATTATGCTCAAAGGCACCAAAGATAATGAATCAATATCAATACTTAAATAGACAGGATCCAAATAACATGGCAACTATTTGAGGGAAAGGTTTATCAAACCGCAGGGAGAAAAAGACAAGCAGAACTCTAAGAGTGAAGAATTACAATATACCCTTTGAGATTCAGAGAAACCTAACAAAAAAAGATAAAGAAGTTAATAAGGACATGAACAGAATTTTTGAAAAAGTGCATATAATAGACATCTAACAATTATGAATGGGAAAGGGAGTGTGTGTGTGTCTACATATAGTTTATATAAATAAATATCTCTCCATATATATATGGGTCTGTAAATGTATGTGTATGGGTGACACACACACACAGCACTTTAAGGAAAACTGGCCATGTATTAGGTTATAAAACTTTGACCAAGAAATGAAAAAAATAAAAAATGCTAGACACATCCTTTACTGCAACTATAATGCAATAAAAATTATTTTCAACAAAGGCCCTTTGAAGAGAGAATTAAAAACTAATTAGACGCTAAATAACTTAATTCTGAAGAACTGGGTCAAAGAACAAATCACAGAAGCATTAAAAAATTTCATTAAAGATAATAACAACAATTAAACAAATACCAAAACTTATGGGATTCAGCTAAAGCAGTCCTTAGGGGAAAATCTAAAACTCTACACTTTCATTAACAAAAGAAAAAGAACAAATCAATGAATTGGGCATGCAACTAAAAAACCAGAAAAAATTTTAAAATTCCAACCTAACACTAAAGTAGAAATTCTGAAAATAGGAGAGACAGACAAAATTAAAGAAAAAAAACATTTTAAAAAAACCTACTGAATTGATAAAACTGGGAAAGTTGCCAGAGGAGGAAGGGGGATCTGATAAAATAGATAAATAATTAGCTAATCTAATCAAAACAGAGGGGACAATTAAACTGTTCATATCCAAAATAAAAAAGAATGAACAGTAACTGAGAAGGAAATAAGCCATTTTGTTAGGTGAAACAAATGAATACGTTAGATGAAATGAACAGAAATATTCATTTAGAGAAATATAAAATACACAGAGCAACAGAGGAAATAATAATCCAATATCAGAAACACAATTGAACAAACCATAAACGAACTCCCAAAGGGGAAAAAAAATCCATGACCAGATAGATTTATAAGTGAATTCTATTAGTCAAAGATCAATTATTTCCAATATTAAATAATTTGTAAAAATAGAAAATGAAAGACCCCTCAAAACTCTATTATACAAATTTGATTTTGAGACTTAAGCCAGAAAGACAGAGCAGAGAAAAAAATTACAGACCAGTATCCATAATGAACATCCACACAAAAATATTAAATAAAATATTTAGGCTACTACAATATATGAAAAATATTATGCACTATGACTGGATTGGATTTATATCAAGAATGTAGTGCTTGTTCAATATAAGGAAAAATAAGAACATGGTAAATGGTATTAAGAAGAGTAAGGGCAGATTTTCATTAATAAACAGGGAAGAGGCATTTGACAAAATCTACTTCTGCTCACCCCTTTTCTGTTAAATAGAACAATGGAAAGCATGGAATACCACAGTAGCTGCCATGTTAACTGGAGCATATATATTCAATACCAATACTTATTCATTATCTTTACTGCCTTTAAGCATAATGTAGTTCCCCTTTTCTTTATTATGGTAAATTACATTTGTCTAAAACCAGGATCAAGCATATGAAATATAGAAAGGTTAGCAGCATTTCTAATTAAGATCAAGGATAAAGCAAAGATTCCACTACCACCACTATTATTTAAAATAGTGCTGGCTCTAGCAATGAGGAAAAAAATCAAGAAACTAAGAACAGGCAAGACTGAAACAAAATGATCTTTTTTCCATGTTATATGGTGTTCTATATAGAGAACCTGAAACAATCAACTATAAATTACTACAACAGTTAAATTCAGCTTACAGAATAGGAAATGAATCTACATAAATCATCAGCATTCTAGTATACTACCAACAAAACTCAGGAGTGAGAAATTCTATTCAGAATATATCAGATTTTGGGATTCTACCTAGCAAGACACACTCAAAAACTATATGAATGCAACTACAAATTCCACTTTACAGAAATACATATGAAAGATAACCCTAAATAGAGAAATACTAAGAATTCACAGGCAAACCAAGCCAATATAATTTAAATGACATTACCTAAATTAATCTATTTGGTGCTATTACCACTCAAATTACAAAAGGATGATTTTACAAAGCTAGAAAAAATTATGATGGAATTTATCTGGAAGAAGAAAAAGGTCTGGAATCTCAAAGGAAATGATAGAAAAAGTGAAAAAAATATTACTGACAGATCTCAAATTATGCTATAAAGGAGTAAAGAGTGACCTCAAGTGAGCCTTCACAGCTGCTAGACAATCCTCCTAAATAACTCACTATCCCAGTCACCACAGCGCTTCTTCTATCTGTTCATCCTTCCTCAAAGCCCCCCTCCCCCCAACTCCATTCTCATAAGTGAGTACCTTGCCTTGCTTTATTTTTAAAACTGAAGCCATTCACCAAGAACTCCCTCTTCTCCCATCCGATCTCATATCACTCACTCTGACACCTTCTGTCACTATCCTCTCCTTCACCTGTCTCCCATGAAGAGGTAGCCTTTCCATTTACCAAAGTAAGCCCTTTATCTCTATAAGATCCCATTCCATCCCATCTCCTCCAGTAAAACGTCCCCATCCATCATCTCTGCTCTCTCACTAATCCTCAGTCTTTTCCCTGTTTCCCTACTTCCTATAAAACTAAAGACTATGTCTCCTCCATCCTCAAAAAACCCTGACTTGATACCTCTAAGCCCACTAACTCTTGCCCCATAACTCTGCTGCTAAACCAACGGGTTATGAAGGACAACTTGCAAAGGGTTAGTCAAAAAAAGCAGTCTGTTACACTGCCTGAGCTCTCACTCTCTGCTTAATGTCCTACAATGTGGCTTCCAACCTAACATTCAACTAAAACTGTTCGTTAGGAAGTTACCAATAATCTCTATTTTTTTTTTCTTTTGCTTTGTCTGAGATCATGATCACTACCCTTGCCTTTGTTTCAGCTGAAGCAAAACAGATTCCGTCTCCAGCCCCTTATTGTGTCTGTCTTTCTGTTTCGAGTGTGTTTCTCATAAAGAACATATTGTTACCCTGCCCTCTCGGTCTGCTCTCTGGTCCTTACTCAGGTGGGGCCCCTGCTCCCTGGTTACTTCAGACACTCTCCACTGTGAAACTGTAACCCAGAAATGGGTAATGGGCAAGAGTTGCCAAATGGCGCCCAGTCCTGTGGCCAGTACTAGCACAGGGGTCCCCTGTAATTGCTTTCTGAGCAGGTGTTCAGTCCCCTTACTGCTCCGGGGCACTGAGTGTTCCTGCTTCCACTCTCACCACCATGTCGCTGCCCCAGCAGCTGGTGGGACCAGCCCTCACCCCAGTGTCTCCAAATCTCTATTTCTATCTCCCTAAGCTGCTCTGGGCTCAACATGACTTTTTGGTGGTTTTCCTGGTTTTACTTTAGTTTGAAATACTTTTTGAAGTTATTTAGAGGGGTAGGGTTGGAAAGCTTCACAAAATGCAGACTCTCCTCCAGCATCTTGTCTCCATCCCCAATAGTCTCTTAATTGCCGGATCCAATGGCCTTTTCGGTCTTCATCCTTCTTGCCCTCTCTATAGCCTCTGACACTGATGATAACCTCTTCTCCTTATGGCTCTCCCCTCTCTAGTCTTCCAGGACACCATTCTCTCCGGCTTCTCTGACTGCTCACTCTCAGTCTTCTTTGTTGGATCTTCTTCAAGTCCATGCCCACTAACTGAGGCCGTCTTTCAGGGCTCAATTCTGGGCCCTCTTCTCCGTCTATACTACTTTGTTAGTGATAACATCAATTTCCACGGATTCAACTGTCATTTCTATGATGATTCTTGAATCCACTTATTCTGCCCTAAGCTCTTTGCTGATCTCCAGTCTCACATTTCCAACTGCCTATTAGATATTTCAAACTAGACATCCTGAAGACATCTTAAACTCACCCAGTCCAAATCTGAAGTTATCTTTCCCCCCCTAAAACATTCCTTCCTTCCAAACTTCTGCATTGCTGCGGAGGGCACCACCATCTCCCAAGTTCACAACCTAGGTGTCATTCTGAGCTCCTTACTATCTTTCACCGCTCATATCTAATCTGCTGCCAAGGCCTATCAATTTTACCTCTGCAATATCTCTTGAACACATTCTCTGCCCCCCTACTGCCACTCCCCTGGGGAAAGCCCTCATTTTACACCCTGACTACTGCAACATTCTGCTGGTTGGTCTACCTGCCTCTAGACCATCATCCATACTGCTGCCAAAGTGATTTTCTTAAACTGATTCCCTATTACCTCCAGGAACAAAAATCCTTTGATTGGCATTCACAATCCTTCATAACCTAGTTCCCTCTACCCCCTACCTTTTCCAGTCTTTTTTTATCCCTAAAGAATTATTTGATTCAGTGACATTAGCCTCCCTACTGTTCTCCAAACAAGACTGAGCATTTTTCCTGGTTTTCCCCCATGCCTAGAATGTTCTCCTTCTTCTCCTCTGCCTATTGGCTTCCTTTAAGTCCCAGCAAAAATCCTACTTTCTAAGGTAACCTTCCCAAATTCCTCTTAATTCCATTTCTTTTCCTTTTGTTTACTTCTAATATAGCCTGCCTGTATGCAGCTTGCTTTTTTATTGTCTCTCCCATTAGACTGGGAGTATCTAGAGGGTCCTTTGCCCATTTTTGTATCCTTATAACTTAGCATAGTGTCTGGCACACAGCAGGTACTCAATAAATGCTTACTGACTGAAAATGGCAGCATAACCTTGGGCATGTCACTTACCTTCTCAGTGCTATAGGTAATTCTTTCTATAAGTTACAGAGAAGCTACCAACTTGTATTGAGTAGAAGGATTTTCCTCACCTGATCATTCCCTGCCTATATCAATGAAACCACAGGTCCAGTCCCCACCCCATGCTGTTAATAATGGGGTTACCATCTCAAGTAGTTAGGAATCTGAGGTTCAGGGGGAAACATTGATTTAGCTGGATATTTATGGTCTACTGTATCAGAGCCAGGGTCACAGATTTAGGGCTGGAAGGACATCTTTAGAGATTATTTCAAACCTCTTACCCCGACTTTACAGATGAGGAGACCAAGGACCACCATGGTTATGTAATGTATCCAGTGTCAGGTAGCAAGTAGCAGGGCTATATAATGTTATAGAAAGTTACACTCACTAACACGAGACTGCTAAATGATACTTGAACCCATACACACTTCCAATAAACCTTGGCTCATCTCCTAACAGTGTTTTTCATGTGATCATTTCTTGCACCTCTTAATTGAAACCCTAGCAATGGATTAAAACAGGGTATGACTAGGTGGGTATCTAAGTGGCACAGTGAATAGAGCACCGGCCCTGGAGGTAGGAGGACCTGAGTTCAAATCCAGCCTCAGACACTTGACACTTACTAGCTGTGTGACTTTGGGCAAGTCATTTAACCCCAATTGCCTCGCCTTCCCCACTCAAACAAAACAAAACAAAACAGCATGTGACTCTAAGTCACTTAATTTTTCTCTCCTCAGTTTCCTCAACTGTAAAATGGGTTTCCATATCCATTTCAGTTCCACATAATCCTGTTCTCTGATGGACAGTTTCAACAACTAGGTTTTTTGTTATTCAGATAAGTCAACACAAAGCTCATAGCTAGAGGTAAAAATTACATGTGGTCACACCCTACACATGATTATCATGAAATTCATTAATGTTAAGGAAAGCAAATAGAGTTTCTGAGAAGAAAAAATGAGAAGAAATCAGACAGAAACAATGGCATGGGGATCCCACCATCACCTTTGCTCTCTGAATGTTTGCTAACATGTTTTCCAGAATACTTTTAGCCTTCCTTTTATGGCACACATTATCCGATGTTCTCCAGCCCCAAGCAGAACACAGGCTAGCAAGCTGCAACAAAGACGGGCGACGACTTTCATAGCAAAGTTTACAGACGTATTTTTGTTGCTTTAAAAGCCCTCGCTAGACATGAGATTTAAGACACTAGATAATTCCTAATTAACTGGATTTACTTGTAAGGACACAAATTTAAAGGGGAAGAAAAGGCATTTATGCTGACTTTATAGCATGCCTCTAAACGTGTAGTGCATGCCTTATATCCTTAATAGCATGATCAAATAACAAATTGTGTATTCTTTGAATTAGAAATTTTAAAAACCTCTAAGGATGAAGATAACCCTAATGAGTGTATAACGCCTCAAAGGAAGCAATTATTTAGAAAGGAGTTGCTAGCAAGAACGGTTGAATCAAGTGAGGGTTTTTTGAGAATGGGGGAGAAATGGGTATGTTTGAGAAGCAGCCAAGATTCTGGGAGAGACTGAAGATTAAAGAGAAAGTGGCAGGGAAATCTGCTGGAGATTGAAATGCGATTGCATGTGAACACATAAGAGATTTGCCTTGGCAAGGAAAAGGGCCACCTTTTCATGTGAGATGGCGATGAAGGAGACAGTGGCAGAAGGCATTTGGATGATTTGAGAGGAGGAGAGGGTGGTGAAAGACCTCAATTTTTTTTTTCAGTGAAATATGAAGTAAAGTTCTTAGCTAAAGATGGTGGGGATATGGAGAGCCAAGGGAGGTTAGAGGAGGTATTAAAAACTGAGCGGGATATTAAATTTATTACGGAAGTATAAACACATTGCCTTTGCCTACAGTAAGAGTCCAGGTGAGATGATGTTACATAAATTTGCAGTGGACCCAGTCAGCACAATTTTGTAATTTTCTCCAGCTTTATTCAGTGACACGTGGGTTGGAGAGAAAGCAGCAGATGGTGGGAGAATAAGGCATCATATAACTGATTTAACCCTGAGTTTTCCCTGGAATAGGAAGAAACTATAAAATGAATATAGGGGTATGTAATAGAGATACCTAGAATACTATCCCACAACTTTAAACAGTCTCCTAATTTAAAGGCAGAAAGTTTCCATATAGCTGCCATTCCTCCTAGTCAATCGACAAACATCTATTAAACACTTGCATATAATTTATGAGAGAAACATGGGTACACATAAGTAAATAGCAAATGTATAATCAGTAAATACAAACTAATTAAAGAGGAGATTCTAGCAATGTGGGAGTGGGGGGTGTAATGGAAATGCAAATTTAAAGATCTTCCCTGCCCCTAGTGCACCTGGAGCCTGGGGTGGGAGGCTTGTTTTTCAGTAGATACTTCTTGATTGGCCAGTGGGTCCAGAAGGTTGTTACATTCTCTGAGCCAGGAGAAGGCTACATAAGCCCTGATGTGAGGCTTTGTTTTGGGGGCTCACTTTGAGAAGTGTTCTGTGATTTGATATGGATTCTGGGAAGCCGTTGTCCGGAGGGGGGTTGTCCGGAGGGGGGACCCCCCCTTTGAAAAACCCAGATGTTGAAAGCCAGATGTTGATTTGATATGGATGTAATGGCTGGACAGTTTGGAAAGCTGTCTCCTTGATCTGTTTCTGTCTTGATAAATTCTGCCTGTATACTTTGAAGTTCGGGGTGCTGATCTTTTTCCCCTGACCAAGGTAAATGATATATGTCTGACTGATTAAAGTAAGCTTGTAACCCCTTTTGAGTTGCTTTCCTTTAACAAAGCAGATCCAAGAACCTCAGGCAGCAAACCCTGAGGACGCTTGGGGTGCCTGCTGCTACAGGGGGTGAGATTACAAAGAGCCCAAGGAAGTCCCTTCCATATTTCCTCTATGGGGTCTGGGCTAGATTTTCCTAACACTTTGCTGCAAGCAGGTTACGTTTTTTTTTCCTTATTATTCCATATTAAAAAGCATTCAAACTGCCCTCGAGATGTGGCTGACTGAGGGAGCTAGGGCTTGGGCTTTCTATTCACCTGAAAGCACAAGAGAGGGCTGGAGATCTGGGAGCCTGGGGTCCTTGCGACTCGCTACATGTCCCAAGGGATTGGGAGTAACGCCCCTCCGCCTGCCGGCAAGTGTCTTTTCTATGATGTGTCTAAACACATCTGTTAATGGTGGAATGACCTAGGAATGTCTTCGCCTCACAATTCCAAGCATGTAAATGAAAGAAAACCCAGGGATTGTGGCTAGAGGCAGACTATAACGGTTTATAAAGATCCCAAAGAATACTTTTAGAGGCAAGAGATCCCAATACTGAAGATGTGGGTGTGTGACTTTGGGCAAGCCATTAGCTTCTCATTTTCAGCACTCTCACTGTCATAAGGGAGCTGGGTGAGATGATTCTCCGGTCCCTTTTAACTCTTGATAGCAATTCATTGAAGATTGCCAGGGTTATAATCAATAAAGGGCAGCTACATGGTACTGTGGATAGACTGCCAGGAAGATTTGTCTTCATGAGTTCAAACCTGGCCTCAGACACTTACTAGCTGTGTGACCCTGGACAAGTCACTTAACCCTGTTTGCCTCAGTTTCCTCATCTGTAAAATGAACTGGAGAAGGAAATGGCAAAGCACTCCAGTATCTTTGCCAAATAAGGACGTGAAGAGTCAGGTAAGACTGAATAACAATACTCAATAAAGAACTAAGTGAGTAAGTCAGGAAATTTAACAGGAATATTCAGCTAGAAAAAAAGAAGAAATTTCCTTGAATGTGAGCCATCAAAGATGATAAGGAAAACCATCTGGGCCAACACAATCATTCTACATTTCAACATAGCAATTTCCAAACCTATAGAGACAAACTAAATTAAAAATAAAACTGTACTTCAAAAGTAAACTCAAATATATAGAGCGAAATGGAGCATATTTTTGGATTTACATCAATGTAAGGAATTCCCAGTTTTCAAAGTCTATCAATATAGATCTGCAACCATTCTACAATTGTCATTGTAAACAGTTGCCTGAGGCAATGAAAGGTTAAATGACTTTTCTTGGGTCACACTGCATGTGTGCGCACACGTGTGTGTGTGTGTGTCTATTAAAAAGCAGGTCCTTCTGCCACTGAGGATGGCTCTTGATCCAGGAGGTCATGCAGGCCCTTAAGTGATCCTGGCTGCTGCCTTTATGAAAAAGCATGCCAGAGGCTGGAGGTGGTGGAGACTGGAGCTGCTCATTGAAGAATGAAGTCCAGGGAGCCCATCGGTCCGTGAATGGATACAGAAATGATGAGCCCTGGGAAAAGCCCAGTGGCTGAGTCTCCTGCCTGACCCACGGTGAGTCAGGCAACACCTTGAGCCCTATGAGGAGTCAGTTCATCTTAGCAGTGGAGTGGCCTGTTCATCACTAACACCAATAGCCCCGTCCCCAGTGAACTTCAGAAGGCCCTTCAGAGAAAGAAAGGTGTACCTTTGCCATGTGTGTTTCCTATACACTGTGCGCCTCACTTACATTATCTATGTTTCCCCCTCCTCTAGGAAAGTACATCCTGACATTCCAGGGGAAATGATTTCTAACCGCTGTTATTACTGTGCCTTTTGAGTAAATGGCTTTTCTGAAAGCTAATGCAGACCACTGGCTAATCAGCCAGTATTAATGGGAGACAAACTGGGAGAGGTCCATGAACGACAGTGTTATTAGTAGTCACACAAGGGTATACCCCTGGAAGCCAAGAAAGCAGTGACGCCTCAGGGACCCAACCCGCTAGTGCCAGGGGGAATTACCAGAGAGATTCCAAAGGCGGTGTGACTTATTATATAAAATCTATGATCAAGGGCTTGCTAGCTGCATGTCACTTAACCTCTGTTATAGATGCTGATTTTACATACAGATATATATGTGTACATGCATGTATACATATAGATGTCTATATGTATACATACATGTACACATATATACACACAATATATACATACATAAATACACAAAATATGTATGCATATGCATGTTCATAACAGAAATGAGTAAGCCACTACTTTTTCATTCCTAAGTATATTTCTAAAAAACGTCAGGCAGCAATTACACATTTATTTGTCACAAGCTTAGCCTTTCCTTTTCATAGTCAAAATAATCTCATCAGCTGAAGCTATTCATGCTGGTGAAGTTAGTTTGTCATTATAACTGGCTGGTGAAGTTAGTTTCAGCTGACCCTGGCACTGAAGCCAACTACCCTATCACTGGTGTCTCACCAGACTGAAAAGGACTGGTAAACATCAGACTCCAGTATCTGCTGCTTATCTCTTAAGGAAAGAGAGAGAAGTGTTAAGAGAATAGGATCCCACATTTAGAGCTAGAAGGACCTCTGGAGGCTAAATTCAACCCCCTCATTATACAGATGAAGAAACAAAGGAAGAGAGAAATTAAGCAGCTTAAGTGGGATTTCACCCTGTCTTCCTCCAGGCTTCTTAGAAGCAGTTAGGTGGACAGAGTGCTAGGTCTGGAGTCAGGAAGACCTGAGGTCAAATATGGCCTCAGACACTTACTAGCTGTGTGACCTTGGGCAAGTCACTTAACCTCTGCCTGCCTCAGCTTACTCAGATGTAAAATGGGGATAATAATGGCACCTGACTCCATTTATTCTAGGTTATTATAGGCATCAAATGAGATAATAATTGTAAAGTGCTTATCACAGTGCCTGGTACATGGTAAAGGCTACATAAATGCCAGCTATTCTTGTTAGTATTCCTGACTCTAAGTCCAAAGTTCTGTCCACAAAACTATACTACCTCTAATCTATCATTTTTCCCCATTAATTATCTCCAATTTATCTTAATATTAAAAAACAAAAAGACAGATCATGGGGAAGGCTACATGTGACATGATGACAAAGACACACTGAAAACATCACGGTTTCACGTGGATTTGTGAGTCAAGTGATTTTAATTATTCAAACAAACTGAGTTTTTAAAGTTCTTCTGATTTAAAAAAAAGCAATTCCCTCTAAAAAGACAAACCCAGACCCATGCTGATCGCTGAAGTCAGACATCAGTTATACTTGAAAATACAAGGCAATTTCACTAGAATGAATATCAAGAACTAGAAATGAGAATGAACACCCAAGTCCAAAGCCAGGATCAATTTTCTTAATCAGCTGAAAAAACATTCCTGACCACCTTACAAAATGGAGCCCCCTCCCTCCTTCTCTGCCTCCAGCATAACACAGTTCCCACAGAAGAACTTAGAATTCAGCATCAGTCTTATTCTAAAGAGGTCACCAGCCTAGCTTCCAAGCAATGAGATCCATTGTTTGCTATGGACACAAAGAAGGACAGGTAATACAACTGACCTGTTGTCTTTCTGTACAGGCATTTTGTCTCCTCCTGGGATAAGCTTCTTCTCTTCAACAACCCCATAACTTTCTCTGCATATCTTTATTTTAAAGAAAAAATGAAAATCATTCTTTTATTCCATGTCCATTTCCAGAACAAAACTGAGTGAAGCAAAACAGGAAAACAGAAAAAGAGAGAACCTGCATTAGCAAACAGATGCATATTTGTTTCAGAGGACCTGTCCTTGTTCCTTGTTGAGCTATCTTTTAAAATAAGTACAAGAGGAGAAATTTAGGGGATAGGAAATATCAGCTACAGGACACACATATCTAGTGTGTAGATTTGGTCATTCATTCATTCTATAAAGCACTTTGCAAACTTTAAAATATCATATAACTGTTAGCTATTGTTATTATTTTTGTTTTGTTATTGTTGCGTTCTTTTAGGCATGTCAGAGTCTTTGTGACCTCTTCTGGGCCTTTTCCTGGCTCAGACACTGGAACGGTGTGCCATTTCCTTCTCCAGCTCATTTAACAGATGAGGAAACTGAGGCAAACAGGGTCATCAGATTGTAAAGGGTGTTAAATGTCACAGGAGTCTGTGTTACCCTCAATCCAAGTGGGAGTCACTTAAAGTTTCTTGATCAAGGCAGTGACATGTTCAAACTGGAATTTTAGAAATAACAAGTTGGCAGCGACGTTACAAGATATATCTACATCTATATCATCACTCTCTATGCCTATATCTGGGAATCATCGGTACAGCAATGATGGGTGAACCCTACAGAAGCTCCCACTGAGAATGAAGGAAGGGGATCCAGGATAAAGTTCTGATGTGTACCTACATGTAGGATATGGCACATGGACGGTAATCCAGCCAAGTAGATGGAAGAATGGCCAAAGAGAAAGCAGAAGAATTGAAGTGACTTGCTCAGGATCACATCGGAAAGTAGAAGGAAGGTAGGAGGGAAGGTGGGAGAAACAAGAGAACGAAGTATCACAAAAACCCAGGGTATGGATAAAGAGTATCCATATCCACTTACTAGCCATGTGACTTTGGGCAAGTCACTTAACCCCAAAAAAGAAAAAGTATCCATATCCAAGAAGAGGAGGCTGTCAGTAGTGACAAATGAAACACATTAATCAGGAAGGTTAAAGACTAGGAGATTATGAGATCTGATAAGTAAGATAACCTTGGACCTAGAAGTGATGAGATCAAAGGCAGGCTTAAAAGGATTGCAAAATGCACTGACTTAGATGGAAAGATAGTTAGATAGGAAGTGAATGTAACCAATGGGTACTTTTTACCACTAGAAATCTGTCTCTTGGGGCGGCCAGGTGGCTCAGCGAGTAAGAGCACCGGCTCTAGTGTCAGGATGACCTGGATCAAATCTGGGCTCAGATACTCAGCACCACACCCAGAAATAACTGGCCGTGTAACCTTGAGCAAGTTACTTAACCCCGATTGCTTTAAAAAAAATAAAAAGAAAATAAAAAGAAATCTGTCTCTGAAAGGCAGGAGAGATATATATTAGATGAAAACTAGAGGGAAAAAGGAAGTAAAAGTTTTGTTTATTTATTTCCCATTTACTAACAGTTACTAATCTCAGAAGAGACAAAAAGGTTTTCTTTTTTAAAAAATGTAATTAAAGGATGGGGAGACTTGGGCATATTTACATAAACTGCAGCGGGGTCAGTAGAAAGAGAGATGCGATGGGACCCACCAACACCCACCAGGGTAGGTTTCTACCTCCCTAGGTAACATAAATTAGGTGATTATTTTTCCCCCTAAGAGGTAATAAAGCTTCCCTGGGCCTTGACTGGCCCAAGGGGCTCAGGATCCTGACAGCCGTTAGCCATGCTGAGATTGCATCCTAGCTCCCTAAGGGCAGACTTGGTGCTCGTCCTGAGGCAGCCACTGCACCAAGGCCCCCTGCAGACACGTGGAGGGGCAGGCCATGCCTACCAGAGCCAAGGAAATGGTAGTACACCTCTATATCCTTTCTACATTAGGGCTAAGTAAATCTCCCCTTGTTAGCTGCTGAATGATCTATACAAGTATCTTCTATCATCCCAAACCTTAAGAGAAGATATTGAAGATTGGAGAATAGTACAGAGATGACTGGGGGGAGTGGGAGAGGAGGGGAGAGCTGAGGGAGGTAACAGCAGGGGACAGGACACAAGCAGAGAGGCTGGCCTTGGTGAGAAGGGCCTAAATCAGCGGCTAGAGTGAAGGAATAGAGGATGAGGAATGATGTTAAAGGGTTTGGAGATAAGGAAGGCTCAGCCAACAGCACTGAATTTGGTGCCAGAAAACCTTGGTCTGGAACCAAGCCCTGCCACCTGTTCTATGTGTGACTATGGGCAAGTCACTTAACCTCTGAGTTTCCTAATCTGCAAAATGAGAAGGTTGGGCTAGACAGCCTCCAATGTTGCTTCCAGTTCCAGATCTATGATTCTGAAATATTAAACCAGGTCCACTGCTGAATGGGAGGATGGCATGGGAGGCTTGAGGAAGAGGGTGCTAGCTAACATTTATATATTGCCACCATGTGCCAGGCCCTGTGCTCGAGATTCTCTCAAGTGATCCTCACAATAATCCTGAAAGGTCGGTGCTATTCTTATCCCCATTTTACAGATAAAGAAATCAAGTGACTACCCCAGGGTCACTCAGTAAACGTCTGAGGCTGGATTTGAACTCAGGCCTTTCTGACTCCAGACCCAGCACTCTAACCAGAATGCCACCAAGAAAGGGTTTGGAAGAGGTGTGGAAGATGTGACTTCATTGAGAAAGAGAAAAAGGGTTGTTTTGCTATAGTGGGTACCCAGATATTATTAGATAACAAATACGTAATGAGCCCACTTAGCAGAGTCATGTGATTTCCTCCAGCAGTGTTCTGAAGCAGATTAAGCTGTCTTCCTGAGCTAACATAAGGACATCTCTGACTTACCTATTTAACAAATATTCAATTAATTATTTTATTTAACATTAAATTACTTATTATTATTTAACGAATATTCAGTTCAACAGGCATTTATTAAGCACTTACTGTACATAGAACACTATACTAGGAGCTGAGAGAGATATAAAGTTAAGACAAAACCTGCCTTCACAGAGCTTATGGTCTAGTACAGGGAAAAATCATAAACAGAGATATATAAGTTCATGATTTAAAAAAAGGTGTGGGGGGGCAGCTAGGTGGCGCAGTGAATAGAGAACCAGCCCTGGAGTCAGGAGGACCTGAGTTCAAATCCGGCATCAGACACTTAACACAAAAACTAGCCGTGTGACCTTGGCCAAGTCGCTTAACCCCAATTGCCCTCCAAAAGGCAAAAAAAAAAAAAGTGTGGGAAAGAATGGGTGCAAGATGAGGCAACTCATTACTGAATGCCTACTATGTGAATGGCATTTGTTTCAACAAAGCCTTGAACATGTCCTGTTTTGAAGGACAAATCCTTCAATTTGTCCTGGTTTTGAAGACCACTGGAACTACCTAAATGTTTATGACAGCCTTTATGAGTAATTACCAAGTAGGCACTATATGTTATACACACAGTTAGGCACACAATTTGGGAGCCACATATGTCTGGAGATCCTTACTGTGAAGTTGAGACAGAACACCTCTTCAACATCTTCTCCTGGGTAATCGAGAAGCTGCTGGAGACTCCTAGCAATGAAAGACACAGAGCAAAGGAGGATGGTCAGAAACTCCAATGGTATTCCTGTCATAATTACATTTATGATTAAGAAAATAGTTTTAAAAAGATGTTAAAATGCAAATAAATCCAGACATACAAATTAACTCAGGAATTAAGAAGAAATAAAGCTTAAGAGCTAAAATGTCTTTTCTTATCAGTTTTATGGCAATTAAGGTTCAAGGGAAAATTTTGAATGGCTTTATCACACACACACACACACACACACACACACACACACGTCTTGGTTAATCTGGCTTTAGGGTCACCAGGAGGGAGGAGAGAGTTTAAATGATGCTACTAAGAGTGGATGGCTAACAGTGAAAATTAATATTGGCTGACACAAATGTTCATGAATTCTATAGTTCGGATAAACTTAATTTCTCTGCATAAAGAAGTGAAGGAATCCTTCCGACACATTTATATGTGACAGATATAGATACATACATAGACATAGACATATAGAGAAATATTCTATGCATCTGCATTAGAATAACTTTGGTTTTTAATAGAGTCAATCTTCTATGGCACAGCGTGGGCAACTGAAACAAGAGCCTAGAAAAACATACTCTTGAGCAGGAATCAAATGGGGTTAACGGGGGCGGCTAGGTGGCACAATGAATAGAGCACTGGCCCCGGAGTCAGGAGGACCTGAATTCAAAGCCGGCCTCAGACACTTAACACTTACTAGCCGTGTGACCTTGGGCAAGTCAACCCCAATTGCCCTGGCCTCCCCCCTCCAAAAAAAAAAAGAAAAAAAAAACCCTGGGGATGACATATATGATAATTCAGGTTTGGTTTTGTTTTTACTGAATATACGTAATTCCAGAAATTTTAACCTTTAGGTAAATGTCTTGTCCTTTCCTTTTTATTCTTCTCAGCATGAAAATAAAGTTGTTTCAAATAAAATTTATAAGAAATACTTTTAAAAGAATATACGTAACCCTACTTCACTCACATTCTTTTATTAATTTAATCATTGACTCTTAGACCTTGCCAGTAGTCGACCAGGAATTATACCTCAAATGGAGCTTATTTAAATACACTGCAGGTTGGCCTACAAAATTCACATCTTAACACGCAAGGTTAGATAAAGATTCCTATTTCTAAATAAGGCTCTGTCTTCCCCTTTGGGAGAGGTAGGTGGCACTGCAGTGCATAGAGCGCTGGGTCTGCAGTCAGGAAGACTCATCTTCCTGAGTTCAAATCTGGCATCAGACACTTATTAGCTGTGTGACTGGGCAAGTCACTTCACTCTGTTTGCCTCAGTTTCCTCATCTGTAAAATGAGCTGGAGAAGGAAATGGCAAACCACTCCAGTATCTTCACCAAGAAAATCCCAAATGGGATTATGAAGAGTTGGACATGATGGAAATGACTGAACAACTCTTCCTTTGAGTCATGAAATAGTTTCCTATCTCTAATATTTGCTTTGCTTCACCATCACTTGATGTTTCTTATATTTCTTTTATTTATCTCTTCTAACACAACATCCTCAATCTTTATTCTTTAGTCTTTTCATTTTTTGCAGCTTAAAATAGGGCATGAAACAGCATGTTCTAATAGACAGAGAACCAGTCTCAGAGCCAGGAAAAGCTGGGTTAAGATCCTACCTCTGCCACATACCTGGTGCAAGTTATTCAACCTCTCAGTGCTTTAAGCAACTTTCTAAGACTAAATGTTGCAGAGAAGGTGTCAACCTGCATTGGTAGAGGGAAATTCCTCATCTGGAAGTTCCCTATAAAAATAAAATCACAGGTCTAATCATGATCCTCTAGAGAGAAACAAATGATAACTTTCCCCTCTTTTTTCCTTTCTCTTAGATTCTTTTTCCTTTCTCCTCCCTCCTTCTTCCCTTCTTCTCTTCCTCCATTCTTCCCCCACTTTTTAGAAGACTAGATTTTGCTATCTTTCCCACACTGGAAATGCAGTTGCTACTCAACAAACCTGATCCCATTATAGAGCAGCATGGAAGCTTTGCCCTACTCCATTTCCCATCTAGACCAGTTCACTGTTTCTTAGGCAGCCTGGTAGCACATGTTCCCAAAGGCTCACCATGTTGGTGCTGACCTTTTAGTGACTACTGGTTGTAGTTGGTTTCAAACCTACTGCATCTCAGAACTCCTGACCTCAAATAATCAACCAGTCTTAACCTCCTCAGCAGTGGGATAATAGACATACACCATGGCCAGTAAAGTCATTTCTTTTCAGCATTTTCCTTAAAACCAGTTCCCCTTGTTGGTAAGTACCAGATAGTACTATCAATCCTATTTTCACAAAGAATTAAGGTGATACTTTATCCAGGCTAAGACCCTGATATTTTTTTTTACATAGTTGGATACAGGAAATCTCTAATCAATAAAATGACTCAAACAGAGGATGAGGACTGAAAAGGCAACAGCATTCAAATAGCTTCCTCCCCTATGCTACACCTCATAGCCAAACACAAAGGCCCATATGAATTGTTCCCTATAAGAGCCTTGTAAGATCTATCAGAGCCTTTTCTCCATTTCTGAATAGCCATTAATCACCTTTTGTTCTGTCTTCCTCTATGAGAAGAGTCAGCATGGCAGCTGGTTAGTAGCTAGCTAGCAAAGTATAGTGTGCATTAAAGCATATACAACAGAGTTGAAACATAGAGAACAAAAAACAGTTAAATAAACTTAAATCAACCAACATATCTTCACTTTCACCTATGGCGATCCAAGTTCCAAAAGCAAGAACTAGCCCCCATACCTTACTTATTTCTATTTTATACCTTCCTTCAGTAGGTGACAGCTCCTTTAAATCTTCCAAGCCAGGTTTTACATTCAGTAATTTTTTGTAGAGAGCCAGGGGGAAGTGAAGGTCCACCACAGTGAAATTGTAGATAGCTAAGCCGCAGATGATACCAATCAGATGAAACCAGTTGTGTTCTACAAAACACTTTTAACAAGAAAGGTTAATACTTTTTTTAAAAAGCAATGTCTGAAGCATCTACCTCAAAAAAATTTTTTTTAATAAGAGGACTCATTTACATTTGACTACTGCCTAAAGTGAAGTCTCAAATCTTAAAGGATCTTCCAGGTGATGTTATGTGGTCTAAGTTAAGCAATCAGTTAGTGCAACCAAGTGAGGGACAGCACAGTGAGAGCAAAGCCAATACACTTGGCTAATCGAGAGGCATATTTTTATCACTCTGTAACGGGAATGTAAATTTTTAAGATCTTCCCTGCCCCTAGGCTTGTTTTTCAGTAGATACTTCTTCATTGGCCAGTGAGTCAATAAGGTTGTTACATTCTCTGAGCCAGGAGAAAACTATGTAAGCCCTGATGTGTAGCTTTGTTTTGGGGCTCACTTTGAGAAGTGTTCTGTGATTTGATGAAACTCTGGAAAGCCGTTGTCCAGAGCCCCCCGGCTTTGAAACCCAGATGTTGTTTGGTATGGATGTAATGGTTGGACAGTTTGGAAATCTGTCTACTTGATCTGTTTTTGTCTTGATAATTCTGCCTGTATACTTTGAAGTTCGGGGTGCTGACCTTTTTTGCCTGAACTAGGTAAACAATACATATTTGACTGATTAAAGTAAGCTTGTTAACCCATTTTGAGTTGCTTTCCTTTAACAAAGCAGATCCAAGAACCTGTGTTGGCAGCAAACCCTGAGGACCCTTGGGGTGCTTGCTGCTACACACTCTCTACTAAATAAGTCTCTTCATGGCTCTGACTCAGTTTCCCCATTAGTTAAACAGAGATGAAGCTTGACTCCGATCATTTATGGAAAGCTAATAACATAATGACTGACATAGGATTCCTCTGAGCTCTAAATATAATATTAATATTATAATATTAAGAATATTATAGCTTGTCTCCTTATCATTTTTGTCATGGCCAAAGTCACCAGACTACAGAGTGACAAAATGGTCTGAAAAGAGAAAAACCAAAAATGGTGCCATGCTTTACTTTGGTTGAATCTACCATCTGTTTTACTGTGACGCTGCTGACTTACCGTGTCAGAAAACCATAAGAGGTTTGAATCTTGGTAATAGGTAAACATCCCATAGATGGGATTCAGAAGTTCCTTCAACAGCAAAAGGAAGAATTCCTTTGTGACACCGCCAGCATCCACTGCTTCTTCCCCATCAAAGATGACCTGAAAAGACATGAAAAGTAAAGTCTGTGTAAGATGAACTCTGAGAGCAACTTTCAAGTTACTGGGGAAAAGGTTAGGAATGGAGAAGAAAGAGAAGATGACACCGGTATTACTGTGCCTGAAAATGCCCATTTTTGCTTATTGCATCTAAAAAGTCATCTGATGTTCCATTCATTTAGATAGTCATGGAAATTGAGAGTTGGAAGGCACCTCAGCAGCTATTTAGCCCAAATCAAACTAAAAAGGAATCCCTACTAACACAAAGACAGCTAGCTGGCACCACAGTGCTTAGAGGGCCAGGCCTAGAATCTTCTGACCTTGGGCAAGTCACTTAACCCTGTTTTGCCTCAGTTTCCTCATCCAAAAAATGAGGTGGAGAAGAAAATGGCAAACTATTCCACTATCTTTGCCAAGAAAACCCCAAATGGGGTCACAAAGAATTAGACATGACCAAAAAACAACAACAAGTAATACAGCGTACCAAACTAGTGGTCTTCCAACCTCTGATTAAAGACCTTCAATCATGGGGAAACCATCCGTCAGGGTAGCCTATCCCGCTGCTGGACAGTTCTAATTGTTAACACTCATTTTTCCACTCATCCAACAAGCACCAATTAAATCAGCGATTATAAAATGGGGCTACAAAAATTGATAATAGCTCCTGCTTTTAAAGAGTTTTCAGTCAATCTGGAGAGTTAAGACAAATATCTAAGAAGGATATAATTGGTTTACAAAGACTGAAATGCATACAACCTAGCAAGCAACAGGGTAGTGGCCACAAAGGAACGATTAGCATAGGGAAATGTTTCTAGGAAAGGGTGACTCTTGAGTTCTCCATATCAATGATGAATATAGACTGGCAAGATAGAAGGGAGGCGAGTACAGCAATGGAACCAAAGAGTCTCATGGCTGCAGGAGCCATCAGAGGCCTTCCAATCCAATGCTCTACACCATGTCCACAAGGTGGCCAATCAGCCTTTGCCTGAAGATTTCTAGAGAAGGGAGCCCACTATCACACAAGGCAGCCCATTCCACTTTGAGAGAATTCTAATTGTTAGAAAGGTTTTCCTCACATGAGTCCCAGTGAGTTTCTTTGCATTTTTGCGCCTTCCACCCAGCTCCTTCTCAGGAGAAGAATCCCATACCATAAGTCATGAGTGTTTTTCTTCTGCCAAATTATCTACCTCAAATCCCCTCAACATTAGTTCCCAATGTCCCCTCTGCTTCAATCTCAGAGAAAGAGACTGTCCTTTTTCAATAAACTCCTCCTCTGCTCCTAATCTCCTCTTTTCCCAACACAACCAGGGCCTTTGTCCCCTTTCATCATCTCTTCTCACTTTTTAAGCTTCTGGATCTTTCCTAGCCACCTAAAAGTTTGTGTAGATCTTCTTAAACTTTAAAATACTTAACTATCACCTCCTCAAGCTATAATTATTACTCTTCTCTTTCATTACCGACCTTTTATAAAAATCTGTCAGTATTCATTGACTCCATCTCCTTCCATTCCACTCACTTCTTAAAATTTTGTACACCATAACTCAACTACAACTGTTGTTGATCTCAATGATCTCAAATGTTAAATCTTGTTCTTGGGGAGGGGTGGGGAACCTGAGGCCTCCAGGTCACTAGCTGCTTTCTAGGTGTGGCCTTTTGACTAAATCCAAGTTTTAGAACAAATACTTTAATTAAGGGGATTTGAATCCAAGGACCTAGGGGGCCAATTATGGTCTCAAGGCCACTGGTTTCCCATCCTAGTTCTTGGGTCTCACTCTTTTTTGACCTTTCTCCTCCTCCTCAAAATTCCCCCATCCCCTGATTTTCAGAATTCTGCTTCTCCTGATTTTCCTAATAGTCTGACTCTTCTTTCTGCCACATTCCATCTTCTTTTAGTGAACGTATCTTAAAACTCTGTACTTGACTTTTTTCTTTCTCTACAAGTTTTCTCATTTGACATTCCTAGAGTACAATCGCTCCTCTGCTCAATAACCTTCAACAGTCCCTTGTGCTACTAATTATAAATTCTTGTATTTGGCATTTAAAGCATTTCACAATCTCTCTTCAATCGATCTTTTCAAGATGCTTACCCATTACTATACTTCACACAATCTATATTCCAGTGAAACTAGGCTAACTACTGCCCCTCCTATATGACATCTCACATCCTACCTGGGTCTGCATAAGAAATAATACAGAATGTGTACTCTCCTTCTCTTAGTAAACATAACTTCCAAGGTTCAGTTCAAGAGTCACCTCCAAAAAAGGTCTTTGTTCACAAACCTGGTTGTTAATCTGGTAGTTCCTTCTTAATAACCAAGTATCTCTCTGACATGGATTTCTAATTATTTTATACATATCCTATACTTACAAACCTGTGAATATGCTGTACCCTGCCCCCAGCAAAATGTAAGCTACTTGATGGTAGATGGCCTTCCTTTTGCAATTGTATCCTCAGTGCCTAGCAGAGGAAGCACTTAAAACACTTATTGATTTGAATGATTTATAATTCCATCAAATTCCAGGGATACAATTAGTATTTTTATGCAGATAACTAAAAAATCTAGAGGTACATTCTCAACAATTTATTTTTTTTACCTTTTGAACTTTTAATTTTTTCCAATTACAATTTTTAACTTTTTAAAAAATTTTTAATTGCAAATTCTTTTCTCTCTTTGAAAATGCAAACAATTTGATATAGATAATAGATGTGTAATCATGGAAAATATATTTTTATGTTAGCCATGTAGCAAAAAAGAAAAGAAAAAGAAAGTTAAAAAAAATCTAGGCTTTGAATTGCATTCAGACTCCACTCTCTGGTTACAATTGTCTTAGATCATTATATTGCTGAGAAAAGCTAAGTCATTCACGGTTAATCATAGCACAATATGGCTGTTACTGTGTGCACTGTTCTCCTGACTTCATTTTGCATCAGTTCATATAAGTCTGTGTTTTTCTGAAAGTATCTGCCTCATCATTTCTTATAGCACAATAAGTATCCATCACAATCACATACCACAATTTTTTTAGCCATTCCCCAAATGATGGGCATCCCTTAAATTTCTAATTCTTTGCCACCACAAAAAGTTGCTATAAATATTTTTGTGCATAGAGATCCTTTTCCTTTTTCTGTAGAGTATATGCAGAGTTTGATAACCCTCTGGGCAGAGTTCCAAATTGCTTTCCAGAATGTTTAGATCAACTCACAACTCCACAAACAGTCTCCCAATTTCTCCAAGTTCCCTTTCTGTCATATTAGCCAATGGGACAGGTGTGAGGCAATAAAATTATCAAGATGGATGCATTCAAGGTTTTTAGCTTACTTGAGAAGCTGAGATCCTACTGATTGGTAGATTCATGCTATATCAATAAAATGACCATGCTTGGAAATTCGTGTCCCAGTTGACCTCATTTTAACTATTACAATGAGACATAAGAGTTGTTTTAATCTGCATTTTTCTAATCAATAGTGATTTAGAGAATTTTTCATTTGATTACAGATAGCTTTGGTTTCTTCTTTTTAAAACAATCTTTTCACATTGTTTGACCATTTATCAATTGGGAAATGACTTATAATCCTATATATTTGATTCAGTTCTCCATGTTTGAGAAATGAGACGTCAGAGAAACTTGCAGGAAAAAATTATTTTCCAGTTTTCTTCTAATCTTGGCTGCATAGGTTTTATTTGTGCAAAACCTTTCTTAATTTAATTAAAATTATCCATTTTACTTCCCACAATGTTCTCGCTTGTTTTGTCAAATTATTCACTCATTCATACATCTGATAAGTAAGAAATTCCATGCTCCCCTAATTTGCTTATGAAATCACCTTTTATGTCTAAATCATGTACCCATTTTGACCTTATCTTGGTATACAGTGTGAGATGTTAGTCTCTACCCAGTTTCTGCCAAACTGCTTTCCAGTTTTCCCAGCAATTTTTTGTCAGTTACTTCTTGTCCCCAAAGCTTCAATCTTCACATTTGTCAAACACTAAATTACTATGGTCATTTACTGTTATGTTCTAGGTCTCTATTACGCTTGTCCACCATTCTATTTCTTAATCAGTACCAGACTGTTTTTGATGATTACCATTATACAGTTTCAGATCTGGTACTGCTAGAAAACCTTT
The DNA here is from genome assembly GCF_028583685.1 of Petaurus breviceps papuanus. Lineage (NCBI taxonomy): Eukaryota > Metazoa > Chordata > Mammalia > Diprotodontia > Petauridae > Petaurus > Petaurus breviceps. The sequence goes on along the minus strand of NW_027185655.1, from coordinate 16,583,056 downwards.
CCTGACATTTTTTTTCATTGATTCCCTTTTTATTCTTTATCTTGTGATCTCCAAGATAAATTGTATTATTTTTTTCTATTCCATAGAACAATTTCTTGGTAGTTTGATTGGTATGGCATTGAATAAATAAATTTAGGTATAACTGTCATCCATGAGCAATCAGCATTTTTCCAATTGTTTATATCTGACTTTGTGTGAAACTATTTTGTAATTGTGTTCATATAGTTCCCAGGTTTGTCTTTGCTGGTAGACTCCCAAGTATTTTATACTGTCTAGAGTTATTTTAAATAGATTTTGTCTCTCTCTTGCTGTTGGACTTTGTTGGCAATATATAGAAATGCTAATGATTTACATGGGTTTATTTTATACCCTGCAATTTTGCTGAAGCTAATTATTTCAACTGGTTTTTTAATTGATTCTCTAAGTATAGCATCATATCATCTGCAAAGAGTGATAGTTTTGTTTCCCCACTGCCTATTCTAATTCCTTTTTCTTTTCTTATTGCCATAGCTAGCATTTCCAGCACAATATTGAATAATAGTGGTGATAATGGGCATCCTTGCTTCACCCTGACCTTAATGAGAAGACTTCTAGTTGATTCCCATTACAGATGTTTGCTGATGGTTTTAGACAGAGACGATTTATCATTTTAAGGGAAACTTCCATTTATTCCTTAATTGATTCTAGAGTTTTTAATAAGTATTGTTTTTTGTCAAAAGCTTTTCCTCTATCTATAATCATGTTTCTTGTTGGTTTTATTATTAATATGGTCAGTTATGCTGATAGTTTTCCTAACATTGAACCAGGCCTGTATTCCTGGCAGAAATTCCAGTTGGTCATAGTGTTACATGATATAGTGCTGTAATCTCCTTACTACTATTTTATTTAAATTTTTTGTATCAATCTTCTTTATGTAAATTGTTCTACGGTTGTCTTTCTCTATTTTTGTTCTTCCTGGTTTATGCATTGGCACCACGTTTGTGTTGTTAAAGGAATTTGGTAGAATTCCTTCTTTGTCTATTTTCCAAATAGTTTAGACAGCAAGAAGGAATTGTTCCTTAAATGTTTGATAGAAGTGGCTTATGAATTCATCTGGCCCTGGGAATTTTTTCTTAGGAAGATTATCAATGGTCTGTTCAATTTCTTTTCCCAAGATTGGGTTAAGTATCCCATTTCCTCTTCTTGATCTGGAGAATTTATAGTTTTGCAAACATTCATTCATTTCACTTAGATTGTCATATAACTGGGCAAAGTAACTCCTAATAACTACTTTAATTTCCTCTTCATTGGTGGTGAACATATCCTTTTCATGTTTGATTCTGATAATTTGGTTTTCTTTTTTCCTATTTTTGATCAAATTAATCAACAACTTATCTATTTTATTGGGTTGTCATAAAATCATCTCCTAGTTCTATTTATTAGTTCAATGACTTTCTTACTTTCAATTTATTCATCTGTGATTTTTCAGGATTTCCAAATTGGTGTTTAGAGATTTTTTTAATTGGTCTTTTTCTAGTTTGTGGTTGCCTGCCCAATTCATTGATCTGCTCTTTCTCTAGTTTATTAGAGTAAGCATTTAGACATATAAATTTTCCCCTAGGTATTGCTTTGGCTGTATCCCATAAATTTTGGTATGTTTTCTCATTGTTGTTATTCTCTTTAAATTACTAATTGATTCTATAATCTTTTATCTACTTGTTCTTTAGGATTAGATCCCCCCCCAATTAATCGTTAATCTGCTTCCACAGCCTTGTACTGAATGTAAATTTTATTGCATTATGATCTGAGAAGAATGTATTTAATATTTCTGCTTTTTTGCATTTAGTTGTGAGGCTTTTATGACTTAATATGGTCCATTTTTGTGTAGGTGCTATGTACTGCTTTAAAAAAAAAAGGTATATTCCTTTCTGCTCCCATTCAGTTTTCTCCAGAGGTCTATCACATCTAACTTTTCTAAAATTCTATTCATCTCCTTAGCTTCTCTTTTATTTATTTTTGGTTAGATTTAATCTAGTTCTCAGACAGGAAAGTCAAGGTTTCCCACTAGTACAGTATTACTGTCCATTTCTTCCTGTAACATTTAACTTCCTTTAAGAATCTGGATACTGTACCATTTGGTGCATATATTTGAAATTTATATTACTTCATTGTCTATGGTACCTTTTAGTAAAATGAAGTTTACCTGCTTATCTCTTTCAATAAGATCTATCTTTGTCTGAGATAAAGATTGCTATTCCTGCTCCTTTATTTTTATATCAGCTGAAGAATAACAGATTCTACTCTAGCTGCTTATCTGTACTCTGTGTCTCAAGTGTGGTTCTTGTAAACCACATTGTCATCATCTATTTTTCTTAAACCTTTGCTTTCTACTTCCTTTTTATGGGTGAGTTGATCCCACTGACATTCATAGTTATGATCACAAACTATTTTCTCTCTATCCTATTTCCCCCTGTTCATTCTTGTTTTCTCTCTTACTCACTCACTACTACATCCCCTAATCTGCCTTCCCTTCCTGTAGGTGCCCTCCCCTTCTACTTACCTACAGGGCAAGATAAATTTCTATCCAACTGAGTGTATATTGTATTCCTTCTTTGAGTCAGTTCTGAAGAGAGTAAAGTAAGGTCCACACATTACCCAACACCCCCATCAGATGCTCCACTGTAAAAAAATTCTTCCTTTTGTGCCTTTTTAATGTGAGATAATTTACCATATTCTATCTCTTCCTTTCCCCTTGTAATGGGAATGTAAATTTATGTTGTTGCCATCTTTCTAAGACTGTATTGTGTAAGATTTTCCCTGCCCCTAGGCCATTTGATAGGCACCTGGAGCCTGTGGTGGGAGGCTTGTTTTTCAGGAGATACTTTGTGATTGGGCAGTGGGTCGAGAGGGTTGTGACATTCTCTGATCCAGGAGAAGGCTATATAAATCCTGATGTGAGGCTTTGTTTTGGGGCTCACTTTGAGAAGTGTTGTGTGACTGATTTGACCAGAAGAGACTCTGGGCAGCCATTGAGAGTGCCCCTGGCTTTGAAAAACCCAGATGTTGATAATTCCCTCTCTGGTAACTGACTAGGTATGTATGTAATGGTTGGACTGTTGGAGGCCTATCTACTTGAAACGTTTCTCTGTCTTGTAACTTTTGTCTGTATACTCTGAAATTCGGGGTGCTGAACTTTTCCCCTGAACTAGGTAAATATGTTTGATTGCCTAAAGCAATACTGTTAACCCATTTTGAGTTGCTTTCTTTTAGAAAAGCAGATCTAAGAACCTGTGTTGGCAGCCACCATGGGGGTGGTGGGGTGCTTGCTTCTACACCCCTTCTCCCAATTCTTCTCTCACACCTTCATTTTTTTTTATTTTCTGGGGGAATCATCGCAACATAGTTAACTCATACCTGTGACCTCTATGGATTCTTCTTCTAGCTGTGCTGTCCTACTAATAAAAAAAATTCTTCAGAGTTACAGTTATCTTCCCATGTAAGAATGTAAACAGTTAAACCTTATTAAATACTTTATGATTTCTCTTTTATGTTTACAATTTTATGCTTCTCTTGAGTCTTGTTTTTCAGAGTAAAATTTCCTGTTCAGCTCTGGTCTTTTCATCAGGAATGCTTTAAAGTCTTCCATTTCATTAAATATCCATTTCCCCCTCCCAAAAGCTTATATTCTGTTTTGCTGGGTAGGTGATTTTTGGTTGTAATCATAGCTGTTTTGCCCTTCAAAATACCACATTCCAAATCCTCTGTTCCTTTAATGTAGAAGCTGCTAAATCTTGTGTGAATCTGATTATAGCTCCATAATATTTCAGTTGTTTCTTTCTGGCTACTTTTGATGGCTTCTCCTTGACCTGGGAGCTCTGGAATTTGGAGAGTATATGTATATGTATATGTATATTTCCCTCAATCTATCTTCCAATGAAATATTGCACATTTTCTTCTATTTTTTCATTCTTTTGACTTTTTTTTATTGTTTCTTGGTGTCTCGTGAAGTCATTAGCTTCCCTTTGCCCAATTCTACTTTTTAAGGTATCATTTTCTTCAGTGAATTTTTGTGCCTCCTTTTCCATTAGGCCAATTCTATTTTTTTTTAAGGAATTCTTTTTTTTTAATTTTTGGCTTTTTGGAGGGGAGAAAGCAGGCCAATTGGGGTTAAGTGACTTGCCCAAGGTCACACTGCTAGTGTTAAGTGTCTGAGGCTGGATTTGAATTCAGGTCCCCTGACTCCAGGGCCGGTGTTCTATTCACTGCACAACATAGCCACCCCAAGGAATTTTTTCTTCAGTGAATTTCTGTACCTCTTTTTCCATTTGGCCAATTCTGCTTTTTAAGTTCTTCAATGGATTTTTGTGCCTTTTTTACCATTTGGCTAATTCTTTTTTTTTAGGTTTTATTTCCTTCAGTAATATTTTGTACCTCCTTTACAAAGGTGCTAACTCTTTTCATCATTTTTTTTTTGCATCACTCTCATTTCTTTTCCCAAATTTTCCTCTGTCTCTCTTATTCAATTTTCAAAATGCTTTTTGAGCTCTTCTGGGAATTCTTTTTTGGGCCTATGATCAATTCACATTCTTCTTTGAAGCTGTGCATGAAACTGTTTTGACTTAGTTGTTTGTCTTCTGAGTTATCTTCATAGTAACTTTCTATCATCAGAAACTTTTTAGTTGTTTAGTCATTTTTTCTGCCATTTCTTGTAACTTTATTTTAAAGTTGGGCTCTGTTCCCTGGGTGGAAGGGGTACTGGCCCAAGCTTCAGGCCTTTCTTGCTGATATTTTCAGAGATAGCTCTGGTGGTCTGCAGGTTTTTGGTTCTTCCAAGGTGGTACAATCTAAAGCAAGTTCTGGTCACTGATCTCCTGGACTTTGCTCTGATCTATGAATGACAACAAACAGTCTTCTTTATCCTGAAACTGTGACCAGGGCCCCTGCACCCTTGCACCCATAAGCACTAGTGAGCAAGTATTCCTCTTAGTTCTATGACTATGACCTGGAACTGTGTATAGGCAACGTCACAGAGTCCTGATCTTAGTGTCAGCAAAGGGTTCCCTGTAATCTCTTTCTGATTAGTTTTCCAACCCCCTTAACATCTTTGGGTTGAGAGCACTGAAAGCTCCTGATGTTGTGAAATGAAATGCCTCTAAGGCCTGCTGTTGGTACCCCAGTGCAGCATCATCTATGCTGGGCTCCTGGTCTGACCACTGAAACAGACCTGCAGACCTCCTAGGTTGGCCTGGGCTGGAAAAGTGTTTAATCCTGACCTTCTGTTGGTTCTGCCACTCCAGAATTCTATTTGAGGTGCTGTTTTAATGTTGTTTGGATGAGACTTTGGTAAAACTCAAGGCATTCCCTGCCTTTACTCTGCCATCTTGGCTCAACATTCCCTTGAACTTTTTTTCAATTAATAATGCTGCTATTTATAATTTTGTACACATTAATGCTTTTCCTCTTTGATATCTCTGGCATATAGATCTAGTAGAGTTATTATTGGTTCACAGTTTAATTACTCTTTTGGCATCGTTCCAAATTGCTTTCCAGAATGGCAGAACCAATGCATAGCTCCATCAACAGTGTGCCTATTTTCACACAGCATTTGCCATTTTCCTTTTTTGTCAACTTTACTAATGAGATGAGTTTGAAATGGAAATTCAACTTACATTTCTATTTATTTAATTGGTGGTTTTTAATTTGTTCGTTTCTAGATTTGTTTGTTTTTAGTAGCATGCTCATTTTGTTGATTTGCTTTCTTTCAGAAAACATTTGTGGACATAAATATCTAAGTAGTTCTTTGCCTGATTTTTCCAAATTTTAGGAATGTCATTTCATTATATTTAATGAAATTATTGTTTCTATCATTTGTTCTTAGACTCACCTAGAACAAGTTATTTAAATTATTTAACTTCTAATTAATTTTTAGTCTTTGTTTCAAAGGCCCTTTATTGAAGGTAATTTTTATTGCATTATGATCAGTAAATAATTTATGTAATATTTCTGCATTTGTTTGTGAGTTTTTATGCCCTGATTAACCCTAATATTAATTTTGTAAAAGTGTCATGCACAGCTGAGATAACATTTCTACTCCCATTGAATATTCTCAGACATCTAACTTTTCTTAAAATCTATTCAGGCCTTTCTTTTTTTGCTACATTTTTTTCTAGATCTGAGAGAGGTAAACTAAAGGCCCTCCCCCAGTATAGTTTTGCTATCTACTTTTCCCTATAACTTATTTAAATTTTCCTTTAGGAATTTGTTATTTTTTCCTTTAGACATTTAGATGACCTTTGGTGCATTTGTTTAATGTTGATATTAATAGCGAGTTAAGACTGAATCCAAACTTCACAGAACAAACTCCTTAATAAAGGGATTCATTCTATAAAACTTGGACTCAGTCAAAGGCCACACCCAAGGATTTATAAGGCCACATGTGGCCCTGAGGTCACAGGTTCTCCACCCCTATTCTAGACCATGAGACAGATAACTTCCATGACAGTGGCAAATAACTTTTGTGGACATATGTACAGTTATATGACTTACGTGAATATAAGAGAGCTGTTGAACAAATTTCTTGCTGTTTTTATCTCATTCAAAGAATCTTATAGATTCTGACAAATGCAATGGAGACACATTGTTGGCAGACCGAATTAGTCAATGAATAAAGGCACCTTGAAATCTCTAGACCTTTTAGTCAATTATGTGAATACAAAATAGAGTCTGACACAGAAAAGTTCTCAGAATGACTATATACCACAATCAAACTACAGTAGACATATTTCTCTTAAATACTTTACTACACACTGATGGGAAAATCAATAAAGTAATTAGAAAGGATAAATCAGAGAATCTTACTTTCAGAGGTTTTTTCAAATCAATGTCGGAGTGAATACTCAGCTCTCTTAGGGCATCTCCAACGAGGTTGCTCCTGCGAACATGAAGGACAAGGAATGGGCTTCTGGCCAGCAGAGGCTCCAGTGTGAGAAGCATGAACACATTCTGCAAATTTGCTCCATTGATAGCGACCTAGAAAATGGTGCCAAAAAAATGACCATAAAGAACTTCTTTGGAGAATACCTAAAAGCAGAGATATAAAGACCTTAATGGTGTTATAAGAGCTTGGTTTGGTTTTTTCTTATGATTGTTACAGCAGTTTTTCATGTAAGTACAATAAATGAGAGTTGTTTTAGTTTGGGTGGTATGTTGAACAACTAAAAGTATTTATTGAAAAACCTGCTCTCAACTAATTTGAGGTAAATGATTAGAACTAATTGCTAAGTCTAAAATAACACACCTTCAGGATTATCAGCATCAACAAAACAATTTCAAAGTAAATAGAAACCTATTCACATAGCAGTTTCTGTTCTCTGAAAACTGTAATTCACTCTACCTCAAATCTGTCAGTCCTGTGTCAGTATCATCCAACTTCCATGATGAAAACACCCATAGTATCAATATAATATAAAGAAAGGATAGGAATTTGGATACTTTTGTTATTGTTAAATCAAATTAATTAACTCTACTGTGTTTGCAAATACAACTTTAAAAAAGGTCCCCATAATTTAGCATTTCTTTGAACAAATGAAACTGAACAAATTTCTTGGAACAAGCTTCAATCTAAGAATTATGTGTTATAATATTCAAAATAAAATTCCAGCATAAAAGAGTAATTTGGATGACTGCTTAATGTTATAGTGGAACTTGGCACCTAATGTTTTCTATTATCATATAAAAATTACAATGGAATTCTATAGTGCAAGAAAATATATATTTTTTTAAGCAATTCGGGTTAAGTAACTTGCTCAAGGTTACACGGCCAGTTATTTCTGGGTGTGGTGCTGAGCGTCTGAGCCTAGGATTCGATTTCCAGGTCATCCCAACACTGGAGCCAGTGCTCTTACTTGCTGAGCCACCTGGCCGCCCCTAAGCAATTGGGGTTAAGTAACTTGCTCAAGGTTACATGGCCAGGTGTTTCTGGGTGGATGCTGAGTGTCTGAGCCCAGGATAAGAAGATATTTTTAAAAGTAATACCTGCATCTGCAGTTCAGCATCTGTCTGTAACATTTTGGTCTTAGCTTGAGCATCAAAGACAAATGGATAGGAACAGAGAGTCACAGCGTCCTGGAACGAAACATTATTATCAGCAATATTTAAAATATAGTACAAAGTACTACGTCAAAAAGGCAAGAAGGGGAAAAGAGAGGGATTACGTACCTGCATTATAGATGGTCTAACTTTCTGTGGAAAGAAAAATAACAAAATATCATTCTTGTTTTCCAAAACCAAGCACTCCCCACCCCCCAGAATGTCATCAATGTCACATACAAAGTTATTCACTTAATCAAACTGCACATTTGGCTATGTAAATAATGAATCTGAACAACTGTCTGAATTTCTGGTTGAGAAGATAGGTATTATGAAGCTGCCTAAAGGAAGATCATAGGAATAAAAAGGGCAAAAACTATCTGACCAATCTAATACCACAATCAGATACTTAAACCACTCTCTACCAATGAAATGCTTCCTTTTCTGACACTTAATTATAAAAAAAAATTCTACAATCTACTTTGGTAAATGTATAGTAGCACTTAACTTTAACAAGTAAACTTGGATGAGATAAATTAAATGAAACATACCAACAATGGATTTAAATCTTTAAGTTTCTGCTCAGAAAAAAATAATAATTCTGAAAACATCTTGCCTTCTTCAAATAAAAACACAATATAAATACAAGTAATCACCTATAATACTGCTGGTTACTTCACTCCCAAGTTTTATTTAAATCCATCTAGCCATGAAATTTTATTTCTTTGGGTGTTCTTCTATGATTTGTTCAAAGTCAGACAGTAGCAGGAGAATCACTAAGAACTCAGTGTCATGAACACCAACCTACTGTAAGCTCTGGGCACAGTGGATAGACAGAAACGCTGGACCAGGAATCAGGGAGAACTATGTTCAAATCTGCCCTCATACACTTACTGGATACGTGAACTAGGCAAGTCACTTAACCTCTGCTCAACCCAGCTGCCTCATCAGTAAAATAATTGCATCTACCTAAAAAATGAGGATAACATTTGTAAAGTGCTTTGCAAACCATAAAGCACTATATAAATGCTAATTATTACTGTTATTATTATTAATATTTATCCAAGTCATCGATAAATATGCTGAACAACAGTAAGCCAAGGAAAAAATCTTTGACAGGTACCACTGGAGTCTGCCCTGGTCAAGTTGATATGCACTGCTAATCAGCCCTCTCCAAGTCCAGCTATTTTCCAAATTCATATAACCATCCTACCATCTTGTCCAGAAGGATATGGGGAGAGACTGCCCAAACTCTACTAAAATGCAAGTATGCTTGGTCTTTCCTCCCTGACCTGCCAGTCTAATAAACCCATCTTAAGAGGGGGAGGGGGAGGGAAAGAGATAAGTTTAGTCTAGCAGGAATTATTTTTCTTAAATTGCACTAATGCTTTGTTTGTTTGTTTTTTTAATATCAGTCATTTCCTAATAAAGTACCTTTCCCCATTCAGAATCCTCACTTCAAACAAAAAGTAAATAGTAAAAGATCTGACAGCATACACATCCATTGTACTCCTATCCTCTTATTCTGAGGACAGAAGTATCTTCCATAAATGGGTCACTGCATTTTAGTGAGTTTTTATTTACATTACTGCCTTCACTGTGTGCATTGTTCTGGTTCCACTTTCTCTGTTCTGCATCAGTTCATATTAGTTTTCCCATATTTCTCTAAATTCTTCATTTTTTTCATTTTGTTTCATTCTTTGTTTCTTTTGATACAATACTATTTCATTACATTCACACATCACAATTGATTCTGCCATTCTTTAATCAATAAATATCCATTTTTCCAGTTTTTGCTACCAAAAAAATATAGTTACAGATATTTTGGTATATATAAGAATTTTCTATGTATCTTTGACTTCCTTCTGGGTGCATGCAGCATCAAGGAGGGGCAAAACAAGCAGATCAGTAACTTTCCTTAGGCAATTCCAAACTGTTTTCCAGAATGGTTGGATCTAACAGTTTCACCAAGAGTGTGTTAATGTGTCTTTAATTCAGAGTCCCTCTAACACTGTGTACAGCTTTTGTCATTTTTGCTAATTTGACAGATATAAAACAAAACTAGATTTGCTTAAATTTGCATTTCTTTCATTTAGCAATTCTTTTGAAATCCATTTGCATTTGAAAGGCGCTGCATTTTTTAATTTAGCAATTCTTTTGAAAAATATACATTTAAAATTTTTCCCCCAATTACATATAAACACAATTTTAAACATTTTTTTTTAATTTCGTGTTTCAAATTCTCTCCTACCATTTCTCCCCTACCCCCATTGAGAAGGCAATTTGATATAGGTTATATGTTTAGCAATCCTTCCGAAAGCCATTATTGATATCCTTTGACTATTTATCATCTGAAAAAATGGCTCTTAGTCATATATACGTATGTTTCTTTGGATAGCTGACTTTTTTTTCCCAGGATATTTGATCTATAGCATTCATACACCTTACTCCCAACCCTGGCAATCAATAGTTTCTTTTCTTAGTCAAGTTGCATTGTTTCTTTCAATCACTTTACGCCCTATGTGGTTATGAAATCTCCCTTTAACCATAGTTTCTAAATGTACCTCTTTCCGGCCTTCTTTAAGATTTTTAGGATGTGACTATTTAAATCACGTATTTCATAAAATATAACAAATGCCAGCCTAAATCAATTATCCATCAAACTGCTTTCTAGTTCTCCCAGCAATTCTTTTTTTTTTTTAATTCTTTTTTTTCTTGAGGGCAAATGGGGTTAAGTGACTTGCCCAAGGTCACAGGGCTAGTTTTTGTGTTAAGTGTCTGAGGTCAGATTTGAAGTCAGGTCCTCCAGACTCCAGGGCAGGTCCTCTATTCACTGTGCCACCTAGCCGCCCCCAGCAATTCTTATTAAAAAGGAAGTCCTTCCCCTTCTCTTGGCTTTTTATGTTTGTTTGCTTCTAGGTCACACTTATCTAGCCTACTCCAGCAACTTACTTTTCCATTTTTAACCACTACTAAATAGTATTTATGATGAACACATTGTAATATATTTGGAGATTTGGTGATGCAAAGTCCCTTTCTTTCTTGCCTCCCCTTTATATCCTTCAAGATTTAAGATATTGTTGTTTCTCCAAATAAAGTTTCTTCTTGCTTTTATCCATTTCTTTTTATTTTTGGTGAGGATTTTCACAAGGCATCATCACCAAAAGTTCATTACCTTGTAGCCAACTTGGTCATGAATGACAGAGTCCACTGCCAGGTCATAATCTAAGTCTTTCCAGCTTGGAAAGCCCTGCCAGAGCTTACTTACACTTCATTGACATAGTCTCTGGGAACATAAGATTGGCTCCTTGCCATGTGCCAAAGGGATAAATATCAATACCTGTTGAGTTTAGGTAGCTGCTTAAATTCAAAACAATCTGCCTGATCATTCCCTCCATCTATTCCCTCTACTTCTGAATGGGCACTGAGGCCAAGTACAACACTGTCTCAACTGGGATTCTCTATTGTGATACAGATTACTGATACAGGTGAGGTAAATCACTTCTCTTTTGTACTAAATGTCTCTTTACTGTGCATGCAATGAGATCCAGCTCTTTCTAAAAATGCTCTGAGTAGTATATGTTCATTACTTGCGTTTTTGTGTGCCCCATAACTATGTTTCAGGTCCTTTTAGGATAAAATTCTTGGGTATGATCCTGGCACTAAGCAATGACAACTGCCTTCTAATAAAATAAACATATCTAATGCCTCAATAATGTATATAAATGTCATATTTTTATAAGATTCAACATGAGCTGATATTGCCATCAAAATAGTCTTAAAAATCAGATTTTATATTTTAAACTTTTAAACAAACCTACATAAGATTGTTTTGTTTTAAATTAAAGATGTCATCATGACATATTAATTTTAATATATAATCACATGATATTTGAGAAATTAGAAATGATTTTTAGATATCAAAAATAGATAAGTTTGTAAAGCCCATACATTACTTTCAATTCGTTTTTGACCAATATTTTCTTTCTTTTTTTTTTGTAGGCCAAGTTCTTCAATTGATTTTACTTTAATTTTTTTACATTAAAGAGTTCAGTAAAAACTGGATAAAGTAAAATTCTTTTAAGCAGTAAAATCAACCTTAGCATGAGGCTAATCAGAAACTTAGCAGTAGCTCACTCTGAAATATTTACATTAGAACAGATTAAACCTTTCAGGCGAACCCAGACTATCCTTACAAAGTGTTTTGTGATCTTAGCACACATAGACTAAAAGCAAAAACAAAAACAAACCAAAAAACCCAGGGAAATCTTGGCACCAGACGGAAAGCTCATATGAAGCAAGTATCCTATGGAATTTCTCCATTTAAACCTCTTAGCATTTCTCTGACACAGGAAAGGCTATCACAATTTCATACATACTACAGTAACAACTCTATTTCATCCACTTGAGGATTTTAAATTTCCAAGAAGGAAAGAAGTATCCAGAAAAAGTCCAAGTGAGATATTGGAATTGTATCTTATCCCAATCAAAGACAGGAGAAAAGGAAAAAGTCCTTTTTCTTTAATAAGTACATAACACAGAGGGACCAGATCAAAGAATGGAGGAGGCCACAGTTTTAATAAGACACATATTATACAAATTCTTACCATTCCTGCTTGATGCAAGAACCACATGAGATAGTCTTCCTGAATGTCCACAAGATGGGAAATTTCAGGTATATAAAACTTGTCATATTCCACATGTTTCACTTTCTGGTTTACCTTAGAGATAGACGAACAAGAAGAAACACAAGAGTTGATAACTATTACTATCAAAGAATTTTTATTATTAACAATAATCATAACAACAAAAAGGAAGAAGATGATTAACAGCCCTCACAGCACATATTAAAAGCTAATGGAGATACTTTGGAACAAACATTCCTTCCCTGAGCAGTAATAAAGACTAAAGAAGCAAGAATGTGTGGTAAATCTTTAATAAGAAAAAAATGAACACATAACTTTCTTTTCAGGTTTAATCTGCATTATTTATATTTTCTTCATTATTTTCCTAAGCCTAGGTAATCAAAACAATAGCTCAAGCTCTGATCCTTGGCATTTACCAATTTCTGAGATATAAATGCTCACATTGAACATTTAGCAATCGGGTCCCACGAGCTGGTTCAAGCTGGCTCCCACATACTGCTGGATAACATTGCTGAACGTAACCAAAATTACTTTACCACCAGACAGAGTCAATGAAAAGTCTAAGGTCCAAAGGTGGAATCAAAGGACTCTCCATAGGCAATGAACTCAGGCAACATATCAACAGAGAAGTATGGCTTAACCATGTAGAGCTGATTTAGAAACATGAAACAATTAGTATTTACTATATTCCAGGCCCTGTGCTAAGTGATGGGGACACAAAGAAAGGTAAATGAGTGCCTGCCCTCAATGAGCTTACAGTAAGTCCAATGGGGAGAAAATTAGAGAAATGATAAAGAACGGGTAATTTCCACTAGAACTTATCGATACATTATTCTTAAGGAGCCTGTATGTAGCAGACAATGAAGATTATATAAGGAAATGGTAAAAAAAAAAAACTGAGCAATATATCATTGCAATTTGTGAAAACTTAATAACCAAACAAGAAAGCAAGAGGACAAAACCTTGTGGTCAGAATTGTGTCTTAGAAGCTCATAGTCTTTGGTAAATCAACAGATGATAAATTTTTTCTAGTTCAAATAAAGACCCCAAAATAGTTTTGGGAATTGAACAAATTATACCAGAACCAGAGGATTATCACAGACAAAACCGTTGCCTGTAATTGCCAACATATAACCTAATACATAAAAATTTAATAACAGTATTTTAGTGGAGCATACCACGCCAATATTCATAATCACTAAACTATGTGGAATGAAAAGTTTTCAAAATAAAGAGATTAAGAAAAGAAATTAAAAGCATGTGGCAACAAAGTGAGGTATATGGCACCATCCTGTCTACCACTGGGATTTTTCCAAAGGTGTTTTCAGTGGCCTTACAGAAGATGAGCTTATATTCTGATAATTTTATTCATTTTCAAAATGAAGTCATTTGTTTTCACCTATGTAATAGTCCATAGAATATTAACTATAAAAGAGTAGTAAGGCAAAAAAAAAAAAGAATAGTAAGGGAGCAACTTTTTCTAGGGCTATCTCTATCTCAATGACATTGAAAAAATGAGACTAAGATACTAACAATAACAATTACTGACATTTAAACTATGATACAAGCTTCCAAAACACTTTATTTGTATTAGTTCCTACTTCAGAGGAACATTGCAAGGCTCACATGAGATCACATGAGTTTCACAAACTTTGTAACATACCTCAGTTATTACTACTCCATCTGTTGGGTAAATTTAACATTATTTCCAATTTATAGATGAGGAAATTGAGGCTGAGGTAGGTTAAGTGACTAGTTATGCAGCTAATGAGCATCAAAAATAGGATTTTCAACCCAGATCCAGCTTCGTTTCTAGACCAGTGCTCTATCTATTTTCACGGAAGGCCCCTTTGGTTTCAGATGTGGATCTTGGCCATGCTATCCACTGCAAAACCAGCTTCGATCATATTCAAATCATTCAGTACTGTGTGCCTATTGTCACTCTTTACTATTATTCAGTGAAAAGCCCAACTTCAGCCATGGCAGACCATCCATTCGCTCTCTCTCTAGGGAGGCAGGCCCACTTCACACTTACCTTATGTAGTTTTTCCAATAACTTGAGTGCTGCTGTTATGTAACTGCTAAACAAAACAGGAATCAACAATGTTTTTCTTCCACTCAGGAGGTAAACTACTGCACTTTTATAAAGGTCTACTAGCTTCAAGAAATATCTTGGGCATACCTGGCACCACCAGTTATCTTTAAGGAAACAAAAAATAAAGAAAAATTTAAATATGTAATCTTTAATGAAATAGCAGGTATCTGTGCCTCTCGTGAGTTTAGAAGAGGCTGCCCTGGTAAGGAAATGTTATTGAATCAAAACTAAATTCGGAGAATCACAAAAATAAGAGAATTTTAGAGTCGGATGGGCTGTGAGAGGTCAACTAGTGCAACTGCTCAGAAAGCATGAACTAATCACCAAGGATCTTTTTTAAAACTAGCAGCGTAAGCTCCCTGGAACCTCACTATTTGCATTTTCATATGCTGTTTCTCCTATAAACTATTTTAGAAACATGTAAACTTTTAAATTGTCTTCCAGATTCCTCCAAAAAGAGCAATATTCTTATAAGGCAGACACTTGCTAGAAAAAAAAAAGCCTTTTGGAGGATCACAGCAGAAGGGACTTAGTTCTCTTTAGAGTTGTTACCTCCTCCACCACCTTAACCCCCAAACTATTTCAGTTCTTTGCCATAAGACTAAATGCCAAAAAGGATCCTCCAAAGCCAACCTTATCATCCTTGTTTGTCTTATTGCAAGGCAAAAACCAGATCAAAAGGTTGTTCCTACCACTGACACCACAACCTGCTCAAATGAGGTTCTGCCAAAAACTCCTATTTATCCAACTTTAGCACAGGATTGATTTTCTGACCACAGCTGTCCCCTTTCCCCCACCCCACCTTCTAAGGATCAAGTTGGAAGGATAGAAACCTAGTTTGTAGGCTTGTGGGAATGGCTACAAATGAAACCTTATTTTAAAAGTTCCTTAAAGAAATAAACGACAACATTTGTCGTGTTTTCATTACTGTTACTGTTAGTCCTTCTGCAAAAGGAGTTCTAACCTTTTGCCCTCTCCCATCCTTAATAACATTTTTTCATGTGGTGACTGAACTCCAGCAATATCACAGCTCATCTGAAGCACAGAAGCAATAATTAACACTTTAAAATTAATTAACATTTAATTAATAAAGTAATTGACACTTTAAAACTATTTAAGTGGTAAGTAATTAACACATAAACATAAGGAAAAAGGAGAGAGACTTTCTGCATTTTAGTAAACATATCTGAAATGTCATTCCTATATGCAATACTCTCCAATTCGCTGAGGAAGTGTATCATCGCAAAGTGGTCACAGTCTCCATTTTGGTCAATCCCTTCTTTCCTGGGAGCTTCTATATACCTCCTCTACCTAAAATTAGGTGGGTGAAAAAAGCTATGTAGGCAGCACTTAACTTTCTGAGGCACTATTTACTACTACCAGCTCGTGAAAAATACAAAAGACCAAGAAGCATTCATCTAAAGCGAACTATTTCAAACAGTCTCTAAATGAATTATCAAATTACTCTACTCATGAATCATGTTACACAAAGCATGACTTAAAGATAACTAAATAAATTATGCAAGGGAGTAAAAAGGTGAGATTTTAAAGAACCGTAAATACTCCAAAAACGGAAACTGAATCTCTGCCTAATTTAAGTGTTGATGCCAAAAAACTTATTATATTCAGGGTCAAAGGACCTGGGTGTGAATTTCAGCTCTTATACCTACTACATGTGTTGTCTCAGTCAAATCACTTACTATTTCTGAGTCTCACTTTCTTTTCTAGCAAAACAAGAGTATAGAACTACATGTTTTTGAAAGTCTCTTAAATTTTATGGTGCTATAGAAAAAAGAGGCAGGAAATAATGTTGCAGTTACAGTATCTTGCAGGATTTACCTAAGACTTTACTAGGGTTTGCATCCAGCCGTAGAATAGCCATTGCCAAGGGAAGGGTTAACGTTATATAATATTTAGAATCCTGAAGTAGAGGGAATTCGGGAAGTATTAAATAGATTCTCATTGCTTCAACATCTGGTGGTGAACTGGACAACTGGGGAATCAGGAAACTTTCAAAGCTTTTTAAGATCTGTAAAAAAAAAAAATAAAAAGTTGGGAGGGAGACTAACATTAATTCAAGCACACAGAGAAAGGTCTAATTCTTGCCCGGTATTTATATATCCATGTCTCCAACTGCAAATACAATTCTCTAGGCTTTTCTGTAATGTATAGATACACTCAACTTTCATTCACACCCAACAGCACATTTTTGTAGGAAATTAATCTTAACAGAAAAAAACAAATGAAATGAAAAGAAAACATGATGGCTACAAACAGAGTAAAACTCAGGAAGTCAACAAAAAAGGAAAAATGACCCCACCAAAGGAATAAAAGGCCACACCCTTATCTCAGAATATTAAAACAGAGAAAATGAAATTGTGCATGTTCCTGTCATTAAATCCATGCTTCTACAATGAGGAGTCTGTTTATTATATCAAAAGCTGCTGTGCCGTACCCCAAGTACTTTGGAGAATGGGTTGGGAATTTTGTATATAAACTTTTACCTTCGCAAGTGAGAGGCAACATGGTGGCATGAATAGATAACCAGCCTCCAATTCAGAAATACGCGAGTTCAAGCCCTGCCCCTACTGCTGACATGAACTATGTGACCCTGGGTAGGTCACCTTACAGTCTCAGTATTCCAAGGCAATTCTCTAAGACAATATAAAGCAGAGTGTTTATGTCATTCACCAATAAAATCAAAGATCTGGATAGAAAATAATAACATTCTACTGCTTAGCTATGTCATCAGGAACTCTGCTACACTGTTGTCTAATGAAAGAACCAAACTCACAGATTTACTGAAATTCTGGACCATTAAACAAAGAAGCAAAAAGCAAATAAACAAAACCTCTCTTGGGTTTCAACTCATACATCCTGGAAAATTGCCAATGATAATGAAAGACAAAAATGACCACTATTAGAGGGGTAATGGGAAGATGACACTAACGCTAATTATGTAACAATCATAAATTGGTACAACCCTTCTAGAAAACAATTTGAAATTATACTAGAAAAGGTACTAGTTCACACTCTTTGATCCCCCTACTAGGATCATGACTGGAGGAGGTCAGAGATAAAAGAAAGTCCCATGGATACAAAAATACTTACAGCTACACTGTTTATGATAGCAAAGAACCTGAAACAAAGAGGGTGCTCATCAACTGGGGAATGGCTGAACAAACTTTGGTATACAAATGTAATGGAATATTACTGTGCCATAAGAAACAATGAATATGAAGAATTCGGGGAAACTTGGTCAAGATTGGTATGAACTAATGCAGAGAGAAGTAAGCAGAACCAGGAAAGGAGTTAAACAATGATCCAAAAGAAACCACACTGAACATCAGAATGTTCATCAATTCAGTGACCAACTCTGATTTCTGAGGACTGAAGGTGAAATATGTTCCTCTCCTCTTAGGAAAGAGGTGGCAGACTACATAGGTACAGGATAAGGCATCCTTTGTTACGTGTCATTATGATGCTTATTTGTTTTGGCTTAACTGCATGTCACTGATGAGGTTTAGAAGAAGATGGGAGAGAGCGATGCTGGGGAAAAAATTCACTAAACTCTCATTTGCCAAATTCACTGAAAGATTTCCGATCTCCCCATCTATGTAATTGCTTATCACTCTCATTCTCCATGGGTCACTGTTAATCAAAACATTAAAAAGTTTCCCATTCATGCTTTTTAAAAACACATCAAGTTAGCGATTTCTTCCTATTTAAGAATACGTTGTTGGAACAAAGGAGGCAAAAGCCTGTAGTCTCTGCTATGGGAAATGACAAATATCTTGAACTTGCCAGTTCTGAGCTGCAGTAGAGCTAAAGTCATTCAACTGTCCTAAGTTCAACATTACCATCATTAGTCCCCAAGAATGGGGGGAGGGGGGCATAAAACAGCCTAAGGAGGGTCAGATTCATGCAGGTCAAAAACAGAAGTATGAGATATCATGCTGAACAGAGTAGGATCCGGCTTATAAGTAGACCATGTACTTAGAACCAGGTCGAGGTAGGGAGATAGTTTTTTTTTTCTTTTTAGGCAATCAGGAATAAGTGACTTGTCCAGGATCACACTGCTAACAAGTGTCTGAGGGCAAATTTGAACTCCGTTTCTCCTAAGCCAGGGCTGGTTGCTATAACCACTGCCCCACCTACCTGCTCCAAGATATAGTCTTAAATATATACATATATACACGTGTACATACATGCACACATGTGTGCATATGCACACGTGTATATACATATATATATATTGAGAGAGAGCTCTAGCTAGAGAGAGAGAGTCTACTCACTACCTAACTTCTTTGACATAGGATAAGTTATTTGCTTTCTCTTGAGATTCAATTTCTTCTTCCACAAAAGTGGAGTAATGTTTTTGCATTTACTGCTCAAAAGTTACCCCCGACATAAAGCCTGACTTGATCACTTCCAGTAGTTAGTAACCTCTTTCCCAAAATCTACCTAACATTTACCCACTATACCTTTTGTGTATACATATGTGCATATGGTCACATTGATAACACATGCTTCTCGAGAACGGTGAGGAAAATGCTTTGTAAATATGATTATAATTATCTATTCAGCCTTAAGCTCTACAATTCCATAGTTTACAACTTAAGATCAATCAGGCACATTTGAAAGATGTTACAATTGTGACCCCTGATAGGATAGTAGCCGTACTGGGAAGCCAGGTATTAATAGTTTAAATAATGTGTTCCTGAGTCGGTTTTGGGTAGTAACTGTAAGTACCATAACCCCTAAGGCATAGTTTGAGAATAATTATAACCTGAAGATCAAAGTTAAAGCATTGGTGGAATCTACAATATTTGGGGTGAGGGATAAAGATGGACAGGAAAGCTAACAACGTATGCTTACTAGGTTACAGTTGGGACCTCCCTTTATGAGGATCTGATGAACAAAGAGTACACCCACCCTTCAACCCTAACAGCTTTCCCTCCCTGCTAATGTGCAGTGAATGACAACTGGATAGAACACCTGCTAGAATTATGATCAAGCTTGAAGAGAGAATACAATCCGGTATATATTAGACAAGAAGGAGGAAAAAAAGACCATCACATGGAAAGAAAATTGGATTGAAATTCAAATCCTACAAAGCACCCTGGAGTGAAGGTTAAATTCTAGCTTCAACAGTGACAGACTGACTTAACATTAACTTATCTTAATTCTTTATCTCTCACTTTTTTCCCATATGAAAAATGAAAACGTCACTTACCCTTTTGTTAAAAAAAAAATGATTTTTTTTTTAAACAATTGGGGTTAAGTAACTTGCTCAAGGTTACACGGCCAGGTGTTTCTGGGTGGATGCTAAGTGTTTGGGCCTGGATTCAATCCCCCAGGTCATCCCGACACTGGGGCCGGTGCTCTTACTCACTGTGCTACCTGGCCGCTCCAAAAATTGATTTTTTGCTATCCATCCTCAGAGAAAGAACTGATGCTACCCAAATACGGATTGAAGCATACTTTTTTTTACTTTATTTTTCTTGAGTTTTTTTTCCCTGTTTTCTTTCACAACTATTAGAGAAATATTTTGCATGGTCACACATGTATAACCTATATCTAATTGCTTACCTTCTCAGTGAGGAGGGGGTGGGTAGGAAGGGAGAGAATTCAAAACTCAAAGTTTTAAAAACAAATGTTAAAATTGTTTTACACGTAATTGGGAAAAATAAAATACTAAACAGAAAGCTAAAAAAATTAAACACAATGTTGATTTTTAAGCATTTATTAAAAGTTGAACATATGGAACATCTTGACTAAAAGAAGCCACCTCACTATCATTTCCTTTCTACCTCTTCATTGGACTGTCCTTGCTTTCAGTGTTCTCCTTTCCTTGCTAAGTATGTTCTTGATTTGATTTTCCTCAGGAAGAGGAGAAAAATGCACAAAAAAATTAAAGAAAAACTAGAAGACAAGCTTGGGTAAGGAAAAACGAAATAAGGAAAATGAAAGCACAGATCCCTAAATTAAAAGACAAAAGGATGGAGAGAAGCAAAAAAAAAAATCAAGGAGATGAGGTTGATATGGATCCAAATTGTTAGAAGAAGGTATTCAAATATAACAGAAGAAAGAGCTAAAAGGAAAAGGCCTGGAGAAATAGAAAGTGGCTGGAAAAGAAGTAGCTGAACCAAGAGAGGGTCAAAGTATGTGGATCTATACCCTGTCTTCACTATTTCTTGGGAAATAAATTCATTGTTATTCTTCATTATCATTTCATTATTCATTATTACTGGGAAAAATCACTAAATCCCACCTTAGCTCCATTCTCCTCTTTTGTAAAACAGGGATAATATCTATGCTACCTACCTTACAAAGTTAAGAAATTCAAAATGAGAAAATAGTCTGGAAGTACTTTATAAGCTATAAAGTACAATGCAACCATAAAGTGTCAGCACTATACTACCAGGGCATTATTCTTGTGGGGCTCAAATGAATATACTGAATGTGTTTTGCAAAGCAATCTTTATACCTATCAGCTATCATCATAAATGGGCAAAAAAATGATGTGCCCATACCTTAGGAGGCTTAAAAATAGCTCTATTTTATATAGATATATATATAAGTACACAGAATCTAGAGAATACATAATTATAAAAGTATTAACATAATTACTGCAATAATTACCAAAACCAGCAGCCTTAAAATCTTTTAACAGTTCCAAAAAAGTGATATGGTGAAAAATCAAGATGAAAAAAAAAAACTCACTGACTTTTTGATGAGGTCATAAAAGGTATCACAGTACCAGATTATAAATACTACAAGGCTTTTGTGTAAGGTGCTTTCCTTACCTTAAAACACTATAACAAGTAAGCAAGTATTTATTTTATTTGAAACATCTTAAATATAAACACATTTGTGAATGACATTGGATCCAATTCTGCCTTCCCTTCTCCACAAACTATACTAGGCTGTATTTAAGAATATGGTTAACTCAGATCTACTACTCAGAATCCTTGCAGAGAGGTAGATTTTTTAAAAACTAGATTAGTAGAGAAATTAAAAGATGAAATTGACTTTCTAAAGTCATAAATTCAAAAGAAAAATTTTAAAGTACACAAAAATCATCATTTTCCTTTTGCTGTATTTTTCTTTCACAAACTTTTTATGAGTTATGATTTCCTCTGCAAAGGGAACTAACTCCCAGTAAGGAAATTTTGTCTACCAGCACACATGTAAAACTTCTGGAATTGATCATCTTAGAAAGATGCCTGGAGGAATTAAGAGATTAAAGGACTTACCCAGGGTCACAAAGCCAGCATGAATGAGTGACCACCCAGCCTGCATGGCCAGCTCTCTACTTACTACATCATGTCACTTTTCTTTATAAAATTACTTTTCTAATATACGTAATACTGTTGCTTGAAAAAGAGAACACTTGAAAAATGTAAAGGACATACCTGTTCTAGAAGCATCGAGTGCTGAGAGTTCATTAGCTTCTCAAACAACACTCTGGTAGAATTCAGGTCAATCCCTGGAATTTTGGGACTAGTTTTAAAATGCTCATCAATTCTAAAATGAACCAAAAGGAAAACAAGCAAATGTACATATGAGAAAGAAAAGGACCCAAACACTCAGAATGGTGTTATGAAATAAGAATATTAACTTTTTTTTTTAAACCAGAGACATGAAGGTCTTCCAGATGGCTAGGGAACTCTTCCAAAATCCAAAGGCTACAGTGTGCTTATGTTTACATAAAATTTCTCTTCATTCACACATTAAACAGATGCTTAATAAATGTCTGCTGCATATTTAGTTCTGTACTAGGCAAAGGAGATAAAACAAAATTCCTGTCCTTGCTGTCTTATGGGGGTGGAATGGCAGAATCTATTAGAAGGATAAGACAACAGAGTTCTGTAATTAATAAAATATTCCATTCTAAGTGCATAGGAGACACAAAACAGAGCACTATTTGGGGCCCAAGGGTGGATGCCAGTACCAGAATGGGAGATCAAGGAAGGCTTTGAAGGGGAAAAGAAAGAACTGAAGAGGCTGTCTACTCCATGTATATTTATTGCTAGACACTCACCAACACTCTGCTGCCATGTCCTCTCTCCTATTTTTAACCTAACAACAGCCCCAACCTTCCCTTGATCCATTGTAGAGATGGGGGAGAGAGAAAGGGGATAAGTATTTATAGTATCCACTCTATGTCAAGCACTATGCTAAGCAGTTTACAAATATCTCATTGGATCCTCAGAATTAACCCTGGGAAGGTCAGTGCCATTTTACAGTTGAGGAAATTTGAGGGTCGCATGGCTAATAAATGTATGAGGCCACATTTAAACTCAGATCTTCCCATTTCTAAGCTTGGTGCTATCTTGACTCCCCCTACCTAGCTACCTCATAGTGGACAATAATGTTGGCTGGGTATCCAAGAGTGGAACTGAATAAAAAGCCCTGGTCCTTGGAGGATTTTATTAGAGCAAGAGTCAACTAATAGGGGTCTGTGACAGCTCTCTCATTAACAGAGCTCTCCATGAAGCAATGCATTTTAAGACCACTGTTCTACAACAGTAGGATCTGGGGATTTGTTTACACTAGAATTAAATTTCCAGCATCAGGGAAGGGATGAACTATCACATTACTTATTTAGCTCTTATAGAAAATTTAGAAAAAAAAAAAGAACAACCTAGCTTTAGATTAGTGCTTTACGTCAGTCTAAGCAATACACTGACCAATTCACGGCAAGAAAGAACTTCAACAGGTACAAGTCAGTGAAGCTGGGCAACTTTTAAGTTCTCAAGTTATCCTTTTCCAGTACAGTTTCATTATTTCATGATCTCCAGTAAACTTTCAAAATATTCACAGTGGTGTATATGTGTGCGTATGTGTGCGTGTGTGTTTAGGCGTATATGTATATAGGCATGTGTGTGCATAAGTGATTTAATTCATGCAATATATATTAATATATGTACATATATACACACATATTATAGATAAAATAGTAATAGCTAATTGTAGCTAACATTTATAATGATAGTTATCATTTATAAAGTACTTACTATACACCCGGCACTGAGATAAACTCTTTACAAGTATTAATTCATTTGATCCTCTCCTCAACCCTGAGAGATAGGTGCCATTATTATCACCATTTTACAGATAAGGAAACTGAGGCAAACAATTTAAGTGACTTGCTCAGAGTCATGCTGCTAGTAAGTGTTTGAGACTGTATTTGAACTCAGGTCTTTCTGACTCCACACTTAGTTCAGCTGTGAGCAGCAGCTGCTGTCAATGGGTCACTGACAACTGAAGGAGTATAGTAAGTGGTATTTTGCAGAAGTCAGAGTGGAGCCAGCTTTGCATATGACCCCAATTTTAGTGAAATCTTTATGTTAAGAACATCACCTTCAATAGGTAATTTGTAGGTGAATTCAGAACTCCATGTATTTGATGAAATAATACTATCCTACAACCAGGGATAGCCTTACAAACATATAATGACCACTTGGAGCAAATGAGTTATTTTGTCTATTTTAAATGCCGAAATTAACTATAAAGGACATATGAAGAAAGACAATATCAGCATCCAGGAAAAGAACTAAAAAAATGAAGTTGTGTATAATTTTTTTTAATGTGTGTGTGTGTCTGTGTCTGTGTGTATAGATATAGATATAAATCTATATGCCTATTTGTGTCTAATGATAGCCACTGCAGGAGTGGGTGGGAAGGTGAGAAAAAAAGGGGAAAAAAACTTACATGATAATTTTGTTGTATGTTTGAAAGGAATAGCAAGTCATGCGTAGTAGATTTGCAGTTGTATGTAACAATCGTCTTTTTTACTGTACTATGTTATGGAAATACTTACTTTATTATTCTATAAATTATAAATAAAACCATATATCTGTATCTATATAATGACCCCATAAAAATTTAACACAAGCCTAGGTGTATGGAGCAAGATGATTCCATCAATTTCAGGTCAAGCAATGATTGCCAAAATGGTGGATCCAATCTTATTATTTTGGTTGTCTTTCTGGCTTATCAAATTGGATCAACTATCTATGTAAACTATTCCCCAACACTAGATCCCTATGATGAAGCCAATCAATTCACTGTGTGGTCTTAAAAGTATTCTAAAAAATTCAGTGTATGCTTGTTTATTTAACTTTTAAAGTGAAAAGTTTCTCATTTTCAGACTCTTAAGCAAAGAAGGAAATGTGGTGCTGTGGAAAGAATGCTAGATTTACAGGATGCTGATAAGCTAGACAGTGTCCAAACATGAACAGTCTGAATGGTGAAGGCCTCATATTTAAGGATATAAGAAATGAACTAAGGGGCGGCCAGGTAGCACAGCGAGTAAGAGCACCGGCTCCAGTGTTGAGAACACCTGGAGATCGAATCCCGGGCTCAGACACTTAGCACCCACCCAGAAACACCTGGCCGTGTAACCTTGAGCAAGTTACTTAACCCCAATTGCTTAGGGGTGGCCAGGTGGCTCAGCGAGTAAGAGCATCGGCTCCAGTGTCGGGATGACCTGGATCAAATCCGGGCTCAGATACTCAGCACCACACCCAGAAATAATAATAACTGGCCGTGTAACCTTGAGCAAGTTACTTAACCCCAATTGCTTAAAAAAAAAAAAAAGAAATGAACTAGGGATGCTTTGCCCAGAAAAGAAATGATATCTGTCTTCAAATGTTAGAAATGGATTTACACTTGCTCTGTTTCACCTAGAGGGCAGAAAAATGGCTTAGAAGTCAGAAAGATGCAACTTGAAGTTTGATGTAAGGAAAATTTCCCTCGGATCACAGTTAAGAGTATTTCTTCTTAAGGTAGTATATTTTCCCTAAACCTCAGCAAAAGCTACATGATTGCTAGTTAGGTAGGATATAGAGGGGGTTCTTGTTCAGACATGTGTTGGGCTAGATGGCCTCTGAAATCCCTTAGCAATTCCTGTGACTCTATCAACATTAATGTTGAAAGAAATGAAAAGTTGTATTTTTTTTTGCACAGGGGGAAGGTAATGCAATTGGGGTTAAGTGATTTGTCCAAGGTCACATGGCTAGTTTTTGTGTTAAGTGTATGAGGCCGAATTTGAACTCAGGTCCTCCTGACTCGAAGGGCCAGTGCTCTATTCACTGCACCACCTAGCCGCCCCAAAGTTGTATTTTTTCATGCAGTTATTTCTTTCTTCAGCATTATTTAAAAAAACAAAACAAAACTATAAGCAATGATTAAGAATATTCTAAAAAAAAAAAACAACTAACTTTTAGATGTTCTAATATACTCACAGCTTTAAAAAGTCATTCTTTTAGGCAGCCCTCCACATCTGCCAGCCCTGCATGAATCAGCACTGCTCCTCTGATGGTCTGTATTTTACATTATTGGGCAGCCCAACTGTCATGTAAGATCATCCCCTTTTCTACTGACTTAGCATCAAATCCCACCATAAAATGGAACACATTAACCTTAATTCCTTTTCAGGACTATCTACTTCACATATATTTTTCAAGTCTCTAAAAAGCTTACTTTTTTTCAAGGAAACTTCCATTCCAGCAGGCAGCCGAGGACAATATCTGCAGAACACCACTGCTTAAAGTAAAAAGAAGAAAAAGGTGTTAGTTGTTATAACTTACTTTGTGGACATGAATTATCAGTAATATAACAGATATTTAGTTCCAATTTTTCCTATTAGCAACTTTAGTTTTCATTCACCTGCTCAAAGATTCATAAAATTTACATATAAATATTTGAATGATATTCCGGTGATGCCATATGACCATAAATCATGGAACACCACAAAGTATAAAGCACAAAAATTTCTGATCCAAAGGGCAGTGAAGAAACATACAGTGGGTATAAGGTGGTTGTAGCACATTACCAATATACCAAAAGTAGTATAAAGAGAAGCATGTGAAAAATAGTTGGGCCAGCCACGTAGTAAATGGTGACAGACAGCACTGAATAATGCTAAATGACTGAGGGGAAAACTCCACTATAGTCTTTCTATTTTGGTAATAAATCAGTATGAAGAACCATTCCCCGAAAGGTAAAATTTCTTCATTCCTGTCACCCTGAAATAAATACTAAATAAGGAAATAAAAATATACTCTGAAAAAGGAATGAAAAGATAGAAACATGTACTTGATTGAATTGGAGTTGCTATGCTCTGAAAGTTTTTGTCTCCAAATAGCTATAGTTTCATCATTTATTAAACTGGTATATTGTGCTTGATTCATAATCCTGAAGTCGTCTGCAGGTGAGGAATTCTGTAATACACAAGATATGAAATATTATGTTTTGACATTCTCTTTCTCCCTTTTTCTTCTCTCATTTGCATCTAACACATTCACATCTTTCCATTCCCTTTGCTTTACTGACACAATGAGGTATTTTCCTTTACATCCCTCACTGTTTTGGTAATCTTGATGATACCTCCCTTCCTCCAAAATAAAGGAAGTCACTATATGACAAGAAAGGAACCTTGTAGATTCTATGGACACAAATCCTTAATCTTTACCACTCAGTGTTGGATTTGCTACAAGAAATGAGGTTCAGCACAGGAGAAGGAGATACAGAGAGTACATGAGTAATATCCTTCAAAATACCAAACAGTGCCAGATGTTAGATTCTCCCTATTCAGGGAAATTAACAAAAGTCAAAAGGAATATCATTTCCTAAATTATGTCACTTCCTTATCCAACAAACCTCAAACTCCTTGACTTTTCTACAGCTTTGGACACTCAGTCAACGCTGGCTTTGGACACTGTGAACCAATACCTGATTTTCTCTCTGACTTCTCACCCTTCTCTTTCCATTACTTAAATATGAATATACCCCAGAAGCCACCTTTTCCCTTACTTGCAAACACACCCCCACACATGTAGACATATGTGTGTATGTGTACACATATGTATACACACACACACCATTTTCTAAATCTTTAAATCTAGCCCTGCTTCACCTTAGAGCTACAAGCATCTATTTCCAAATACCTGGGAGATAATATTTACTTGGGTTACCTCCTCAAAAATGTCCCAAACTGAACTAATCACCTTCCCCCAAAGCCTGTCTCTCTCCAGGAGATTATCTATTAAAAGTGATAGCACCACTATCCTAACAAAACACATAGAATTAGTCTCTTGTGTTTTTTTGTTTCTTGGTAGGATTTTGTGGACTCCTCTTAGCTCCCATAACTAATCAGTTGCCAAGCCTTGTTAATTCAAGCAATACACTATCTCTTTCGCCTGTCCCCACCAGTCCATTCCCAATCCAACCACCCAAGGTCAAGTCCTCTTCATCTCTTTCCTGAACTATATATAACAGCCTCCAAACAAGTTTTCCTATGTCTAGACTGCCCCTTCTCCAACCCATCTCTCATGCCATTGCTTCAGATGCATTGTTCTAAGGATCAACTCACTGTTCAAAAATTCTATTGCTCCCCATTCCCTACCATAAAAAGTATAAACTTCTTAACTTAACATTCAAAATCTACAACAATCTTGTTCTTTGCCTTGCCTACTTGACATGCTTTATTTCACTGCACCCTCATTTTATGTATTTCTCTCTCCAGCCAACCTGGCCTACGCAATCTCCATCTTTGTCCTGCTTTCTCCCATCTCTATTCCTTTGATCATACCAAACCCCCTTATACCCTGGAACAGATCTTTCCCAGAGCTGTGCTTTCTGAAAACCCTCCTTTTCTTTTTTTAATTTTTTTTAATAAAGCAATTGGGGTTAAGTAACTTGCTCAAGGTTACACAGCCAGTTATTTCTAGGTGTGGTGCTGAGTATCTGAGCCCAGATTTGATCCCCAGGTCATCCCGACACTGGGGCCGGTGCTCTTACTCGCTGAGCCACCTGGCCGCCCCATTTCCTCCCTTTCTTTAAGGCCCAATTCAGGGGACAACTTTTCTTTGAAGATTTCCTTATCCCAATCAAAAGTGATTATTTTTTCCAACCTCCAATTCTCACAAGGCCTTGCCTTGATCTCTCCTTTATATTTCTCCCATTATGTCTTGTATTACATCTATTTAGGTACATGTCTTATTCTTGCTATTAAATTTCAAGCTTCTTATATCCCCAACAACTTAAGCACAATGTCATACAAAAAATTTTATTAAATTTTAACTACATATTCTATAATCGAAATGTGAAGCACCATCTATTTGATGTAAGAGAT
The DNA here is from genome assembly GCF_028583685.1 of Petaurus breviceps papuanus. Taxonomy (NCBI): domain Eukaryota; kingdom Metazoa; phylum Chordata; class Mammalia; order Diprotodontia; family Petauridae; genus Petaurus; species Petaurus breviceps. Next base: position 16,554,102 of record NW_027185655.1, on the reverse strand, counting down.
TTCACTGGTCTAGGTACTTCCTCCACTGATATGGATTATAGTCCTCTCTACAGTTTAGTAATCTTTGAGAGTAGCTATGGCTGAAATTCATCACCCCAAAGCCAACTTGATAAGCTTCTCAATGCTTTTTTTTCAATTTTTAAAAACATTTTTATTCTATCCCTTCCTCCCTTCCCCCCTCCTTGAGAAGGTATAATGGCAACCACACTGGCATCCCCAGGATGGCTGCTAGCACAGGTTCTTAGATCTGCTTTACTAGGACATCTTTCCAAGGGGTCAGGTATCCTTTTTAATTACATTTACTAGTTCAGGGGAAAAGTCAGCACCCTGAACTTTGGAGAAAATACAAACAGAGAAAACATAAGCAGAGAAATAAAGACCAACAGACAAGGCTCTGACTACCTGAATCAACTATACATTTTACACACATCCCTGGATCGAGAGAGCCTTTACATCTGAGCAGCTGGGGAGTAAGACCACTCAGAATCCCAACTAGGGAATCACAAGATCTGTCTCATAAGTGAGCCCCCAAAGCAAAACACCAACTCAGAGCTGGTATTTTTCAGTTTTCAGAGCCAGAAGACATCACAACCCTTGGTGACTCAGTGCCTAATTAGAAATTAGCAAAAGGTGTGAAAGCCTTCCTACAAGTAAGCCTCCCTTCCCCTAAGCAAGCTTCCCTTAATGGGCTCCATGTGAGGCCTATTAAAGGGTAGAGAAGATCTTCTATCCCATTAGCATTACAACTTACTACAATTAATATAGCATAAAGACCAAAGACAATGGTTTCTAGTAGGGAAAATATGACTGCGATTGTGTATCACTTTAATTAATATGTATAGTAGGAACTGTGTTATATTTAGTCAGAAGACTTGGACGGAAATCTTAACTCTTCCACTTAACAGTTTTGTGACTTCCATGTCCATAGGTTGTCTCTTCTTCCTGGGATTCTTAAACGCTCTTACTCTCCTCCCTCCCTTTCACCACAGCCTGTATGAGGTCTTTTCCAATCGTCCCTACTGCTGTAACTCTTTCTGAATTGCAAAGCCTCCCCCCACAGAATCTAAGTTCCTTGAAAGTAGAAAGTGTTTCCTTTTTTAACTGCACCGGAGAGCCTAGGGGGCTAAATAAAAGGTGAGTCACCTCACCTTTCTGGCTCCCCCATCTCCCCCAAACAAAATGAGGGATCTGCATAAAAGAATCTATGTTCTAACTCTAACACTTGGTAATTCTGTAAGTAGGTACTGATGTAGAGAAGAAGGGGAGAATCAATTACTTGACCTAAACAAACATTTCTCTGCTACAAACTATATATACTTCCCTGCCCTCTTCATCTTCAAGGGAAATTGTGACTTGGTTTACTAGACTAAGATCCTTCAGATAATATGTCTAAATTTTTTCTCTCTCCCAATCAAATTCCACAAGCATTTATTACACTCCCACTAGGTATAAGGCACCATATTAGGTGCTACAATTGTAAAGATGAAAAGAGACACATGGCTTAGAGGATCTTACAGCCTAAGAGAGGAAGGGCACGAAGATATATATATAACCAAGATTGTATGAGGTCAAACATCAGGGAAGTAAAGGAGAGATTCAGACAAATATCTGGAAGAGTAATCTAGAACAAGAACTTCCTAAATGCTGAACTGTTAAGGGCCAAAGGGAAGGGATGAAGAAAGAACGGGAAAGAGCAATTATGTTTAGCACCCACAAAAAGAGGTGGGACACCAAAAAAGGCAAAACTCAGCACAAACCTACCTAAAGCACAAGCATTGTTAGGAAGTTAATTTCTTTTTTTTGAATTGTAGTTTGTAAGAAAAATAAAATTACTCTCCAATAGAACATAAACTCCTTGATTAATTACAAAGTTAAACATAGATTTAGTGATCAAAACAATGTATGAACATGTCTAGCTGAAAATCTGTATTAATAGTTCCAAAATATTTCTACAATTTTCAATTTTTAAAAGAAAAAGAAGTTAACCTTCCTAACACAGGGCACCTTTTTTCCTCTTATTTCTCTTAAACAGATTCACTTTAATAAGCTGCCTAATGTTTGCTATTCTTGTTATTTGTATTTGATTCTACAGTTTTTCTACAACACTCATCTATTTTCTCTTCATTTCTGTCATTTTCAAGTCACACTTGAAATTTATCATTATTAATTTTAATTAATAGTGATTAATCACTACAGAGAACAGCTTATGTGTACATATACTCAATTGAATGTTTACAAGAGGAATATAAACATCAAGCTTATGTTCTACATACTTGAATTTCAGGAACAGAATGGTTCACATTGGTTCACATTGTTCTGGCCAGGATCTTTGGTAACTGAGTAAAGTTTCCCTTAGAGAAAAAAATCGTGATTTTTTTTTTTAACCTGCAGGGATTTCATTCCTTTCTGTATTACTTCTTAATGGAACCCGATTTCAATAAAACTAAGCTTGAGAGGGAGAACAGCAAAGTTTCCAAGTTATCCCAGGAGGCTGGGCACTGTCTTTCAAAGTCTGTGCCTCTCTGAATCTATGGATGTCACAAGATAGCTATGCTAATCCATGTTAAACAAGACACAATATAACTTTGCATCTATGTAGCATTTTAAGTTACTTAACCAGAAAGGGGAAAGGCAGAAACTCAGGCAATGCCAAAGTATTTTTCTGGCAATTTCTAACTGAAATAATAGGGAAAACATCCTTTCTTAAAACTTGACTTGGGAACTCAGTGATACCTTTCTGACATTTGTTTCTTTTAATGGGACAAAGCTAACTTAACATACTGGTAGATACAAAAATTACCATCATCTGTTTATGGAATCATCTGTGAAAGAAATATCAGCTCATAAAATAACCATACTACTAATCCCTCCCCCAAATGATAGTAGTCAATAAAAAATTTACCTCATATTTGGAGCAAAGTACAAAAGTTTGGTCTCCTCCTGAGAAGATATGTTTAACAATGTGATATTTAAAGGAATCTGTTAAAGAAATAGCAAACACATCACCTCTTTCAATATCTGAAGACTTTCCACAATTTGCCTTTTAACATAAAGCACTAAAAAGTATTTATCAGAAAAACCCAACTTTTATTTCTCCTTTGGATTACACAGCATCAAGTCAAAGTCAACTGAGCACTTAATATAAAAAAATGAATGTCCTGGGTATCTTACTCTGAAGAAATCAAATCTTAATTCTAGAATTTTAGAACTCAGAAGTGTGCTTGAAAATCACCTAGTTCAATTCTCTCATCTTACAGTGGGGAAGGCTTCAATCCAGAAAAGGTTAATGTCACAAATAAATTTGTGGAAAAGTCAGAACTACACCAGTCTTCTGACTCTGGTACATGACTTTCCACTCACATTCAATATATTTTTGAGCATGTACTACTAGTTTCAGATACTTATTACGAACCCTAAATCTATTCCAAACACCTTTACCTACAACCTCATCAGAACTGAACTACTAATCCTAAGTCTGTACTTATCCCTAACCTGGATTCTAAAGTAATCCTTCCCAAGAGCATGCAGGCAACTCACAGGGACATCTACCCATAGGAAAGGATGTATACTAGAATCAGGAAGGCAAGAGTTTGCAATATATAGGGGCAGCATGGTCCATGGGCTTTTTTGTGATCCAATATCCAAGTCAGACCCTAATACCACCCATTAAGTTGCAGTCAAACCTCCTAAATTGATGATATCAGAGAATGATGATCATTTACACCCTCCTTTTAGAATACTGCATTTTAACAATACCAGGGTGCATGTATCCTAAAAGCCTAGTGCTTTAAGTAAGATCCTACAATGAGAGAACACTCAGGCAGCAAGAGAAGATTAGGAACTTATTCCTAAATGTGCCTTTACATTATTTTCCAACTTCTACATTTTTTAAAGTATTTCCTTCCTTTAAGTGGACATTTACCAAATATTTACTTCTTGTAGGATAACAGTATATTTGCACAGAATTACTAAATCTTAAATGGATCTGTGATCTGTTTTGGAAGTTCCCCCCAATAATGAAGACTGCAGTCCATTCATGCCTGCCCAGCCCATGTGACTCTTAGCCACTTCCTCCTAGAAACTGACCACAAGGATTCAACTGAACACATGGGAGGCCTCCCTTGCTTCTTCCAGACACTGAGAGAGGTTGTCCAACAGTCATCCTCCACTCTTGACATGACCAGCCCATCTTCCTACCATCTATTTTCCCTGATGACATCTTTACTCTCATTCTTTCAAGTTCCTCTTTGCCTATATACAGCAGTCTATTCACACTTACTGGCATGAACCGCTGACCTCTGTATGAAATTCATTGTTCATTATTTAGAGACTGTTGTGTTCCATGTCTCATAATCATACAACACCACAGTCATACAACACAAGGATACTTGTATTAGAGAGATGGGTCTTTTGTTTCTGGGAGAAGCTTTGCAACGTGACAAAGGCAATCCAGCTTGGTCTGCTCTCCCCATTCAGCTGTGAGCGCCACTCACGGCCCATTTTTCTGCTAACTGGACCAGATGTACCTTCTAATGAACAAGTTCAATGGTTTGTCCATCCAATAAGTAGGTTCTGATCACATTATGCTTTTAAGTCAAAGCAAAAAAAAAAGATACCAAAGAGAAAATGAGATGTCAAACTCTTTGATGGTCTTTTCTCTGTTTTGATGCTCTCTGACTTTTCTGCAGGCCTTTGACACTTCCTGAACAGCATTCCTCCCCTTCTCTTCACCCACACCACCACCACTCTATTATTTCCTCACTTCCCACATGCACTACCATGATAGCTTTCTCACTGGTCCCCTCCCTCCTCAATCCATCCACAAGCTGCACAGACACTGGGCATTGGAGCCCTCTAAAATCTGGCCTAATTTCACATGATTCCCCTTCTTTATATTCTAACCAAGCTAAAAAAACTAGCTCTTCTCAAATTCAACATGGCACCTCCTGCCTCCAGGGACTCACACAGGCTGTCACTACCTCTTGAATCCACTTATCCCTGCCTGACAAAACTCTTCTTTTTCTTCAAGACTCAAATCACAGAAGTCACTTCCTCCTCAGAGACTTTCCTGATCCTTGGGGCTGAAAGTTTTTTTTAACTTCCTCAAAATTTCCTCAAGGTACTTTGTGTGGATCTTTCCTCTGACCCAATAACACTCTACTTTGTATTATACGTATCATAGGATCCAAGATCTAAAGGGTGGAGGGACCTTGGGAGACATTTATTTCAACCATTTCATTTTATAGATTAAGAAACTAAGGCCCAGAGAGATGATGTGAATTACCAAAGGTTACACAGAGAAAAAACTCAAGCCCAGATCCTCTGGCTCGCATCCAGTTCTCTCACCCCTGTGCCATCCAGGCTTTCATTATCCATGTACATGTCACTCTTCTCCTTACAGGAAACAAGCCCCTTGGAGGGAAGGACTGCATTATTTTGCATTTTTATTCCCAGTACCTAGTACAGTATTTTCCTGAACACTGTTGTTCAGTCATTTACTTGTATACAACTCTCCATGACCCCATGGACCATACTGTCCATGGAGTTTCCTTGGCAAAACTATTGGAGTGGGTTGCCATTTCCTTTTCCAGTGGGTTAAAGCAAACAGAGGTTAAGTGACTTGCCCAGGGTCACACAGTTAGTAAGTAACTAAGGCTGCATTTGAACTCAGGACTGAGCCACCTAGCTGACTCCCATCTTAAAAATAGCACGCAATTAAAGTTTGTTGGATTCAGTCAAATTTGAGGGCCAGGACCATATTTCACATTTCCTCATATTCTTCACAATTCTGAGCACAATGCTTGCACCCAGTAAATACTCAATAAATATTTATTATAAATGTATAACTTACATAAAATGTTTACAAATGCCAGAACACACGTAGACTTGTCATAAATTCTTTCTTCAGAAGCTCTCAACACATGTGTATAAAATTAATTTCATACCTTTTAAAATTATTTCAACAGAAACACTTACCAGCTCTAGATGAAAGTTGGCCATTGTGAGCAGCCCAATGGCCCTTTACAGGAGATGGGCATTTAACATTACATGTATGTCCAGTCCCTAACTGGCCTCTTGCTCCACAGCCAAATGCATAGATGAGCCCCGAGGAAGGCACAAAGGCTAGAGTGTGCTGTCTGCGAGAAAAAAAAGCAAGCATCCTTTAAAGTTAACTGGTGAGCATGCATAATGATACTCACAGTGTATAAAACATTTCAGCACATAATTTCTGCTTAATGTCTTGCAGCTGCCTCACCTTCTAACACTGGGTTGGGAGAAAAGGTAAGGGCATGGAAAGGAAAAGAGGTGGCAAACTCAATCCCAGGCAAAACTTCCAAGTAAAGTTTATATTTTCTCATCTGCTATATCCCAAAGCTCAGCGTTTTCATGTGATTCTCTGACTGCCCAAATCCCCACTTGCTATATTTTTGACAAGCCTATCCTCACATGAAAAACCTGGTCCTAATGCCCTCCATATGTTGGGTCCCCAGTAAATATTTCAATGATAATGATTTAGCTAATAAGTTGACTTATAGATAATCTCTCTCCCCTCATCACTACTAAGACAAGATGCTCTTCTAATGCTGTTTCTTTAAAAAGTCAAAAAACCTATATGATCACTCACCTGCCACAAGCAATCTGAGTTACTTCACTGCCCATTAATTCTAGAACCCTTCTTGGATTAACCTCATCATTCATGGAGTCATGTCCAAGCTGTCCAAAGGAACCAGCTCCAAAAGTGAACACTCCTCCACTCTAACAGAAACAAAACAGCACACTATTTCACACAAATGTACTTCTCAATTTGAATAGTCTCTTCTTCCACATTTTGCTGAATTCAGCATTCATAAAAAAAACAACAGCATAGGTAGAAAGTCTATCCCCATTTGAATTTTACCCAGAATAATCCAGAGCACTGTGGTCCATCAGTTCATTTGCATGTGACTAATTTTAGAGTTTTAAAAATTATCACTGAAAAATTATATATTTGTGTACATATAAATTATATAATAACTATATATCAAATATATGTATGTATATAAACAAAACAATGGGAAGATTATGTAAGATATATTTATAATAACATATTTATATTACATATAAATATACACTGAAGACAAAGAGATTATGTAATATAATTTTATATTTATAATAGCATATGTAAATATATAGGTACAGAAGACAGTAGGAAGACTAGGTAAGTATTCAAAGGTTATACCTGACAAAAAGGTTAAACTGTTGAGTTTCACATCATAAGTTAGAAGTGGGTCACTGTTTATGAGCAGTCTTTAGAGACTAAAGGCAGAAGGAGAGAGAGGCCATAGGAAGAGACAGACAGAAGCAGGAGGAAGACAAATACCAAGACCAGATACAAGAAGCCAGAACAGAAATCAGAAAAAGCAGTGAGAAAAAGTGCTTCAAGCAGTTTACTCTCTCTTTGGCTGCTTCGCTGAGAAACTACTGACAAAGATAGAAACCGTTTTGTTGACTGGCTAGAGAAGGACTGAGGAGTTATCCAAGGAAGCTCTTTAAATGCTATACATAGTAAAGGAGAACTAAATCTTGCTGATGTGTATAGAGCTGACTAGTTTATTGCTTCCTAATCCCATCTACAACCTGAAAGAAGGGGAAAACTGGCTGCTCTCTACTGTCCTGCGCTGTTTGAGACAGAGGGTGAAAAATGGACTTTGCATCTATTTTGCCGTGAGTAGTGCTTTTTGGAAATGAGGCTTTGCTTTGTGAAAAAGATGACTGGAGAAAAAATTTTATAGGATCAATATCTGACAGGGCTACTACACTGGTCGGACAGCCAGACTGAGGAACTTTGCAGCTTTCTGGCTTAAAGGAACTGCTTGTCACTGAAGAACTACATGTTGTTGTTTCACCTAACACTTTCTCAGGGTGCTGTGAAGAATGGAAATGAGCTAAAAAAAAGCTTGTCACTGCTTTTTACTAGCTCAAGAACAGTTTTTCCTATCAAGAGAGCTAGCCAAGTGGTACAAATTCTTCCTAAAGAGATTGAGGACATCAAGGTGTGCAGCCCAGTTCACTCAGAGTTGTTAAAGGTGATATGCCTCCATGATAGCTTGTACCCATTTTCCTCTACAGACCTAGTGGGTATTGGTAGGAGAGTGTGACCCAAATTTACAGGAAGACTGTAATGTTTTTCATTATTCTTGCTTTTGCCTTCTGTTAAGAAAAAGTCATTATGATTATTGCTATCTTTGCCTTCTACTAAGGATAAATCATAATTATTCTTGCTTTTGTCCTCTAATGAGTATAAACTAATTATTATCATTTACTAAATGTTCTATTTTAAGAGTCAATCAGTAACAATGACTTATTATTGTGTAAACAGGAGATACACTAGTGGGGGCTCAGGAGCTTCAGGGGTGAGTATTAGGAGTGTACTGCCTCCCCCTCTATACTAAGGTTTCTTTCTTCTCCCCTCTCCTACCTCTCTCTACCTGCTCAGTATCTTGAAAGAGAACATAAGTTGTACCCACGTAGTTGATGACATAGCAAAACCTCCCCCTCCACTCTTCGAAAAATCCCAGACCTGCCAGGGTGAGGGCAGGTTGGGGAGAGTTAACCAGCTCAGAGAGAAAGGGGTTTTAGGTCATATACCACACAAAGAGATGGGCTTACACTTCCTATGTGGGATGGGTCATGGCTATAATTGTGCTATAAGAGAAGAGGTGCAGAAAGCCCATTCTTACAGATAACAAATAGTATAAAGTGTCTACTATGTGCTAAGTATAAAAAGAAAGTCAAAAATGATTCCTGCTTTTAAGGAGCTCAGTCTAAGAGCATAAACGATATATAGTAAAGCACACACAATCTTGGCAGATAAATTATCATCCCCCCAACCTGAGTAAAATACAATCAGCAGCAAGAAAATTAGCAATAATTTTTAAATAAAATTTTTTATTATCTATGATTTCCCTGATTTAGGGAATGCCTAGTGAAGAAACTCTCCTTACCAATGCAAATTAGTACCTTCCCTGCCACTCATAGTTTCAAACAGCTGCCATGAGCTCCCGGAAATTAAATGACTTGCAAACGGTCACAGTATACACATGGTATACATACAGTATACATATTATACATATGGTAGAGGCAGAAATTGAACTCGGGTCTTTCTGGCTCTGAAGATGATGGTCTAAACAATCCTTCATACTAGCTCCCATGATTGCAATTTTGTTCATCTTTTTCAAATAAAAACATTGTATTTGTATAAAAATCACAAATAGAGGTGTATATCTGTGTACATTAGAACATATACACAAGTTGGAATTTCTAGTGTTACACAGGGAATTTGTGAGAATCCAAGGGTCAGAGAAGAAAGAAGAAAACACCAGTAAGAAACAAAATCACTCTTTATATTCCTTTGAAAATATAACATTATATCCAAAGAGAATAAGAAGACTAAAACAACTTAAATGTGTCTCTGTAGAAAGTACTACCTGGGGTGGCCAGGTAGCACAGCGAGTAAGAGCACTGGCTCCAGTGTCAGGATGACCTGGGGATCAAATCTGGGCTCTGATACTTAGCACCACACCCAGAAATAACTGGCCATGTAACCTTGAGCAAGTTACTTAACCCTGATTGCTTTAAAAAAAAAAAAAAAAGAAAGCACTACCCACAGTACTCCAGGGTCTCTTTACCTTTGTGAGGACTGCGGTGTGTTCTTCTCCACAACTAATATAAACAACTTTTTGAGTTCGTAAGAGTTTCACGTGACAAGGAGACTGCCGATCTAGGACAGGGATGTAAAGGTAAAACAATTAATTGTAAGTATTCATTTTGTAACAAATACAACTACTCTACTTTATACCACAATAAAAAATGATAAGGGTTTTGCAATGTACTTTTCTATTTTTTTAAAAAAGGTAAAGGTGAAAAGTTTTCAAACCTGTTTCATCACTGAGTCCCAGCTGACCAGCATTGTTTCTTCCCCACCCAAATACAGCTCCTGAGAGAGACAAGGCAAAGCTGTGTGCCCCTCCTGCGGCAACCTGAGCCAGAGGGATGCCCTCTAGGGATTTCACTCTCTGGGGGCTAGCTTGGGAAGGGAATTCTTTCCCCAGGCCCAACTGCCCATGGTGGTTCTGTCCCCATGTGAAGAACTGCCCGTCTGAAAGAAGAAATTAGCATCAGTACAGCAGAAGCATATTGGAAAAAGATAAGCATTGAGGACACCTCAAGATGATTCAGCTGTGAGAAGGTCCCTTGCCTGAGCTGACTTTCATGACCTACCAACCAAGTGTCAGGAAGAACACCTGGAACTCTTTACAGTGTTTTGTACTCAGGGGATGAAGATTTCAACAGCCTCAGCCTTTATTCTCCTGAGTCAACCAAGTCTCCCAGACAGTCTCAATGCCTTTTAAGGAAAACTAGCCTAATGGAATGGGAGGGAAAGGGGTTAGACTATTGCTCCTATCACAAGTGGTAAAGACCAAAAGTGATTAGGACAGATGTGAACAAGGTTTTACTGCCATGCACAGGCTGTTAAAACTTGTGGAGAGGGGGCGGCCAGGTAGCACAGCCAGTAAGAGCACCAGCCCCAGAGTCGGGATGACCTGGGATTGAATCCGGGCTCAGACACTTAGCACCCACCCAGCAACACCTGGCCATGTAACCTTGAGCAAGTTATTTAACCCCAATTGCTTAGGGGCAGCCAGGTGGCACAGTGAGTAACGGCACTGGCCCTAGAGTTGGGATGACCTGGGATCAAATCCAGGCTCTGATACTTAGCACCACACCCAGAAATGTAATGTAACCTTTTATGTAATGTAACCAGAAATGTAAATGTAAATCTTGAGCAAGTTACTTAACCCCAATTGCTTTAAAAAAAAAAAAAACTTGTGGAGAGACAAAGTCACACAGCATATAAGCTGGATCTCTTGAAACCGTATGGGTACCAATGGTTAATGAAGACTGTCAGTTGCCCCCCATTCTTCATCCATGACAATTCTTTTAAATCCAGGACCACCTTCCTCACTTTTGAATAATTTTTCAGTGGTGATGAGATGGAATAATGGTGCTGTTTAGAAATTAGACCTTTGTGTTTCTGAAAGAAACTTTGGGTCATTAAAAGATTGCATGATTTACCAAAAGCAACTGAGTCAAATCTCCTGGTTCTGTTCACTTCTGGGACCACTTTTCAAGCTCACATCTATACAAGATACATGTACTGACAAGTCAGTTCTACAGATGTCCTTCCGACTGCCTATTATTGTCTAAATAAATTCTTTAAATGCTTTATTTTTCAAGCACCAATACTTAGACCCACATCCTCTGAATGATCTAATTTGGGAAGCTCTGCAATATTCTGAGTCTGGATACAATCAACAAGCGCCATGTCATCTGAAAACATTTGTTTGGTGTCACCCTTTTCCATCTGAGCTACGTGGGGCATCTGCCACAACAATGGCGAACACCTTTGGTAAGCATCTGTCTCCTGGTCTTTGACATCGCTCAACTTCAATCATCTGGAAATCAGCCAAAGTTATCTCTGCTGTGACACCTTTTCAGGAATCTTGAATAATTTTTGACAGACACTTCATCGAAGAAAAATCTTTCAGTTGGTATTTTGAAAATCAAATGCGCTTTGAAAAGTTAATTTGTTTTAAAAGTATGATGTGCAATTGTCTTTTTTTTATTGTACTATGTTACAGAAATGCTTGTTTTATCCCATAAATTTTTTAAAAATCACAATAAAAAAGTTAACTTTTTTTCTTTTGTACTTTTTAATGAATTGTATGGTTGCAAAGATACGGTCTGTTGATGGTGTCACTTGGTTTCTTTATCCACTCATCCTTCAACAAGGATCCCCTTGATAAGGGCATAAATCCTCACAAAAATTGTGTTGACATGGGAAAGTAGACATAAGGGTCATAGTAACTGACGTTCTCAGTCACTTTCTTTTTTTTGGGGGGGAGGGAATAATGAGAGCTGAAATTCTTCCCACACATACACATACACAGAGAAAACCCCAAATCAATGTCAAACTGCTATACATTTAATTTTACACTACCAGCTGCAAGAGCCATGCAGTGCCAGTTGCCACAGGAAACCTGCAAAATCATCTGTTGGTTCAGTTTCTTTATTAACCTAAAACAAAAAAATATATATTTTATTTACAAAATTGGATTACAATATTATCAGATATGTTCTAATATCATGTTCCAAAGTAAATAAAACCATTGTAAAAATATAATTTCTAATTTAAAATTAAAAAAAAATATATAGTACTGAAACACGCCATTTTTCTTGTAACCTATGCAATTTAATTTGTTGCAACTATATTGTTTTTTTATCAGACTGTTATTTTCCAGAGAAAGAATCTACTGATTCTGAATTAAAATCCACTGTACCTCAATTCCATTATCTCACTTGCACAGCTTAGGTGGGTGAACTACTGAGCAGAGATACAGAAAGATAAGTGTTATTCTCTGAACAATTTAAAAATAACAGATACCACAGAATCCTATAAGCTAAATGAAATTTAGAGTTGGGATGGTAAAAATAACATTTGTCTATATATATACACCTAGATAGGGGCTTAAGTTTCCTAAGAAATATTACTTGTTATCTATGTTAAAATCTGTATAACATAAAAGTATAACATCTGTATGAAATCTGTATGACATAAAAAGTATGGAATGTTCATCCTCTTCACATGTAAACCAGTGAGGGTGTTCCTCCATTACGTACAATTCAAGTCTTGGAAGGACACTGATCCCACAAGGGAGAAAAATATTTGGAGAGTCAGATTTTCTGGAAGGGGAACTATTTGCATAGTAATATCAAAAGCCTGCTTTCTCATAGAAAAAAAGATCATTGCTTTTACTACCCTTGGGATTGTCTGTTCTGGGCAAAAGGTCTTTTAAACTCACTACTTTCTTTATGTATCCCTACCAACTTTGGCACACCTTGAGCAGTTAAAAGTAGAAAAAGCAAGGGAAAATGGCAAGTACAAATGGTAAAGGGAAATATGTCCCTTTGTACCTACCACTGACAAATGACCTTATCTAGGGATAATTCTCTAATTGTGACTTTATCAATGTGATTCAAATCATCAATAGGAGACCTCTTACTAATTTTTCAGTGAACAGATCTCATTAAGAACTCAACTTGAAGTTTCACACTTAAAAATTTTTATATTGTTTTATAATAATTCTTTTAAAAACCATCCTTCTAAAATTCTATAAATTGAATTCAAAATGCAAATGGTACTTTCTCCTTTTGCTTGTATCCATTCATTCTTAACCATTTCACCTTTTCCAAATCATCTCTCACGTCTTCCCCTACACGTAGAACCCTCATTTAACTTAACATCTTTTAGAAATAAAAAATAAGGCTCTAGAATACTTAGGAAAGGATAGGTCTCAAGGCCCTTAATTCAGTGAATCAAGAGACCCCTCTTCTTCCCCTCTCTTCCAAAAATCCCTTTTATTGGTGGGAGAAGCAGGTGGAAGATGGAAGCAACAAAAACATTTCCACTTTTCTAGAAAAGAGGAGATGTAAGAGGAAAAGATGAAACAGGAAGAAAGAAAGATTTGTTTGTTGGAATGTTTCACAGTGAGATGGAATTCTGAGCATAGGAAAAGAGGTCATGGAAAACGAAATTTAAAAGTTTTCTAGCAATAGTGTGGCTATTTAAAAGCACTTTTGGAAATCCAGAATCTTATAGGGGAGAACTTCACCTGGGTATGGCAACAGAATCTTCAGCCGTTGTATGTCCAAGCTGTCCATCACTACCTGCACCCCAAGAAAAGAGCTGTCCCCGGTCACTGAGGGCCAAGCTATGGGACTCACCACAGGCAACATGGACAATGTGCTGATCTGCCAAAGCCCCGATTTGCTCTAAAAAAAGATAAACAAACATAAAAAGGAAAATGTATGGGTTTCTACCATTAAAATGACAATTCTCTCCCCCGGAAATATTGTGTGTTTAAAAAAAAAAATACAACCACTATGCTATACATCAACAACTTTACATTTAGCTCCAAAATTTTCTAGAATCTGTTTCGCCAAAAAATAAAAATAAACACTGCAATTGTTCAAAAGCATTGTCTGTGAAAAGAGCAGGGTCTCCTCTTCCTTAAGGTATCCAATAAAACAACAAAGTGTGAATTGATTTATCTAAACCTCTTCTCCACATGGAATTAAAATTACAGAAAAAGCAGGTGCTAACAATCAAAAGCAGTAGGCCCTGGAGAATTGGCAATTCTCATCTCATCTCACATCAGCAGCCTGATGAAGGCTTAAACAAAAGGGCCTGAAGAAAGTAGCAGTTGAAAGAGATGTCTGGTACATAGTAGATACTCAATCATCGATATCACAACCATAGCTTTAAAAAAAGCTACTTAGATTATAGATTAATCATTGATGTCACAGTGATAGCTTTAAAAAGAACCAATTAGATTAAAATTAAAACACACACACACACACAAAGAAAACAACAAAATGCAGCATGACATTGGAGAGGTCAGGACAGCCAATGTTCCAATCCTGCCTCTAAGTGACCCTGGGTAAGTCACATAAGCTCCCAGGACTATAGGCAACACTCTTAAGATTATAAATTGCAGAACATTTGGCAGAATTACAGACTGGCCTTGGTAGAGGGGACATACAGATGAACAGGGTATATATATATATGAATGCATAGACAATAATAATTATCATTATACTATTTATGTCCATTTGTTTCAGTCATGCCCGACTCTTTGTGACCCCATTTAGGGTTTTCTTGGCAAAGATACTGAAGTGTTCGCCATTTCTTTTTATAGCTCATTTCACAAATAAGGAAATTGAGGCAGAAAGAGGTCAAGTGACTTGCCTAGGGTCTCACAGCTATTAAGTGCCTGAACCTGTACTTGAACTCAGACCTTCCTGACTCCAAGTCCAACTCTCTATCCACTATGCCATCTAGCTGCCATAACGTTTATATGGAACTTTGAAGTTAAAATCTCACAATAGACCCATAAGGTAGGTAGTACAAATATTATTGTCCTCATTTTACAGATGAGGAAACTGAGGATTAAAGGAATAAAGTGATAGGCCCCTGTCCGGGACAGGTATAACAAACACTGAACAAGAAACAAGTAAGTATGTCTCTCCTTGGTTAAGGGAATCAGACTCAAAACAGCAGAGTGAGCAGCAGCTTAACAGTTGAGTTCACATACAACTATTCTAGCAAGAATGAAAAAAAAAGTGAACTGAGGAATTGATAAAGAAATTGAAATATTGATATTGAGGAATGATAAAGAAATCCAAATGGAAAATGGAATGATAAATCCAAAGAAATTCAAATGGAAAAAAGGCAAAAAGTCTTATCTCTCCATGTCAGATCTGCACAAAGTAGCAGCCAGAAACCACAGACACTTAAGGAAGGGGTCCAGCCAGAAAAAGTTGCCCCAAAAGTACAACAAACAGAAACCAACTTAGAGGTAGGCCAGAGACCAAGATAGGGAAACTGAGTCTGTAGTTGTGAACCTGAAGGATCATGGAAGGGGTCCAACTAGAAAAGTATGGGCCCAGAACCCACAACTCAAGAAGATGAGTCTTCCTGACTCCAGGCCTGGCCCTCTATTCACTGTACCACCTAGTTATACAGAAGAGCTTAGGATGGAATATTTCAAAAGACAAAATAATAAAACAAAGAATAACCTTTCAAAAAACATAACCCTACAGTAGAAAATGGCCCTCTATTAAACGAGAACTTCCAAGTATTCCTGAAGAAAAAACGAGCTATGTAGAACTCTCTAATGCAAACACAAGATTAACCTAGAATGTACTATGTAATGATGAACTTTTGCATTCTAATAGGAAAACAAGAATAGTGTCACCTAAGAACATCTTCAAGGATCACAGAGGGAAATCAGTAAGGTAGAAGGCTACAGATTGGACTTGTTTTGGACTGTTGAAAAGGGAAGAGGAATACACCATGAAGAGGTACTATTTACTCTCACATAATCTAACTGTACAAGGCAAAGTTGCAAAAAGGTTTGGAGAAATGAGTGTCACAAGACTTAACTCATCTAAAATGGATGAAAAAAGGTGGAACATAAACACAAAAAGCTTGGTGTGCAAATATATTAAACTCAACAAGGAAACAGTCAAAGGCAGGAAGATAGGGAATTAAGAGGGAGAGAAGAGGTAAGGAATGAATAGTTATGAGAAAAACTAACTACAACTTCAGAGGGTAGAGTATGAATGGAAGACAAAAAGGAAAAAGGAAAATGCAGGAAAGGATAATGTTATGTGATCTGCAATTGGGAAAGGAAGAAAAAAGGGGCAACTGAAAGGAATCTGAGCATGCTAATTATGAAATCACAACTATTTGGTACATACATTCTATTTTACCACCCTCTTCTTCTTTGTAATGTGGAAGGAATGACAATAAAAGGACAGGATGGAAAATACCCAATATACAATAATGACCATTAACATTAATGGAAAAAAATCACCCATAAAAAGGAAAAAGGGTAGCAGAATAGATTGGAAAGGAGACCATAATAAGTTGCTTATAAATACACTTGAAACAAAAAGATTCACAGAGAATAAAAATAAGAGGATGCATCAAAATCTATTTTGCTTCAGCCAAACTCTATAAAGCAGAAGTAGCAGCTATTATCTTAAACAACACAAAAGGAAAAATTAGAGATACAGAAAATGACAAAGACATTCACTGCGTTCAGGAAGCTTATAGTCATATGGGGAAAACAACATGCAAACAAAACATTATTCAGGATAAATTGAGGATAGTATTATAAGGAAGGCACAAAGACTAAGGAGTATTAGGGAAGACTTCCTGAACCACATCGGACTTTAGCTGAATTGAAAATGAGGAAGGAGAGTGTTCCAGGCAAAGGGGACAGACAGTGAAAATGTCCAGAGTTAGGTGATCAGTAGTGTTGCACACAAGGAATAGCAAGATTAGTGTAACTTAATTCAAAATATGTACATGTGGGGGAGGTACAAGGTTTAAGATGACTGGAAGGATAAGAAGGGCTCAGGTTATGAAGGGTTTTAAAAGATGAACAGAAGATTTTATATTTGATTTGGAAGTAAAAAGTTTACTGAAAGGAGGGCAGGACTGTGATATGGTTAGAGCTAGCTTTAGGATATCAAATTGGCAGTTAAGGGGAGGATATGTTAGAAAGGGAGATCTGAGGGAAAGAGACCAACCAGTAAGTTGTTGCTAAAGTCTAGGTGTTAAGTAATAAGGTACAGACACCATTGTGGTAGCAGTGTCAGAAACGAGAAGGTAGCATTTATAACAGATGTTAAGTTGAAAATGACAAAACTTAACATGATTAGATACAAGTGAGAAAGAGTAAGGAATCGAGGATGGCATCTAAATTGTGAGCTTGACAGGATGGCAGTACTCTCAATATAAGTGGGGAGGTTTTGAGGGGAAAGATAATTTTAGACATGTTGAGTTTAAGCCACCTATTAGAAACTCAGTTAAAGATGTCTGAAAGGCAGATGGAGATGCAAGACTGGAGTTCAGCAGAGAGGTGAAACAGGACAGGAAAAAGGGATTATCAGCACAGAGTAATAAGTAAATCCAATGCAGCTGATGAAATCTCCTACTGGAGTAATACAGAGGTAGACAAGGGACCAGGATAGAGGTCTGTGTGACAACCATGGTTAACCTGGATGAAAGTACAGCAAAAGGGACTGAGAAGAACTGGTCAGGTAGGTAGGGGAAACAGGAGAGAGTGTTGTCAGGAGAGAAGAAAAGAGGGTGGTCAACAGTATCAAAGGCTTCAGATAGGTCAAAAAGGATGAGGATTGAGAATATTCCATTAGGTATGGCAATTAAGAAATTTTTAATAACAAATTAATAATGAATAACAAAATGAGAACAGTTTTGGTAGACTGATGAAATCAGAAGTCAAATACAAAAAGTTAAGAAGAGATTGAGAAGAAAAAGAATACTTAATCAATTTACCAGGAGAAATTGACAGTAAATTTATAATAGTTGTTGACCCCAATGTACCACTTTCAGATCTAGAAAAAAATCTAACAAAAAGACGGATCAGAAAAAGTTAAATACCTGAACATAATTTTCAAAAATTTAGAATAATCATTCTCTAGGAATCAGTGAATGAGAAAAAAAGGACTACAAATATTCTCATCTGTGCATGGCATCTGCATGCCAACTTTATGAAAATTCACGAAGGCATTAAAAACCTCAAAAAAATTCAGAAAACAAAAAAAAAATTAAACACATCCTTTATTAATTACAACATAATGTAAATTATATTCAATAAGTGGAATTTGAAGCAAGGATTAAAAGCTAAGTGTAGACTAAATAAGTTAATTGTGAGAACTGGTAGGTCAATGAAAAAGGCATTTGTTCCTAAATAGATAATTTCATCAAATAAAATCACAACAATGAAACAACATAACAAAATGTTTGGAATGAAGCAAAAGTTGCATATTACTAACATTGTCATCAACAAAAGATGAAAAACAAATTAATAGATTGGGCATTCATACCAGAAAAGCAACACACCAAAACAAGAATTAAAAAAAAAAACCCTAAACATCAAAACAGAAGTTCTGAAAAATCAAGCAGAAATGAATGAAATTGAAAGCAAAACCCCACTCAATTCTAAATAACACCAGAAGACTTTGGCGGGGGGGGGTGTGGGGGTGCTTAGATTTATATTTGCTATACAGATCATAGTCTTATTTTTAAAATGAGAAAGGAAAACAAAACTTCCAAGATTAGATATAAAAAAGGAGAATTTGCTACAAATGAAGGCAAAATTTAGGAAATTATTTAAAACCGTTCTGTCCAATTATATACTAAGAAAACTCACAACATAAATGAATATTTATAAAACGGAAAATATCCACATTAACAAAACAAGAAAGAGAATTCGTAAAACCTGATATCAAAGAAACTGAAAAATCCATAAATGAATTCCCAAAGATGCCCTTTTCCAAATTAATTCTATCATACAATAAAAGAATAATCAATTCCAATATTAAACTGTCTGAAAAAAATAGGAAAAGAAGGCATCCTTCCAAATTTTCTATAATAAAAATATGATCTTGATACCTAAATGAGGAACAGATTAAATAGAGTGAGCCTTAGATCAATACACATAATGAATATCAAAACAAAAAACTTTAAATAAAGCAGTAGCAAAATATTTTATATGACCAGGGTGGGTTTGTGCCAGTAACACAGATTTGGTTTACTATTATGAAACATAAGAGATTATTATTTTTTTTTTAAGCAATCAGGGTTAAGTAACTTGCTCAAGGT
Organism: Petaurus breviceps papuanus; assembly: GCF_028583685.1. NCBI lineage: Eukaryota > Metazoa > Chordata > Mammalia > Diprotodontia > Petauridae > Petaurus > Petaurus breviceps. The sequence continues at coordinate 16,534,805 of NW_027185655.1, read as the reverse complement.
TACACGGCCAGTTATTTCTGGGCGTGGGGCTGAGTGTCTGAGCCCGGGATTCGATCTCCAGGTCATCCCGACACTGGAGCCAGTGCTCTTACCACTGAGCCATCTGGCCGCCCCATCATAAGAGATTGTTAATGGCAAAACAACTTTTGATAAAATATAATACTTACTTCTGTTAATAACATTATGAAACAAAATAGACATTTCCCTAATATGCTAAACTGTATACATCTAAAAACAAGAGTATGAAATGTATATAATAGAAAAATCCTTTACAATAAAGCTTGAAGTAAAGCAAGGATATCCATTATCCCACCATTCTTTGGTATGATTCTGGAAACATTACCCATAGCAGTAAGACAAGAAAACAAATTTAAGGAAATAAATATTTGCAAAGAGGAAATGAAATTATCACTTTTTGCAGATAATGGAATGATATACCTAAAAAATTCTAGAATATCCTCTTAAAAACTAAATTAAATAACTTCAGCAAAGGAGTAGAATATGAAACCAAAGCATGTGAATCATCAGCCTTTCTGCATATTACCCACAAAATGCAGCAGTAATAAAAAGAGAAATTTCATTCAAAATAATTGTAAAGTATATAGAATATTTGGCAACTGAGCTACCAATTCACACAAAGGAACTATAAACATAATTACAAAGCCATACTAGTACAAAGAAATTACCTAAATTAATATCCTTACTCCCTGCCATATAAATCAAACCAGGAAAGGATTAAAGACTTAGGAAAATATCAAAATTTTTCTGAAACAATAAAAGCTCAATATTTACAAGGGAAATAATAACAAAATCAATAAACATTTATTAAGGGCCTATGTGTCAGTCTGTCTGACTTTTTCCTTCCTGCTCCCTCCATCTCTCTCCCTTATTATGTGTCAGGTGATCCAAAAAAACAAGAGTTGCGATCATGACAGACAAGGAAAAAATTAAAACTTGCCATTTCAAGAGAGAAAAACAGGTAATTTGTGTTATGTTTAAAGAATGTCATTGTTAAATATACTTGAAAATGCATAAAATCATAAACATGCATGATATAAATTCATAAAAGAAATGCTGAGTTGCAAAAAGACATAGATAGCAACAATTATTATAGAACACTAATGTTGCTCTCTCAAAGCCACATAAATCTTACAGAAAGATGAACAAAAAAGGACAACATACAAATAAATAGATTTTTGGATAAATTAAATTTGAAAGAGTCACAGCATGCTGCTGGGAAAATAAATAAAACTTTTTACATAGCACATTATACTTTCCTCATAACAACTACGTGAGGTAGATAGTACAAATATTAGTATCCTTATATTACAGACAAAAATACTCAAGTTTTGTCAGGTTAAACGACTTGTTTGTCCATATAGCTAGTAAGTTTGAGGCAAGATTCAAAACCACATCTCCTACTTCCAAACCTAAAGCTTTATCCACTACATCATGATGCTTTGTGAAAAAATTGGCCAAGGAACCAGAAGACTCTGGAAAGGAAAGAGGGAGAGAGAGGGAAGGGATGGGAGAGAAGAGAAAAATGGGGAGACAAGGAGGCAAAAGGGGAGAAGAGGAGGGAGAGGGAGGAGAAAAAAAGGAGGAAGAGGGGAAGTATATGAGCTAAGCAGTCACACATATTGGAGTAGGAGAAAGAACAACTTTTCTAACCTCTCCTTAAAATCTCAACAAATCAGCACCAATACCAGGCTCACCTTGATCTATTATCTGGGTCCAGAATTCTAAAACCCTGTAAACAGAGGAGCCTATAAGTGTTCAGTACATATGCATTCATTCATTTCAACAAACATTTATTAAATATCTACTATGTGCAAGGGATTGTATTTAGTCTGGGGAAAGATACATAAGCAATATGATATAGTATAAAGAGTACCAGACCTGGGCATCAGCAGTGACCTTAGTTTGAAACTCCACTTCATACCTACTAGCTCTATGCCCATAGATAATAATTCCTGTAGACCTCCCTCAGAGTATTGGGGTTTTTTAATTCTATTTTATTTTATTTTCAGTTCTAAATTCTCTCCCTCAATTCCCTCTCCCACCCACTCAGAAGGCAAGAAATACAACTCCCATTATACATATGAAGCCATACAAAAAATATTTCCATATTAGCCATATTCCAAAAAAATAAGGAAAAGAAAAAGAATGAAAGAGAAAAAATATGCTTCAATCTGTACTCTTGAGTCCAGTATTTTTCATCATAAGTCCTTTGGAACTGTAATAGTTCACTGTATTGATCAGAATAGTCAAGTCTTTCATAGTAGAGTATCTTTAAAATTGCTGCTACTATATAAATTGCTTTCTTATTTCCACTCACTTCACATTGGATCAGTTGATATATGTCTTCCCAGGTTTTTTGGAAATTATCATCTCCATCATTTTCTTACAGCACAATTACATTCATATAACATAACTTATTGACCCATTCCTCATCTGATAAACATCACCTCAGTTTCTGATTCTATTAAAAGCTGCCAAAAATATTTTTTGTATATAACTTCTTTTCCTTTGACCTTTTTGGGGTACAGACCTATAGTGATATGAGTCAAAGGGCATACACAGTTTTATAGTTTTTTGGGGGCATAGTTGCAAATTGCTCTCTAGAATGGCTTAACTAGTTTACAGCTCCACTATGTGCATTAGTGAACCTATTTTCCCACACTGCCTTCAAGATCTGTCACTTCCTTTTCTGTTACTTGTGCAAATCTGATGATTATGAGGTAGTACCTCAGAATTCTTTTAATTTGCATTTCTCTAGTTATTTGTGATTTAGAGAATTTTTTCATCTACTATTAATAGTTTGGATTTCTTCTTCTGAAAACTTCCCATTCATATCTCTTGAACATTTATTAACTGGGGAATGGTTCTTATTCTTATAAATTTGGCTCAGTTCTCTATATATCTGAGAAATGAGACCTTTATCAAAGAAAATTGTTGCAGAAATTTATTCCCAATTTCTTGCTTTTCTTCTAATTTGGGCAGCAATGGTTTGGTTTGTGCAAAAAATGTTTAATTTTATGTAATCAAAATGATCCCTTTGACCTTCTGTGAATTTCTCTATCTCCTGTTTGGTCATGAACTCTTTCCCTATACAGACATCTGATAAGTAATTTTTCTGTCACCTTTATATATAAATTATGCACCCATTTTGAACTTATTCTGGTAGACAGTGTGAGATGTTGGCCTATCTACTTTTCTGACAGACTATTTCCAGTTTTCCTAGTAGTCAAAGAGTGAATTCCCCAGTAGCTGGGATCCTTTCTCACAGTCTTACTGAGAAGAGTAAATGAGAGAATATATATAGTACGCTGCTTTGTGAGATGTAAAGCCTAAGTGTTAGAGAAATGTCAGAAAACTATTCCTGACCTCAAGGAATGTTAATATTATTAATATTAATAAATATATTGATTTCACTCAACAAGGTTAAAAGCAATTCCTTCTAAGGCTTATGACTTAGTAAGTCACTTGATGGCGCAAGTGAGAAACATGTTTATTCTTCATTAAAGTACTTAATCACCATTAAAGTGTATAGTGGAAAGTAAATACATCTAGTTTAAGGTGTTCTTAGATATCTGTTACAGTACAACTAGTCATTCTTTCCAAACCTAGTCTTTAAGTGGGCCAGGGTCCAAACACTTCCTAAGCACAACTGGGTGCCACTGAAAGGTTCTTGTGTTCAAGTAGGACAATTATTCTGGTAGCTCTTGTGGAAAGTGGAAAGACCAGAAGTCATCAGTTCAATCAGGAAGCTGTTACAACAGTATGCATATGAGACGATATGGCAACTTACTGAATATGGAGGGCAGGAGACAGAAAGACAGAAGAGTCAAAAATAGTAAGAAGTTGAGAGACTGGGTAAGGAAGGATGGGGTGCCCTTAACAGAAACAGGAAAGTGTGAAGGAGGGGTGAGTTTAAGGCAGAAGATAATGGGTTCCATTTTGGACATGTTATGTTTGAGATACTTATTGGAAATCTGGTTGGTGATAATATAAATTTGGTCACAAAAATCACAAATAAAGTCACATGACCAAGATTATACAGACTAGATATTGGAAAAGCTGGGACAACAACCCTGATCAACTGACTCCAAATTCAGTGTTTTTCCTTGCAATGTCCCATTGGACTCCTACTTATTTAGAATTAGTGCCATGTGTGTAGATGTGTGTATATACACACATATTTTAAATATGTAATATACAGTTTATACAAATAGAGAGAAAATACATATAAAGGAGAGAAAACTAAAAACCACTACAAAACAAATAGAATATGCCACTAGAGGAACAGATTATTAAGAGAATTTTGAAACAAAAAAAGACCATTTCTTAACTGAGGGACTACGAAAGGCTTTACAGAATAGCTGGTATGTAAACTAGATCTTGGAACCGGAGGCAGAGAAAGTGGATAATGCAAAAAGAATTTACAAGCAATCTTTATTTAATTTGGCCAAATAAAAATCTCTAAGGCACAGCTATAATTTCAAAGTATTAAAAAGTGAAGTCAACTTTGCCAGGCACAGAAGACCTAGATTGGCACTAGTAGGTAATCCCCTGGGATGACTGAGGGCTGCATTCTGGTTACCCAACCTAGTCATGCTTGCAAACTAACGTAAAGGATTACCCAATTACAAAACCAGATGAAATCATGAAATAAAGAGAGAAAAGGCCAATGATTCTAAAGTTGAGGGATAAGTAAGAGTCAAACAACAAGGCATTGGGAGAAAAGCTCTGAATTTACCATCAGAAGATCAGAGTTGTCCCAACTCTCCCACTTACAAATCATATATATCCTTGGGAAAGTCACTGTTTTCTGGGCTTTAGTTTCCTCATTTGTGAAATGAGGGGGTTGGACCAGATCATCTCTGAGGCCCTTTCTGCTCTAAATCCTTCAAAATACCACAATTTAAATTCTCCACAAGACACCAACATCTGCCTAACAGTTGGAAATTCACTTAGTTATGTCACTTGATTTTAAAATTTTGATGAGCATACTGAAATAAGTCTCCTTCAAATGATGACTTTTTTTTTTTTACCTTCTTTGAATAGAATGTATGTAAACATAATGTATAGTAATATATAAATAAGCCACTGGAGTGAATGTATATAAACATCATTAACAACTCCCACATGATAAATGAACACAAAAACTATATTCTTAGAAACACTAATCTGGCTATCCCCAGTACACCACAGCTGAACATTTTCTTGCCAATTCATGAATCTGAACATGCATCTATACTTTAACAACTAAAGTCCTCCCCACCCAAACATTCAATTCAGTCAACTAGAAAATTAAAAATACCTGTATAGGGTGGTGGGTGGGACAGAGAGAATGTAAGGTAAAGGGACATTAGGAAGAAGTGTGATGAACCCCCTCTCCGATATAAGCTAGTGGTACATACACTGTAACAAGCAAGCACCCCAGCTTCCCCAGGGTGGCTGTCAACACAGGTTCTTAGATCTGCTTTTCCAAAGGAAAGCAACTCAAAATGGGTTAACAATCTTGCTTTAATCAATCAAACATATCATTTACCTAGTTCAGGGGGAAAAGTCAGCACTCTGAACTTCAGAATATACAGAGAGAAATTACAAGCAGAAGTTACAAGAAGACATAGAAACATTTCAAGTAGACAGGCCTCCAACTGTCTGACCATTACATCCATACCTAGTCACAGTTACCAGAGAGAGAAACATCAACATCTGGGTTTTCAAAGCCAGGGGGCTCTCAACGGCTGCCCAGAGTCTCATCTGGTCAAGTCACAGAACACTTCTCAAAGTGAGCCCCAAAACAAAGCCTCACATCAGGGTTTATATAGCCTTCTCCTGGCTCAGAGAATGTAACAACCCTCTTGACCCACTGCCCAACCAAAAAGCATTCCCAAAAACCAAGACTCACACCACAGGCTCCAGGTGCACTTAAGCCTATCAAAGGGTCTAGGGGCAGGGAAGCTCTTAAATTCCCATTCCCATAATATACACTCTTCTGGGCTAAAATGCAGACAACTTGCTCCAATGGATGAAGATCTTGACTTTATGAGAAATCAATATAATATAAAATATATCCAAACAAATGAAAAAATTAAAGGCAATGTAAAATATCTCATTGAAAAAACCAATGACCTGGAAAATGGATCCAGAAGAGAGAATTTTAAAATTATTGGACTACCTGAAAGCCATGATCAAAAAAAAGAGCCTAGAGACCATCTTTCAAGAAATTATCAAGCAAAATTGCCTTGATATTCTAGAACCAGAGGGCAAAATAGAAAAGAAAAGAATTCACCTATTGCCTCTTGAAAAAGAAGAAAACTCCTAGGAATATTATAGCCAAATTCCAGAGTTCCCAGATCAAGGAGAAAATACTGCAAGCAGTCAAGAAGAAACAATTTGAGTATTGTGGAAACACAATTAGGATAACACAAGACCTAGCTGCTTCTACATTAAGGGATTGAAGAGCATGGAATATGATATTCCAAAGGTCAAAGGAGCTAGGAATAAAACCAAGAATCACCTACTCAGCAAAACAAGAGTATAATGCTACAGGGGAAAATATGGTCATTCAATTAAATACAGGATTTTCAAACATTCTTGATGAAAAAATGAGAACTGAACAGAAAATCTGACTTTCAAATACAAGAAGCAAGAGAATCATGAGAAGGTAAACATGAAAAAGAAATCATAAGGAACTTATTAAAGTTGAACTATTTACTTTCCTACATGGAAAAACAATTATTGTAACTCATAAAATTGTTCTCAGTATGAGGATAGTTGAAGGGAATATATGTGTGTGTATGTATATATACATACATATGTATGTATGTGTATATAAATTTATATGAGTGTGGGCATATGTATGTTCATGTATACATAGACAGAGGGCACAGGATGAGTTTAATATGAAGGGATGATATCTAAAAAATAAAATTAAGAGTTGAAGGAGGAATTTATTGGGAGAAGGAGAAAGGAAGAGATAGATTCGGGTAAATTATGTCACATAAAAGAGGCAAGATAAAACTGTTACAAGGGAGGGGAAGAACAGGAAGGTGAAAGGGAATGGAACAACTTTATTCTCATTGAATTTGGCTTAAGGAGGGAATAACATACACACTCAATTGGGTATCTTACCCTACAGGAAAATAGAGGGGTAGGGGATAGGAGGGGGGATGATAGAAGGGAGGGCGGATTGGGAGAGAAGGTAGTTAGAAGCAAACATTTTTGAAAAGGGATAGGGTGAAAGGAGAAAATGGAATAAGTGGGGGGCGGGATAGGATGGAGGGAAATATAGTTTTTCACAATATGACAACTATGGAAATGATTTGGGTAACTACACAAGTACAACGTATATTGAATTTCTTGTCTTCCCACTGGGGGTGGGTAAGGAGGGAGAAGAAGGGAAAAAATCTGGAACACAAAGTTTTGAGAACAAATGCTTAAAAAAAATTGTCTTTTACATGCAACTGGGAAGTAAGAAGCACAGGCACTGGGATATAGAGGTCCGTTTTGCCGTGCTAGAAAGTTAGAGGGGAGATGGGGGAGGATACAGGGGAGAACAGATGGGGGGAAGGGGTATCCAATAGGCTTGCTGTCTTGGGGTAGAGGTAGGGGAAAGATGGGGAGAAAAAAATTCTAACTCAAAATCTTGTGGAAATGAATGTTGAGAACTATAAATAAATGATTTTTTTTAAAAATTTAAGTTTAAATAAAAAAAAAAGACGAGGCAACCAAGGAAGTTGGAGGAAGAGGAATAAGCATTTACATGGTGTCTACTCTATAGCAGGCCCTGGGCTAAGCACTTTACAATTACTATATCTCATTTGATCCTCACACCAATCCTGGGATTGCTAAGTGCTCTCATCCCCATTTTATAGGTGATTAAGCTTGAGGCCAACAGAGGTTAAGTGACTTGCCAAGGGCCACAGTGCTAGTAAGTGTCTCAGGCCAGACTTGAACTTGGGTCTTCCTGACTACAGGTCCAGTACTCCATCTACTGTGCCACCTTCCGACCCCAGATAGGTTAGGTGACTAGCCAAAATTCACACAATCAATAAGTGACAGTACTGGTATTTGAACACAGATCCTCAGAGACTCTGTTTCCACTTTTTTGTAATACATCAACAGCCTAGACACACTTAATTTCATCCATTGTTTATGGATTCTTATAAACTTCAGCTAGAAAGGATATAGTATTTCCTTGATTAGAATGTTGACCCTTTCCCTCAATAACTGTGTCTTAAATCTTAAATTATCTTAATCTAAAGCCTATAGTCATTTACAAACTACAGCTATATTCATAGCTTCTATTATCATTTCTATTGTTAAAATTACAAAATAATAAGAAATAGAAAGGGCATTGATTATTGACCAACTCTCACAGGATGTATTCTGGGACCACAGTGTACCTCAAGTATCCTTATCCTAGAGTTACAACTTACTGGTGGTATATGAATGTAATGGAATATTATTGTTCTACAAGAAATGATGAACAGAAAGAATTCAGAGAAACCTAGAAAAATGTACATAAACTGATGCAGAAGTAAAGTGAGCAGAACCAGGAGAACACTGTACACAGTTGTAGCAGCAAGCACCCCAGCGTTCCCAGGGTGGCTGCTAGCACAGGTTCTTGGATCTGCTTTGATAAAGGGAAGCAACTCAAAATGGGTTAACAAGCTTACTTTAATCAGTCAGACATATATTGCTTACCTTGTTCAGGGGAAAAAGGTCAGCACCCCGAACTTCAAAGTATACAGGCAGAATTATCAAGACAGGAACAGATCAAGTAGACAGCTTTCCAAACTGTCCAACCATTACATCCATACCCAGTCAACATCTGGGTTTTTTCAAAGGGGGGGGGAAGCTCTGGACAACGGCTTCACAGAATCCACATCAAATCACAGAACACTTCTCAAAGTGAGCCCCCAAAACAAAGCTACACATCAGGGCTTATATAGCCTTCTCCTGGCTCAGAGAATGTAACAACCTTATTGACTCACTGGCCAATCAAGAAGTATCTACTGAAAAACAAGCCTCCCACCCCAGGCTCCAGGTGCACTTTAGCCTAGGGGCAGGGAAGATCTTTAAAATTTACATTCCCATTACAACAGTTAATAGGCACATTGTTTGATGATCAACTATGAGCAACACAATGATCCAAGACAATTCCAAAAGACTTGTGATAGAAAATGCTAACCATATCCAGAGAAAGAACTATGGCATATAAATGCAGATTGATGCATATTACTTTAACTTTTTTGTTTTTTCTTTCTTGTGGTTTTTCCCTTTTGTTCTGATTCTTCTTGCACAACAGGACAAGTGCAGAAACATGTTTAATATGATTGCACATGTATAACCTATGATTGCTTGCTCTCTTGGGGAAGGGAGATGGAGAGGAGGAAGGGAGAAAAATTTGGAGCTTAAAATCTTACAGAAACGAATGTTGAAAAATATCTCTACATGTAATTGGAAAAAATAAAATATTATCAAATGTTGGGTGGGCGGAAAAAGAGGGTTACAATTTACACGAAACAGAACTAGGCAAACTCCTATACAGCCGAACCATGAAGCAGGGTTCAGAGAAATAACAGGGTACTCCCTTGTTCTCTGTCCCTGTAAAATGTCTGAAAAAAATACCTCAAATGATCTCCAGATAGAGCTAACCATTTTCAGAAATTAATTCCAAACTTAGTTAATTTGTTTATATAAAATTTAAAAGGCACACCAGGAAAGATCAGAATGACCTAGAATTCTACATAATAAGTACAAAAATAGCACAAATTTCTGACATACAAAATATGGTAATAAAAGAAGAAAGCATTAAGAATGACGGAGAAACATATATGGTCCTTGATTTCTTGATACAAATATAAGTGTTGGGTGCTATTAAACCAGTTCCTTTTTTTGAATTAAAGAAACAATATACAAGAATGAAGATAAAACAACAAAGAAAACTGATTTCTTTTAAAGTTGTATTTCCCCATAATCCATCCCTATCACTGCATTTTATAGTCTAAGAGATTTAAAGCTAAAAGTGACTTTAAAAATCATTTATTCAATCTCATTATTTTATAAATGAAGAAACTAAAGCCCAAGGAGGAAATGATTTGTTCAAGGTCATAAAAGTTGGGACTCAAACCCACCTCACTTGATTGTTTTTAATTCTTTTTGGGGGGGGGAGGGGAGTGGGTGAGGTAATTAGGCTTAAGTGACTTGCCCAGGGTCACACAGTTTAGTAAGTATCTGAGGCCAGATTTGAATACAGGTCCTCCTGATTCCAGGCCAGTGCTCTATCCACTGCACCACCTAGCTGTGCCTGGATCCCTTGACTCTAAACCCTATAGTAGTCTTTCTGCTACCTTAAATCAGTCTCCACTCCAAAATGTACTAGAGAACACACACTACAAAATACATCCTATTCCCATATTCCCAAAATATATCCCATTCCTACATGCCACCTAGGCCTCTAGCTCTTAAGAGTTTGGACTCCCCTGGAATGGAAAGCAATTTGGGGTTCCTAGAGAGGTAAACTCCTAATGTTCCAGTGAGTCCCTTCTTCCCTTCGGAGACCCATTCAGGTACTGCATTTATGGTGAACCAACAATCTATGTAATAGAGATATGCTAGAGCCTTTTCCCTTGAGAATTTCCCATTATCACTACTATTCTTTCATTCAGTGCTAGAAACACTAACTATAACAGTAACAGAAGAAAAAGATATTTAAGAAATTTTTAAAAAAGGAAATGAAAGTGCTGCTTTGTGCAAATGATATATCTACCTAGAAAAGCTGAAAGAGTCAAATAGAAATATTAATAACTTCAGCAAAGGAACAACATATTTTAAAAAAAACATTTTGGATGTGCTATCAACAAAAAGCATCAGAAAGAGACAGAAAGAGAAATTCTATTCAAAATAACTACAGAATGTATAAAATACATGGAAGTGTATCTACCGAGGTAGTCAGGAATGATATCAATACAATTACAAAACACTCTTTAATGAAATTAATGACAGACATAGATAATAAAAGAAATGTTCATTTTTAAGGGTTAGACTGTGCCAGCATAATTAAAAATTATAATACTACATGGGTTAATATGCTCATTCAGTGCCATACCATTCAAACTACCAAAAGATTACTTTGTAGAACTAGAAAAAAAAATAGCAACAAAATCCATCTGGAGTGGCAGGTCAAAAATCTCAAGGGAAATAAACAAAAATGATGGGGGTGGCCAGGTGGCTCAGCGAGTAAGAGCACCGGCTCCAGTGTTGGGATGACCTGGATCAAATCCGGGCTCAGATACTCAGCACCACACCCAGAAATAACTGGCTGTGTAACCTTGAGCAAGTTACTTAACCCCGATTGCTTTAAAAAAAAAAAGAAAGAAAAATGATGGAAAGGAAGAAATATTAGCTGAACTAGTTTTCAAACTATACCACAAAGCAGTAATCAAAACTATCGGGTAGAAAAGTTGACCAATAGGACACTGGGTACACAACATATGGAAGCGAAGACACATAGTAGCAAGTGTTCAATAAAGGCAGAGATCCCCCAACTACTGGGCTAAGGGGTGACTGTTCTACAAAAACCACACAGCAGAAATAGTTTAGACCGATATTTCATACTACATACCAAGAGAAGCTCCACACGGATCCATAACTTAGAAAAAGAAACAAAGTTGAAGAACAAGAGAGGAAATACCTTTTATGACCAGATTGGAAGAGAATTCACAAGGGAGAAGAACACAGGCTAAAATGGACAGTTCTAATTCCATAAAATTGAAACCCAAGTTCTGCACAAACAAAATTACTGCAATTAAAATTAGAAGGGAAGCTATGAACCGGGTAGGCGAAAACACTGAAACAAATTTCTCTGATAAATGTCTAATATCCAAGACATATAAGGATCTGATCGAAATACATAAGAACAAGAGCCATTCTCCAATATATAAATGGTCAAAGACTATGACTAGGAAGTTTCTCAAAGGAAGAAATTCAAGCTATCAGTACTAATAGGGGGAAAAATGCTCTAAATTATTGATTAGAGAAATATAAATTTTAAAAAATTCTGGAGTTCATAGTCATGCCCATAAGACTAGCAATATTTTTTTTAAAAGGAAAGTAACACCTTTTAAGAAGCTGCAAGAGGACAAGCTGTATAACGCTTGACAAGTCAAGAATTATGAATTGATACAGCCTTTCCAGAAAGCAATTTGAAGCCATACTATAAAAATCACTAAACTACATATGCCTTTTAAACCAACAATATCAAGTGGAGAATGGCTGAACAAATTATTACCACTTATTATTATTAAATTATTAAAAGAAAAATCAAACAAGATGGAAAATGGTCTGTTATGTGATGGAGAATAGGCTATGTTCAGAATTGCTAATGTCTCCCTCTCCTATTTTGTAAGCCTTAACTTAATTTAATGTGATTTCACATTCTTTTCTTATTTCAGACCTCTAGAGGGAACATATTGATTTTGAAATTTTAAAGATGCTATACTATTGGTTCTCAAGATATCTAAAAGAGAGGATACCAAAGAATCATAAAAAATCACACTAAGAGACTTGAGAGCTCTCACCAATGCCATGAGCAACTACAATTACAGAAGACTGATGATAAAACATGGCACACCAGTGCCTTTGACGGAAAGGTGCTTATTATATACTCAAGATAAAGGAAAAAAATATTCTAAAGAAGCCTAGAGGTAATAGCCTCAAGATAGAGGAAAAAGAAAAACTTATTTCAGAATCAGCCAAATGCAGAAATGTGTTTTACTGAAAAAAAATACACACACACACACACACACACACACACGCGCACACACACACACACACACAGTTTTTTTTTTCCTAATGTCAGGGAGTGGGGAAGGAAAGGGAAATGACAGCAAAAAGAAAAAAAAGAAAAGAGGGTCATTAAGGTCTTTTTTAAAAATGCAGAGAAAAGGGGGGAGTGGGTAGGTGGTGCAGTAAGTAGAGCACCAGCCCTGGAGTCAGGAGGACCTGAGTTCAAATCCAGCCTCAGACACTTAACACAAAAACTAGCCGTGTGACCTTGGGCAAGTCACTTAACCCCAACTGCCCTCCAAAAAAAATCCAGAAGGCAGCAAAAATAGGCAAGACAGTTTTGAAAGCTACAGGTGGAACTTACATACTTAAAAAGAAAAGGAAGCTATATATAATAAAGCTCTGTAGTTTTACATACAGTTCTCTTTTTCTGTTCTACTATATATTTGGAAGAGCCCTCTGTGGTGTTGCTTAAGCTTAGGGGGAAAAAAAGGTTTCCAAAAATCACAGACTTTATTACTATCCAAAAAAAAGACAATTGGGGCAGCTAGGTGGCACAGTGAATAGAGTACCGGCCCTGGAATCAGGAGGACCTGAGTTCAAATCCGGGATCACCTTGACACACTTACTAGCCGTGTGACTTTGGGCAAGTCACTTAACCCCAACTGCCCTCCAAAAAGCAAAAGCAAAAAAAAAAGACAAGAAAATGTCATTAATTTCAGTCATGTGCCTATTTTTTTCCAACTCTTATGACATCTTTCTTTTTAAGTTTTAATGGGGCCTTTAGAGGTTACTTCAATCATTCCTGGGTATTTCTCCCACCAAACTGTAATCACTGTCTTGTAACAAAGAAAAACAATCAAGCAAAGTTAATCCATATGGTCACTCAGCTTGACAGTACATGCAATATTCTGTACATAAAGGAAGGAGGGATATGAATTTGTCCATCTCCTCTCCTTGGTTGCTATTAGTCATTACAATTAAATAATCTTTAGCTTTGTTTTAGTGTTCATTTCGATTGAATCATAATCTACAAATTCTTTGCAAGAATAATCTACACATGTAAAAGTCACATTTTTAGTCACATAATTGAAAACTACAGAAATACAAATACTATACTTGCTGTTTGCTGACTATAAAAAAGCACTTGATTCAGAAGAAAAAATGTCACATGAAAAGTAAGCTAATCAATTAAAAAACATTATTAAGTGATTACTATAAAAGCTGGAGACGAAAGGCCAAAAAAAAAAATTTTCCCACTCTCAAGGAGCTTATATTCTAATGAGTGAGACAATATATAATAAGTAAAATAACTAGTAAATACAAGACACATACAGAGTTGACGGGAGGTGTGAGAGGGGACAGCACTATCATCTGGGAGGAATCAGGAAAGGCTTCCCATAGAAAGTGAAATTTGAGCTAATCCTTCAAGGAAGCCATGGAAACCAAGAGGTAGAAATGAAGGAAGACAGCATTCCAGATACTAGGAAAACCAGTACAAAGGAAAAGGCATGAGAGATGGATTGTCATGCTTAAGGAAAAGCAAACAGGCTAGTGTAGCTAGATCAGAGACCACTCATAACAGTGGAGTAAAATGTAAGATGACAGGAAATCAGGTTATAAAGAGCCTTAAATGCCATGGACATTTACCATGGACAGACAGCTAGGGGGCAACATAGTCCATAGAGTCAGGAAGACTCATCTTCCAGGCTTCAAGTCTGGCCTCAGACACTTACTAGCTATGTGACCCTGGGCAAGTCACTTTACTCTGTTGCCTCAGTTTCCTCATCTGTAAAATGAGCTGGAGAAGGAAGTGGCAAATCACTCCAGTATCTTTACCAAGAAAACCTCAAATGGGGCCATGAAGAGTTGGACATGACTAAAAACACCTAAACAAAAATCCCAAACAGTTTACATTTGAGCCTTGAGGTAACAGAGAACCACTCAGGTTTGCTGAAGGGGGAAGGGACAAATGTGACATGGCCACTTAAAGGTTTTCCTTTCCACGAGACATCTACCATGAACATGTTAAAAATCATTTAAGATGCCTTGAAAGATGAAACAGAGATACTTTGTTCTATGATCCCCCTATTATCAAGGGAAAATAAAACAAAGTGTTTGCTATTGTGGAGAATGTGGCCGAATCCAAAGAGGCCGATTCCTACAGATGGTAAGATCCTGCAGACAGTCCTGTTTGCAGATAGCATTGGACTGACTGCAATCTAGCTCCAAACCCTTTCAGAGCTTCCCAAATTAGATCTACACCAAATAGTTTGAGGTTTATTATTATATTTTCATGAAAAAAATATATTCTCTCTTATTTCTCCCTTTCAATTAAAAAAAAACCCATAATCAATATGCATAGTCAAAACAAGACAAATTCTTACATCAGCCATGATATGTGTGTATGTGTATTTCTATATTGCAAGTCTTTCCCTTTTTCTACTAGGTGGACAACATTCTAGGTACTCTGAAATCATGGCTGGTTACTGCATTGATCAGAGTTCTTAAGTCTTTAAAGTTCATTCAAGAGTTTGGTTTAACTCTCTACCCAGACAAAACCAAGTAAATGAAGAATACCTATTGTCCTCTGTTATACAGTTGATGGAATGCCCATGAAGCTGGTCCACCTGCTCCTATATCTCAGTCAGACAATGCAGATGGACAGTAAATGAATGGGCCAAGAATCAAATAAGAGTGAGAGAAAGCACTGGGCACCATTTCCGATAGAGATACTTTAAAAATGCAAATAGTCACTAATCTGTGCATAAAAAGATCATTGAGGGCTGCGTATCAGCTTAGTTTTAAAATGTAATGTTATCTATGTTTTATTGTATTTTTATGTATTTTGTTAATATTTCCCCAATTACATTTTAATCCATTTCCAGAGTGTGGTAGGCCATGTCTGACAACTCTGAGCTACTCTATTGCAAGGAGTACCCATATCAGCAAGATAGAAGCATGTCATGTAACCATTTGAGAATTCCCTGAATCATTTTTTAAAAAATTCTATGCTCTGGGATAGATTGTGTGGGTGGAAATGGAGGAGGAAAGGAGAGGAAAGATGGGAACAGGAGGAGGGGGATGAGGAGAAGGGACAAAGCGCAGCAAATTTTCAAATAAATAAGTTGGCCACTGAGCTTGAGACGAGACCTTAACATTTTGCTATGCCTATGAAAAAAACGTTTAGAACAATCAAACATCACTGTTGCCAACCCAAGCACCAATGAGTCTTAAGCTAAACTTCAATCCCCTAGGATATGAGAAAGGTACATAAGGTGGCATTAAAATTTCTCAGGGCTTAATAATGTGGTGGGTCTTTTATTTGGGGGAGAGAGCAAGAATGGGGGAAGGGTTTGTGTGAATATATGTATATATAGTTATGTTTTTTCTAACATCATTACTTCAAAGAGCTATCTGTGATTATTTCATTTACTGATGTAGATTGCAAATTTTATGTACCTTAGAATATAGATGGTCTTCATAAGTTGATGTATCCAAAAAAGGTTAATCACCAACTGGTTTTTTATAAGGTGTTTGATTTTTTTAATTTATAAGTTGTTGATTTTTAGTAAGTTGTTTGAAATAAGGCTAGTCCCATAAATGACCATTATATAGCTATGTAAGTAGTTACTAACCTGGTACCTAAAGCCCTTCCAAATGACCTCGTCCCAAAAGAGATCCACTTTTGTAGTTTGAGGAAGACCCTCAATTCCACACCCCATCATGATGAAGCATTAGGGAAAAACTTTAGTGAAGTGTGGGCGTACAGGTATGTATTTCCTTCTATCTACATTGCTGGGCTGTCTGTGCTAGAAGGGATCCAGCTTTCAAAGTACTTTAGGGATTGATTTTCAAGATATTTCAAGGGTAGGAGGAGAAAAGATTCTAAAAGAATAGAAAAATATCACAAATGGTGCTATTTATTCTTATTACCAAAAAAGGCCTATGATTCAGCACAGCAATCAATATCAGATAATGTCCTCTCTGGGTTTTCATGACACTGCCTTTTCTTTGTTCTCCTCCCACCTGGTATGACTCAAGTCACCAATGCTGGATCAACATTGCCTATTAAGCCGCCTAACTGTGGGTACTCAGATACTCTGTCTGAGCTTTTCCCTTTCTTTACACTCCTGTTAAGAAAAGCTCCAACATAAAACACAAACTTTTCTGTCTGGCACTTACAGCTCTTCACAATCTAGGTCCAATCTGACTTTCCAGACTTATAACAAACCCATTCTCCTCTTCACACCCCCTGTATTCAGGTCAGCCTGGCTTCAGGGCTATTTTTCACAAATGATATTCAATCTCCTGACTCCAACATCTGTCCCCCATACCTGTCTCTTCACTTCTGCCTCTGAGAATCCACAGCTTTCTCTAAAACCCAAGTCGAGTAACAAAAAGACTTTCCTGATTCCCCAAGTATTAATGGCTCCCATAAATTACTTTGTATTTACTCATATATACTTTGTACTTACTTACAGGTACTTATGTTTCCCCTGAATATATTCTGACATGATCCTTGCGGGCAGGAACTTTTTTTATTGTCTTTGCATCACCAGGGTTTAGCACTCAGTAGACAAATAATAAATTATTGCTGATTGTGTTCATATATGTATATATTTTTTCAAGGCCATGCTACTTAATCACCTATAGGCATTATTACTCAGAAAAGCAACAGAGCACAGTAAAACATCTTCAAGACAATAGCACAGAAAAGTCCTAGAGTTTTAGTTTGGTCCTTTAGTTTCTTTGGAATATTTCTGTCATAGGGAAAATCAAACAATATCCAAAACAATTATTCATTCATATGAATCATTTTAAAATGTGCAATAGGCAACTGGAGAGGTATAAAAATGACAAGAATGTTAGTAATTCTGGACCCCCAGACTCCCCTTTTTTTTTTAATGAGCAATCGGGGTTAAGTAACTTGCTCAAGGTTACAGGGCCAGTTATTTCTGGGTGTGGTGCTGAGTATCTGAGCCCAGATTCGATCCCCAGGTCATCCCGACACTGGCGCCAGTGCTCTTACTTGCTGACCCACCTGGCCGCCCCTCAGACTCCCTTTCTTGCATCATTTTCCTCCTAGGTAAAGGGTGCCTTCAGGTTCTTATTCCTTCCCTCTCTGTTCTCCTCCCACCCATCCAGCTCTTCACTGAATAAAGAAAGGATTCCATAAACTCAGTCCCACCAGGGTGCACTATGCTTATGAATCTTAAGTACAGCAGTCTGTTCTATAACATCATCTGCTTATGTGCTCCCTCGTTCTTTCATGAAATACAGAAGAATGGAAATAACATTGAATTGTGAGACAGCCTTGACCTGTGCCTCGATTTTGCACATAAGCCATATCAAATTGCTTACTGTCTGAGGGGAGAGAGGGAGGGAGAAAATTTGGAACTCAATTTTATTTTTTAAAAAACAAATGTCAATTCTGTATCTAACACTAAGCTGTTTTACTATGAGCAAATCACATGACCTCCCTGAGCCTCAATTTCCTCATCTGCAAAATAGGTATAGTACCAATCCCCATAGAGGGTTGTGAGCTCAAACATGGTAACACATATAACTCTGAAAACTTTTCAAGTTTTAATTTACTATTATGTTACTTCTCCCAGGGCCCTTGCACTTTAAACAAGGTTACAAAGCCAAAGGAATCGATCTCTGGGTAGAAATTCAACCACAGAAACTGAACTGGGGCTTTTGAGCCAGATAGGAAGAGTAGTTTCATGACTCCCTGAAGTCAGATTACTTAGTTGCCTTTTAGCTATAGCCAGCCATGACTGTAATGGTATTTAAGTGTTAGAAAGCAGCTAGGTGGTGGGAGACTAGACTGTAAACTCCCTGAGAGCAGGGGCTGTCTGTTTACATTCTTCGTATCCCCAGTGTTTAACACAGTTCCAGGAACATAGTCGGTGTCTAATGAATGCTGACTGAGAAAAATCAATAGAAAGGGAAACATGTTCACAGGCTGGACAAAAAGGTGACGTATTCATGGGAAGAAAGAAACAATAATAATAGGAAGATAGTTGAGAGTTCATTCATTCACTGTCAACCTATTTGAAAAAAAAAAGCCATAGTTAACGCAACCATTTTCATTCACACTTAAAAGTGATTCTATGGAGCTAGTGAACCAGAATCAGGAAGGCTGATGAATCATGAGAGAACAAATTTCTTTACATGGTCTCCTTTTTGATTTGATTTTTAATTTTTATTTAATATTTAACTTATGGACTAAACCAAGCATTTTCATAATAGTATAATAAAAGAATGATGGTACATGAAACTGTAAATCTATTATGCATGATTTGTTATTCCTTTTAAATAGATGTTATCATGTAAATTTCCTTTTTTTTCTTCCTTCCCACCCCCCAGCCCTAGAGGTGGCTACTGTCAGGCACTTGTGTGTGTGTGTGTGTGTGTGTGTGAATGAATGTGAGTGTGTGAGTGTGAGTGTGTGTGTGTGTGTGAATGAATGTGAGTGTGAGTGTGTGTGTGTGTGTGTGTGAAATCATTCTATGGTCTTTTCTATTCAGCTGTTAAGCTGAATCTTGACTACTGAAAAAAAAAAAAAGCGAATGTACCCTCTCATCTTTCACTCTTACCTATTCCTTTCTTAAAGCTCCCTGGTCCATAAAACTCCCAAGCAAGTCTTAGTTTATTTCTGCCTACTACCTCCTAGACACACCCTCTCTATTGACACAGATACCCTTGCCTGTCTATAATGGACTACAAGAGATGTTTGGGCATTATCAAATCAATCATCAAGTCTCTTGCCGGATCTTCCTCTGACCACCACTTCCTTTCACCGCTGGTGACTCTCTAGGTCTCAGTTTTGAGTGTATCTACTGCTGGAAACAGATAAATTCTATTTCTTACTCTCAACTAAAAACAAAAGCACAACAGTCAGCTGCATTACAACAAGGCTCATATCTACCAGTAAGTTAAAGGAAGAAAAAAAAAGCTACCTATTTCTTTCCAATTATGAGGCACAGACAAAATTTATAGCTATTATGGCATTTATATTTAACAGACAACCTGAAGGCAACATCAACATTTCTGGAATCTGATGAAATTTTAAAGTGAACACATTTCCTCAAATTCACACCATAATCTTTGGTCACACTTCATCTATAACTCACTATAGACTTATACCAAAAACTCTGGAGGCCTGAGACCTTTTTATATCCCTCTGGTGCAGGCAGACCATAGATGCTACATCTTAAGTTCAACTGACTCACCACAAGAACCTGTAGGGTAATTCAAGGTGTCTATCTGACATCATGTTTAAAACATGAAGCAGAAAGGCTATATCTGAATCATTCAGTCTTTATCCAGACACCTGACTCTCCTGGTCAAAGGCCTGGCTTCTATCAGATTTACAGGTTCAACCTTTTGTTTCAGGAAGGTAGATGGTGTATGTAAGTTCCTGGCACATAATAAGCACTTAATAAATCCTGTTTGATTAATTTATTGGTATCACAGATTAACCTATATAGATTAATCTACATGGTATAGTAGAAAGACCACCAGACTTGGGAGATAGAAGATTGGAGTTCGAATTATGGCTATGACAATTAATACCTGTCTAATTTTGAGCAAGTCACTTAAGCTCTTAGCCTCAGCTTTCATCTGTAAAATAGGAATAATCCTTGTACTACCTACCTACCTAACAGTGTTTTTGTGAAAAAGAAATACTCTTATTATCATTGTCATGCCATAGTATCAAGACCAGTATATCCAAATGGCTTTTCCAAGACTGAACTCCCTGTGCAGAGAGACCAGACTTCATTAATCTTTGCAATTCCACACAGTGCCTTGTAAAAGGTGTATGTTCAATGAGTATTTAATGAGAGAATAAGTGACCAAAAGACCCAGATAAAGATAGTGTTTATTACTTCTTCAATTCTAAATTCTTTCTTATATGAAAAGATGATCTCAAGAACTAGGTAGAGAAAGATGCCTAGTGACAAGACCCCTTTTCCAAACATAACTTAGAAAGGTATAGATATCAGGTACTATAGCAGAAACCACACTGGCATACCCAGGATGGCTGCTAGCACAGGTTCTTAGATCTGCTTTACTAGAAAATATAGCTGTTTAAGGGGTCAACAATCTTTTTTAATTACATTCACTAGTTCAGGGGAAAAGTCAGCAACCTGATCTTCAGGAAAAATATGGATAAAATACAAGCAGAGAAATAAAGACCAACAGACAAGGCTCTGACTGCCTGAATCAACTATATACTTTACCTGCCTCGATCACTGGATTGAGAGAGCCTTCACATTTGAGCAGTCAGGGAGCTCTGAACACATGGCCACTCCTAACCTCGACTAGGGAATCACAAGATCCTTCTCATAAGTGAGCCCTCAAAGCAAAATACCAACTCAGGGTATATATATACTTCTCAGTCAGAAGGTGTCACAACCCTGGTGAATCAGTGCCTAATTAGAAATTAGCAAAAGGCCGGGAAGATCTTAAATCCCATTAACATTACAGGTTCTATGTGTTATCTTGGGGGGAAATTCAGGACCCTCTAAGAAAGCAAGGGATATTATTTCTCAAATCTATAGAAAACTGAGTTACATCTATAAGAATACAAGTCATTCCTCTATTGATAAATGGTTAAAGGATATAATAGGCAGTTTTCAGATGAAGAAATTAAAGTTATCTATAGTTACATATGGGAAAAAAAATGCTCTAATGATTAGAGAAATGCAAATTAAAACAAGTCTGAAGTACCACCTCACACCTATAAGATTAGCTACTACCATAGAAATAGAAAATGCTAAATGTTGGAGATGTGGGAAAATTGGAACACGGATGTATTGTTGGTGGAGTTGTGAACTGATCCAGCCATTCTGGATAGCAATTTGGAACTATACCCAAAGGCCTATAAAACTGCTCAGCAATACCACTACTAGGTCTGTATCCCAAAGAGGTAAAAAAAAAAAAAGGGGGGGGGGGGAGAGGGGAAGGACCTATTTGTACACAAATATTTATAGCAGCTCTTTTTGTGGTGGCAATGAATTGGAAAGTAAGGGAAAGTCCATCAATTGGGGAATGGCTGAATAAGCTGTGGTAAATGATTTTAATGGAATATTATAGTGCAATAAGAAGTAATGAGCAGGATGACTTCTGAAAAACCTGGACTTACATGAACTGATGCAAAATGAAGTAAGTAAAAATAGAGGAATATTATACACAGTAACAGCAATATTGTATGATACACAACTGTGAATGACTTGCTATGCTAAGCAATACAATAATCCAAGACAATTCTGAAGGATCTATGATGAAAAATGATATCCACCTCCAGAGAAAGAACTGATAGAATTTGAACACAGAAGGAAGCAAACTATTTTTCATTTTCTTTCTTTTTTTTTTTTTGGAGTTTCCTTCCACAAAAATGTCTCATATGGAAATGTTTCACGTAATTAAACATGTATAACCTGTAATAGACTACTTACCATCTCAGGGAAGGAGGAAGGTAGGAAGGGAGGGAAAGAATTCATAATTCAAAACTTTAAAAAATGATAAAAAATTGTTTTTATGTGTAATTGGAGGGAAAATATTATTTTAAAATATTTGGACAGAAAACAAAGAAAGCAAGGCACAAAGAAAAACTAAAAGGGGAAGTAAGGAGATCCCAGACATTTCACAAATTGGTTTAGGCTCAGCCCCTAAAAGTTAACAGCCTCAATTCAGAGTTAATGTTCAAAATATATTATTATACAATAACACTGGCTTCAAGATGTGGGGAAAAGAATTATGTGGTATTATGCAAATTACTTGGGACAAACAATCATTTTCATAAGATTTCATTTTGTGACAACAATAGTCATGTGTGCCACTTTAAGACTGACTTAAAATGAATGTGTGACATTGAGCTGATGAAACCAGACTGAGCTGGTTTCCCCACTTTTAACTTAATTCTTTGTCTAGTGAGCATGGATTTCATGCATATATTTCATTTCTCTTTTGTTGTGCTCTAATTCTGTGGTTTTAAAGAAGGGATAGTACTCCAAAGAAATGCAGAAAAGTTGCAAGGCTTAAAGAATACACTTCAATGACTCTTGCACTGGGAAAGTCAAGCGTTTAAGAAATCATTCAAGCCCAAAATGAAACCGAATCAGTCATTCAGAAGAAAAAAGGAAGATGCAGTCAAAAACAAGCCCCCCGAAATGCCAATAACTGACAAACTGATCCTTCTGCTGCAAAACTGAATGATTCATGGTCAGAAAATAACATTTGACGTTCATCTGACAAAAATATAATGTTTTTGCTTTTGATTATGGACAAAAAAAAACCTATAGAGCCCTGTTGGGCTCTCTGAAAATCAGAGCTAGTCTATTTTTCCACAAGCTTGAATGTCTAATTCTTCTACTCTCAGAATTTAATATTATAAAAATTGTCTAAAAAGGTCAAAATGTTTTTAATCAAATAACTTAAGTTAGAAACAAAGGGTCAAAAGGCTGGAGGACTAAACAGCTGAAGGTAATGAGAGACTTCTAAGATAGCTAGCTACTGAAAAAGGTCCTAAACGTTTGGGGAAAAAATTTCAAACATTCTTCTTTCCTTCACCATCCCACTCCCATTATCTATACACTCAAAATATAACTCAGTCTAAACTACTAACCTGGTTTATTTCCTTCTCTTTCATGACCCAGTTGTCCTTTGGTGTTTGAACCACATGTATAAACTTCCCCATCCTCCAGTAAAAAAATAGAGTGGTTTCCTCCACAAGCCACTTCTTTGATGCTTCTGTCAGAAATAAATCCATATACTTGTGGCTCAGTCACAATTCCTTGGAGATTGCTGCTAATACCACCAGGATGGCCCAAAGACCAATATCCCCAACATAACATTTTCTTTTCCTTCAGCAAGTCATGTAGCCTAGAAAAGTCAAGGAAAATAAATTCTATCACTGAATGCAGTAAATAAAACATTTGTTTCTCATTAATGTTTCCTACATGTCATAAATTTTATCTTTTAAATTATGAATATATTGTATTCCACATCACATTCCTTTCTGAAAACTACACAACAGGACATTCCTTATAACAAAAACTTAAAAAGGGGAGAAAGCTGATTCAGTGAAATCAAATTAGTAACACTGATTGTATCTGATAAGTATCTGCATACTCCACATCCACATTTCCCCTTTAAAGAAGGCTGATGCATTTTCTCAGTCTTCTTTAGAGCCAATTTTAGTCATTATAATGATACAGCATTAAATTTTGCTGTTTTTTTTTTTAAAGCAATTGGGGTTAAGTAACTTGCTCAAGGTTACAAAGCCAGTTATTTTGTGTGGGTGTTAAGTATCTGAGGCTGGAATTGATCCCAGGTCTCCAGACTCTGGGGCCAGCGCTCTTACTCACTGTGCCACCTGGCCACCCCTAAATATATTTTTTAAAGCAATCGGGGTTAAGTAACTTGCTCAAGGTTACACTGCCAGTTATTATTGTGTGGGATGAGTATCTGAGGCTGAACTGATCCCAGGTCTCCCGATGCTGGGGCCAGTGCTTAGCCACTGTGCCACCGGCCGCCTAAATTTTGCTTTTTTGTTTTCTTTTTCCATTTTGTCATTATGTACCTTATTTTCCTGGTTCTGCTTACTTTACTCTACAATCAGTCCATACGAGTCTTTCCAGGCTTTAGGGACCATAATTTGTTTATTGATTGTTTCTAGCCAAAAAGTGCTATCATGAATATGGTGTAGCACCTTTCTTTCTTTGCATGCATTAGATTACATGCCTAACAGCAGATCTCTGGTAACAGTTAATGCATCTATAAACGTTTGTCTTCCCATACATTGGCTATTTCTAACTTCTGACCTAAATTTTATTTTAAAACAAATAATCACTTAAGTAAACAGGTTGAAAGTTATAATGATAACATTATATGTAAATATATATATATATATATATATATATAATTATATATAAAAACTAATAGGGCTTTTAGTAAAGATTGAAGCATTCTTCCCCATATCTTTTTTTTATTTCCCAGTATCTTTAAGAGGATTAGAATCTAAAGAGCATAAGATTTAAGTGGAATGATTTTGATTTGGGGGACTTGCTTAGAGGGAAGAGGCAGGAACAGCCCCAGGCCTCCAGACCCCCAGACCTCTAACTCTGTGCTTTGTCCTTAGACTATTTTTTCCAAAGAAGTCTGTTTTGATTTTTTCAGGGAGTGAGGAAGTGAAAGAAGTGAATGAAGTGAATTTTCTTGTTCTTTGGAGGGGAAGGGGGTTATAGTCATTTAAATGGATTTACCTTTATTGTGATGCTGATCTTGGGCAGCAGAACAGCAGGAAGGAGGCAGCAGAGAAAAGAGGAAATGTGCTGGATTGGAATCAAAAGATCAAGAGTCTGAAAATTCCAAGCACCCGATTTCAAATCCAGATTCTGCCATTCACTAGTTGCATGATCTTGGATAAGTCCCCCTCACATCTCTGACCCTCAGTTTCCTCATCTGTAAAATGAGAGATTTGGATTAGACAACCTGTGATCCTATAAAGTAAAAATGATTAAATAATCAAGGAAATTTCATGATGTCTGAAATGGCCTCTTCCACAATTATCTGAATCCTAGCCAAATCTTCCAAACTGGCCTTTCTGCATCTACCACATCCATGCCCCTGCCTCTAATGCCCCCCCTCCTCACCTCTTCCTCTTACTGCACCTCATTTCCTTCAAAGTTCGGCTTAAATACCACTTCCTACACAAAGACCTCCCACCATCTCCATCCTCCACTAAGAAATTACCTTGTACTTATTTTTTGTGTGTAGGTACAGTTTTTTGATGAGAAGGAAAGAGATGATGGGCAGTTAGCTAAGTAGGTGTCAAAAAGAGACCACCCACGAGTTACAGAAAGACTGCCAGGGCCAGTGGAGATAACGTCTTCCAATAACCTGGCCTAGAACTGAGAAGGACTCCATTTCATTAGGAGTGAAGAATATTGACTAGAACCCCAGGCCTAGAGATTCCCTAGGATACAGAGAAACCACACTTAACTTAGAAATGCTAATAGGTAGCCCGAGGCCCCAAGAATTTCTGGTCTGGGAAGGATGATATCAAGATCAGCTAATACCATCAACAAACACAGGTACAGAAGCAAAGGTCAGTAGGTCACAAATGCCAGTACAGCCTAACCAGATAAGGCAAACATCTGCCTAATGGGGATGCTGGACCCCAAAGTGCCTGTACCAAGTCTCTGGCATTTGCCTGAGGCATTCAACCCATCCCAGTCAATAATCCTTTCAACTGTCCAGGCATGGTGGCTTTGACCCTGCCCCAATCTCCAATTCTCCAGGTACCTCTAATGTAGCCCAGTCTTTCACAGTCCCTTACTTCCAGATGCCCCAGAGCACTTTCTACCCTTAGTCTCATCTAGACCCACTGGTTACCTCCAAGTCACTGAAGCCTACTGGCCACTGCTAGATCCCATTCAAATCTTCCCACAAAATCTTTTTCTCCTTCATAAAAGAAGTCAGTCTCATTTACCAAACGTGCTGGTTCTTAAAAGTCCCGCCCACTCCTATAGGGGAAACAATAAACCTTGTCTAAGGAGGTTTGAGTCTAATTCTTTGGAGGCAAGAGCTTT
This sequence comes from Petaurus breviceps papuanus, assembly GCF_028583685.1. Classification (NCBI taxonomy): domain Eukaryota; kingdom Metazoa; phylum Chordata; class Mammalia; order Diprotodontia; family Petauridae; genus Petaurus; species Petaurus breviceps. Next base: position 16,508,394 of record NW_027185655.1, on the reverse strand, counting down.
TGCCCTTGAATTTCTGGGTTGCCAGAACCCCTCAACCACAACATGCCCTTTTAACATGTCTTACATACAATTGTATATGTTGATGTATGTGTTAATTATTACTAGTATCAAATGATGTTTTGCGTTCTGTCCAACACATGCAACATTACTGTAGATTTTATATAATCCAAATCATTTTCCAGGGACTGAAAAAATTATAGCTACAGAGAAAGAAAAAGTCCTTGGTTGTCAAGACCCAGGACAGTTCAGCAGGACCTCCCTGGTGTGACAGAAACTTTGGATAATGTTCCACAGAAGCACAAGAACTTTGGAAGACCTTCACGGGATGGTAAAAAATCCTGAGTCTAGAGTGTTCACGGGCATTCAATAAAACTGTTTGTCTGGAGATTACAGTAGCTTTGAGAAAGGGATGCCAGACAAGGGAGGTTTAGAGATGACAATGAGAAATGGGCAATTTTATTTCTGCTACTCTGCCAGGCTTACCCAAGAACAAGATGCCCCTCCCAAGATAAACCCATAACTTCTAATCTCATCACCAGGCTGGTAACTCAAGACTTGATTGACACTATTTCCCTAGGCTTCCCCTCCTCTCTCATTGGAGGGCTGGAAGGCAGAGTACCAAATTCCTCCCAAAGCCTTCCTTTATAAAGGGCAGGATCCGCCCATTTTGCAGCTGCTACTCTGCCTGGTTTCAGCTCCATGAAAAAGATGATGCTGTCACACAGGGTAACCCTGGGTGTCATCCTCCCCACCCCAGTTTCTGGCCTATTTTTTTTGTGTTGTCTCTCCCCCCTCCCCCTTTAGACTGTAAGCTCCCTGAGGGCAGGGGCTCTTTTTTTTTTTTTATGAATTTATCCCTAGCCCTAGTGCCAGACACATAGCAAGCACTTAATAAATGTTTATTATATTAGATTGGAAGAGAATATTAAGAGTCTATTAATTGGGGCGGCCAGGTAGCACAGCGAGTAAGAGCACCGGCTCCAGTGTTGAGAAGACCTGGAAATCGATTCCCGGGCTCAGACACTTAGCACCCACCCAGAAACACCTGGCCATGTAACCTTGAGCAAGTTACTTAGCCCCGATTGCTTAGAAAAAAAAAAAAGAGTCTATTAATCAGGGCAGCTAGGTGGTGCAGTGAGTAGAACGCTGGCCCCCGAGTCAGGAGGACCTGAGCTCGGTTCCGGCCTCAGACACTTAACACCCACACACACACAAAATAAAAAAACTAGCCATGTAATCTTGGGCAAGTTACTTAACCCCAATTGCCCTCCAAAAGGCAAAAACAAAAACAAAAAAAACAAAAAAAAAGTCTATTAATCAAAAAATATTTAGCAAGCACCATAGATAACAGTTCAAGCTCACATTCTAACAAAATATTTTTTCAACCTAAGTCACAGAAAAAACTACTATAAGATTTCAAAAAGGAATTAAATGAAAAGCCATTTATAGGGGAGGCTAGGTGGCACAGTGAATAGAGCACCAGCCCTGGAGTCAGGGGAACCTGAGTTCAAATCAGGCCTCAGACACTTAACACTTACTAGCTGTGTGGCCTTGGGCAAATCACTTAACCACAATTGCCCTACCCTTCCTCCTCCAAAAAGAAAAAAAAAAAGTCATTTATATTTATACAGTACCATATCAATCAAACTAACAAAAAAAGCTTTCTACAGAGCTAGAAAAAAATAATAAAATCCATCTGGAAGAGCAAAAGGTCAAGAATATCAAGTGAATTAATGAAAAAAAAAATGTGAAAGGAGATGGCCTAACTGTACCAGATCTCAAACTGTATTATAAAGCAGGAATCATCAAAACAATCTGGTACTGGCTAAGAAATGGAATGGTGGACCAGCGGAACAGATTAGGCACACAGTACACAGTAGAAATGACCATAGTAATCTCATGTTTGATAAACACAAAGATTCAAACTATTCAGGCCAAAAACTCACTATTTTACCAAAATTGCTGGGAAAACTGTAATGAAGTTTTGCAGTAACTATACCCACTGGTCACATCAAATACCAAGAAAAGATCAAAATGGGAATGTGATTTAGACATAAAGGTTGATATCATAAGCAAATCAGAGGAGTATGGAATAGTTTACCTGTCAGGTCTATAGATAAGGGAAAAATGTATTTCTAAACAAGAGATAGAGAGCATTACAGAATGCAAAACGGTTATTTTTATTACATTAAAAGTTTTTGCATAAACAAAAAACCAATACAACGAAGATTAGAGGGAAAGCAAAAAGGCAGTCCCCAAGTGATAAATGGTCAAAGGCTATGAATAGGGAGTTTTCAGAAGAAGAAACCAAAGCTATCTCTAGTCACATGAAAAAATGCTCTAAATCACTGCTGACTGCTGAAATGCAAATTAAAACAACTCTAAGGTACCACTTCACCTACGAGATTGGTTAATATGACAGAAAAGGAAAATGACAAATGTTAGAAGAGATGTAGGAAAACAGGACACTACTGCACTGCTGGTGGAGCTGTAAAAGGATCCAACCATTCTGGAGAACAATTTCTATGCATATCCTTTGTCTCAGCAATACTACTCTTGGGTCTATATCCCAAAGAGATTTTTAAAAATGAACAAAGAACCTAGTTGTATGAAAATATTTATAGCACCTCTTTTTGAATAGCAAAGAAATGGAAATTGAAGGCTGCCCATCAACTGGGAAATGCCTGAACAAGCTGTGCATATGTGACTGTGATGGAATACTATTGTGCTATAAAGAAATGATAAGCAAGATGCTTTCAGAAAACCTGGACTCACATGAACTGAAGCAAAGTGAAGTGAGTAGAAGAACATTGTATATAATAACAGCAACATTGTGTGTGGATTAATTGGGAATGAATTAGTGATTCTCAGCAAATACAAAGATCCAAGATAATTCTGATGGACCTATGATAAAAAATGCTATCTCCAGAGAAAGAACTGATGGAATCTGAATGCAGATATCTCAAAGTATACTGTTGTTTTTAAATTTTACTTATTTTTCCTGGAGTTCTTTGTCTCTGTTTTTTTCCCCCTATAATATGATGGATACAGAAATATGTTTTGCACCTTTATCAAATTGCTTGCTTTCTCAATGAGGGGGGAAGGTGGAAAGGAATTTGGAACTCAAAATTATAAAAAATGAAGGTTAAAAATTATTTTTACATGTAATTGGAAAAATATTAAAATCTTTTACTTGCTGGGGAAAAAAATAAATGAAAAGCTGCTTCCTATGATGGGTAATAGATGGCAGCTGCTGAACTGAGTGTCCCTATGGTTGGTCCCCGAAGCTTGATAATTTAACATTGTGAAGATGTTGGTCAATAACAACAAAAGCCCACAGGAAGAAATAGTTCATAAAATCCAAAAAGCTGAACTCTTCTTTTGATACCAATGCATAAGATCCTGGGGGGAAGCACTGCCCCATCTCCATTCTGGGTCATTTATGCGACTCATCCTAATCAACTCCTTTGTGTCCAAGGTCTAAGCAGAAATAACACAAATAAATTTCACCCTTTGGTCTCAGTACTTTACTACCAGTATTGAAATCTCTTTTTATGACTAGTAATAAATGATCAAGATTTCAGTCCTAAATAAACAAATGAATATTGTTCTAAGAGAAGAAAGGTATACCCCTATAAAGAAAAAAAAAAGCAATTACAAGAAAAACCACAACTATGGCATCACACACACACACACACACACACACAAACACACACACGCATGGTAAGGGTTGTTATCCCCTTGCTTACAACACTTCCTTATCCTGAGATTCTCCTCTCCTCTCCTGGTTCTACTTACCATTCTATATTATCTATATCTCCCTACTCTAACACCTCTCCCTGACAGGGACATCCGCAGAGTCTGCGGCAAGGTGTAATGATACTCAGACTTCTGCAGGAGGTGGGGAGTTCAGGGTACCGTGCCCTCCCTCACCTCAAACTTCCCCCATAGGCTAGACAAAAAGATTAACTGGGCAACAAAACAACACACTTATTAATTTCCACCCACTAACCTATCCCATACTCTAGAGTCCATGACTCCCCTCTTCAAATGACAAATACTCCTTGGCTTTCAAAATTATTTCCCTAAACCATTCCAGGAGGAAATGTTAACATAAGATTGAGGACAGACAATGCCTCTGCAAGGAAGGAAGGCCAAAAGACAAAGCTAGTTATTATTATGAGATCTACCCCAGTTCTGCAGTGTGAGTTTCTTTATCAAAGAAAATGATAGAAGGCATGGCCACATGGAAAGAATCTCTTCATAGTATTGCTTCAAGGTCATTGCTGAGTGCTGACATGTCCCATTTGAATATGTATTAATACTTTTGGACGACTGAGCCAGCACCTACAAAGGGCCCTCTGTGATAGTCTAGTAGAACATGCTAAGCCTATGAGGGGAAAAAATTATCTGCATACTAAACACCATTATCAGTTTGGAGTATTTAAAGGCTCACAAGGAAGTATCCAAGTGGTCAGAACCAATAGTGCCAGAAAAACAGGTTCTGGGGATGTAAGCCTCAGGCAGATCAAATTTTTTCATGGAGAGAGCTGGCACCAGTAGGCCCAGGCTTATTAAACTTAATATTTTGGGCCCTGCCCACTCTATTAAAATTAATGCCTTCTTCATTGCTGTTATAAGGCTGCAAATCTCAGCCAACACCTTCAGAGATACAGCAATGAGATGTTACTATCATAGGATGGTTTGGGCAAATCAAGAGGCTTTCAATGAACTTTGCCCAATGCAATGGGGAAGCTGGAGTCAGAACTACAACCAAACCAAACATTCATCCCCACTATAAACTCAGGTTATAATAGCATATATAATAGGTAATCCTCCTATCTTTATATAGCCAGGAATCTCTTTTGCCCTTCTATCTCCTCTGAGTTTCTATACCTAAGTGTGATCCCCATGGGATCACGCCCATCAGACTTCCTATGTAGAATAGACCCTTAAAGGTCTAAACACTTTCTTCCCAATAAACAATCACCAGAGCAAAAGGTCTCTGATCTTTTTCAATGTTCAATGGGAAGAACTGAACAAATGTAGGGCACTTGGCCCCATACCTAAAAATCTTTGAACTCTATAAGGTCAGGATAAAGACCAAGCAGTCAGTAAAGACAAAAGATCCTTTCTCCCTCTTAAAGTATTTCCTAATGAGCATGCTAAAGGGGTGGTTGTCAATCTCTTTGTAATATAAATCATATTTTAATAGCCAATTCTGTAGCTCTCACCTAGAATAAACCTCCCACTTTTTTGGAGTCACCCCAAAGGGTAATACCACTAGAATCTTAACATCAGAGAAACCTGGAGAATAGCAAAAAGAGCCCAGCTCCCTTCTTCCGTTATACCTACCAAGACTGAAGAAGAAGACTAGACCAAGGTGTGCTCAAGAAATCCAAAGAAACTACAAGAAGACAATTTTCCAGTCTAAGATTGTAGATTCAGCCCACAGTTAAGGAACCAAGACAACTAAAACGACAGGTTGGACACCATTTCTTTTGCTCAGACCCTAAAGCAGGAACCTGGATCCAGCCCACAGAATTAGGGTGGGTCCTATACCTGAGTAAGAAAGGCAGGGACTGTCAACAACTCAAAGCTCTGAGCTTTAGAAGACTCTCAGCTTGCAATCCTTGAGAAAAAGAGCTATAGTCTATTGGAGCTCTAATGAGGGGAATGCTTGCAGTGGTGTTGTCCACACCCAAACTGGGGTAAAGAGCCTGCCAAGCTCAGATCTGGCTGAGACTAAGCTCAAATCATATCCTAGACCAAAGTGCTTTGGGCCTGGTTAAAAGTTTGAACCACCACTGAGATCTTTTAAGAACATCCAGAGAATGCGGCAGTGGGACACCAGAGATTACAAAAAAGGATAATGCAAGGTCCCAACACTGTCTCCAAAAGAGCCCAGGTATTGGCCCTAACACAAAGTCCCAATTCAGGCATAAAGGCTTAAAAGAATGAGTAAATCAAAAAAGATAATCAGGGGGCAGGTAGGTGGCAAGTGAGTAAAGCGCTGGCCCGGAATCAGGAGGACCAGTTCTGGCCTCAGACACTTAACACCCACACAAAAAAACTAGCTTTGTAACCTTGGGCAAGTTACTTAACCCCAATTGCCCTCCAAAAGGCAAAAAAAAAAAAAAAGATAATCAAGATAAAGAACAATACAATACTCCCAAGAGAAACTCAGAATAAGACAATAACTCCATAAAATCTCTAAGCAAAGTCTCAAAAAAAACCACAGCCTGACCACAAGGTCAACTAGAATTCCTTGAAATAATGAAGCAAAAATTAAGAGGGTTTTTTCTTTAATGATACTATAAATGAAATTAGGGCTCAAGCATAAAGAAAAAGAAAAGAAATTGGTGTTTTGGGGGAAAGACTTGCAAAGAGAATTGATAGCTTAGTACGAGGAGTAAACCTTATTCAAGTAACAAATGCCCTGAAAATCAGAATGGACTAAATAGAAATTAATGGCTCCATGAAGCAAGAAATATTAAGCATAGAAAAATTTTTTTTAAATTAAAAGTCAAAACTTGGGTGGGAGAAGGATAGGAAAAGAAGAAAATATAAAGCAAAAAAAAAAAATCTGGAAAGCAGATCAGGAAGAAATACTTTAAGACTCACCGGACTACCTGAAAGCCAAGACCAAACACAAATACAAACACACAAACACACACACACACACACACACACACATATGAAATCTTATTTCAAGAAACCATGAAAGGGGCAGCCAGGTGGCATAGAAGATAGAGCACTGGCCTTGAAGTCAGGAGGACCTGAGTTGAAATCTAGCCTCAGAGTGTTATCAGCTGTGTCACCCTGGGCAAGTCACTTAACCCCAACTGCCTCAAAAGAAAAAAAAAGGGATGAAAACTGCTTGCATCCAGAGAACCAGGGGGCAAAGCGAAAACAGAAAAAATCCACATCACCTTCACAAAATGAAAATCTAGAATTGTCAGAATCCAAATTCAAAGATTTTAATTAAAAAAAAAAAACTGGCTGCTTCCACTATAGAGGTGTTGGAATACAATATTTCAAAATGCAAAGATATAAGTTTGCAATCAACAATAACTTACCCAGCAAAACAGTCCTACAGAAGGAAAATGGAGCTTTTAATGAAATAAAAGATTTCCAAGTATTAATGAAAATCCCAGAGTCCAGGAGAAACTCTGAAACTCAAACACAAGAATCAACATTGTAAGCAACTGAAGGACTACACAAGGATGAACTGTTTACATGGAAAGAAGAAACAATGGTCCTTCAAAACCCAGTCATCAAAAGATCATAAAGTTATTTAAATAAGACAAAGGACCAAGGAGCAACTTTTGTGTGTGTGATTTGATGATCCTAAAAAGGAAAGTGGAGAAGGAAGGAGTAAACTAAAAAAAGGGAGAGGAGAAAGGGAGGGAATCATAGTATCTCACACAATGAGAGTATACAAGTGGAAGACTAGACAAATGAAGGAGATGGGGGAGAGCAGGCATCACTTGAACCACAATTTCATCTCAACTAGTCAAAAGAAAGTACAGCACTCATGCATGTGTATACACACATACACACACACACAGAGTTTGGTATAAAAAAGCATTTTTAACTCAACAGAAAACAGCAAAGAACTGGAGAGACAGGAAGTAAGAGGGAGGACAGATAGGAAGGGATTAGTCATAAGAAAAACAAACTCTAATCTCAGAGGATGGATCATAAAGAGAAGATTAAGAGGATAAAAAAAGGGGGTAAGAACCTATGATTAGAGTCTGGACAAGGAGAAAAGAAGAGGGGAAGACTACAGAAGCAGACTACCTAAAACACAGAATATTAGTACCAAATACTCTCTTCTCTCATCTCTTTTTTTTTTCTAATAGTGGGTACAGGGAGCAAAGAAGCGGGGAGGGGGAAATATAAAAGAACAGAATGGTTGGAAATACACACATTGTCATAAGTGTAAATGAGAGTATTATGTTTATAAGAAACACACATGAAACAAAAATTCACAAAGAGGGCTAGAGCAAAACTATTATACTTCAGCTAAACTCAAAAAAGTAAAGGTAGCAATCATAATCTCAGACAAGGCAACAGCAAAGTCATAGGTGAATAAAAGATAAGCGGTAATACAATATGCAGAATAGACACTGAATGTCAATACCTAAAATACATGCATTAATGCCAATGTATCTAAATACTTAAAGGAAAAACTTAAACTAGTTACAGAGGAGAACAGACAGTAAAACTATAATTCAATGCATACCTTTCAGACCTAGAAAAATCTAACAAAAAATAAGTAAACAAAAAGAAGTACCTAAATAACTATTTATTAAAGTTAATCATGGTAAATCTCTGGCAACTACTGAAGAAGAGAAAGGAGTGTACTTAAATAAATAAACATATGGCTGAATTAATAAATAAATAAATGACTGGATAAATTAATAAGCGAATAGCCAAATAAGCAAATGAATAAGTAAATAAATGCATTTCCTCAACTATGAGTTAACCCCTTTGCAAAAATTAATAAAATATTAAGGGATAAGTGCTTCAAAAACAAATACGGAAAAGCAGAAATGGTAAACACATCCTTTACCACAATGAAATAAAAATTACATTACATAAAAGTATCTTTAAAAAGGATTAAAAATTAATTGGACTAAATAATCTAATCTTAAACTGTCAAAGAACAAGTCATAGAAATAATAATTTTATCAAAAAAAAATGAAAACAAAGAAAATATCCTAAAAGAGTGCTTGAGATAATCAATGCAGCCCTAGGGGAAAGTTTTATCTCTAAATACTTTCATAAACAAAAGAAAGGACAGATCAATAAAATGCCATGTAACTAATAAAAAGACTAGAAAAACAATAAATTAAAAAGCCTCAACACGTAAATTCTTAAAATCAAAGATGAAGTTAACAAAACTGAAAACAAAAAAAATGATAAATAAAACATACCTTATTTTAAAAAATACAATAAAAGATAAAACAATGGGTAGTTTACTTTTTTAAAGGGAACCAAATTACTAGTATTGAAAATAAAAAAGCATTCATAAAAAAAGAATAAAGTAAATCATTAAAAACTGTTGCATTCAACTATATGTTAATCACACTGACAACTTGAAGGAAACAGATGTTTATTTATATTTATTTTTAAAATATGGAAATTTATTTATTTTTTTAAAATATGGAAAGACTCCAGATTAACAGAACAAGAAATAAAGAATTTAAATAATCCTACCTCAGAAAAACTGAACAAACGACAACTGAACTATTTAAAAAGAGAAAATAAATAGATTTACAAGCTAATTTTATCAATTATTCAAAGAATAAAGTCCAATATTAAATAAATTCTATGCAAAACAAATCCCTTCTATGATACAAATATGATCTTGATGTCTAAATCAGAGATTCAAAACAAAGAAAACTATGGACCAATATCTCTAATAAATATTGATGCCAAAGGGCTACAGCAACACACCAAAAAAGAATATATACTAGGGCCGCTAGGTGGCGCAATGAATAGAGCATGGGCCCTGGAGTCAGGAGGACCAAGTTCAAATCCAACCTCAGACACAACACAAAAACTAGCCATGTGACTTTGGGCAAGTTACTTAACCCCAAGTGCCAGCAAAAATTTAAAAAAGAATTTTTGGAGGGGCAGGCTAGGTGGCACAGTGAATAGAGCACTGGCCCTGGAGTCTGGAGGACCTGAGTTCAAATTCGACCTCAGACACTTGACACATTTACTAGCCCTGTGACTTTGGGCACATCACTTAATCCCAATTGCCCTCCAAAAACAAAACAAACAAAAAATAATATATACTATAACCATGCTGGATTTATACGAGGACTACAGGATTAGTTCAATTTTAGAAAAACAATAGGCATAACTGACCATTTTAATAACAACAAAAAAATAGGATTCTATCAGTAGACACGGAAAAATATTCTGAGAAAATTCAACACCCATTTCTGTTGAAAATATTGGCAGAAATGCAATTTTCCTTAGTACTAGCCATCTAAAATTAAGAGGCAGCATATTAAGTAATGGGGATAAATTAGAATACTTTCCAATAAGATCAGAGGAGAAACATAGCTGTCCATTATCACCACTGTTATTTGATATCATGCTAGGATTGCTAGCTATAGAAATAAGACAAGGAAAAAAACTGAATAACATAGCAAAGCAAAATTACCACTTTTTGCAGATAACATGGTTTATGTAGAAAACCCTAGAGAATAACCTAAAATTGAAACTACCAATAGCAAAGCAGTATATTTTTTTTAAAGTCACGTAAATCATCAGCATTTCTATATATTATCAATAAAACCCAGTAAAAATAGAAAAAAATTGTAATTTAAAATAACTCCAGAATACATAAAATATATGGTAGTTTTCTTATCAAGACACATGCCAAATACATATATGTATATATATATATGTCACAACTACAAAAAGAGAGATAAGCCTAAAAAATAGAAGAAATATCAGTTGCTCATCCTTAAGCTAAGCCAATAAATGAAAATGACAATATTCTCTAGCTCACTTTACTCGTCTAGTAAATTACTAATCATACCACCAAAAGGTTATTTTATGAAGCTCGAAAAATAATAACAAAATTCATCTTGGAGGAACAAAAGGTCAAGCTCAAAAGAGATAATGAAAAGAAGGGGGAATGATACCACATCTCAAACTATACTGCAAGTTTGTGATACTCAAAACAATTTGATACTGGATAAAAATCTGGTCAGTGGAACAGATTAGGCACCCAACATACATGGCATCTAAACACAGTAACCTAGAGTTTGATAAATTCAAAGACCCCAGTTATTAGGATGAGCACTTGGTATTCAACAATTACTGTTAGAAAAACTAGAAGGTAGACTGGCAGAAATTAGGTTTAGACCAACAATTCACACCATCAAGATAAGCATGAAATGGATATACAATTTTGACATTAAAAGATGATGTCATAAAGAAATTAAAGGATTAAGAAGGAAATTACCTTTGAGATCTGCAGATAGGAAAAAGTTCAAGGCCAAACAAGAGATAAAAAGCCTCCAGAAAGATAAAATGGATAATTCTGATTACATAAAAATTAAAACCAATGCAGTTAAGATTAGAAGGGAAGCATAATAACCAGAGGAAAAAACCTTTGCGGCAACTTTCTCTGTTAAATGTCTCATTTCCAAGTACATATAAGGAACTGATTCAAGTTTCTATGAATACACTCTCCACCTCCAAATGGAAAGGTGTTGGACTCAAGAGTATGTTACATACTGAGGCATATTTTTTTTTATTTTTTAATAGTTTTCCAGTTTCTGTGTGGTTTTATTACTTTGTGTCTATTATTGCTATTTGACTCTAATTGTACTGTGGTATAAAATACAGCATATATAACGTCTGCCTTTTTAAAATCTATGCAGGGTTTTTCCATGACCTACTGCATGATCAAATTTTTTATGTATTCCGTAAGTACTTGAAAAGAATATGTAGTCATTCCCTGATTATCCTATGTAATTCCTTGCCATTTAGCTGTTAGTCCCAATATATTAAGTTAGCAAGTTAGGTCTTTGATTTGTTTTGCTTGACTATACACGTTTATAATGAGATTTGCTTTCCTTGCTTTCTCAAGGTGAGGAGAGAAAGAAATTGGATCTGAAAATAAAACTGAATTTTAAAAAGGGAAGAAAGGAAAGAAAAAGAAAAGGAGAAAGGAAAAGAGAAAGGAAGAAAGTGTCATTGGTAGCTTTGTTTTTTTAAATGTAGAGAACAGAAGGCAGGGCAAAGAGAAGCACAGACAAGAAAGACCGAAATGAAAGATAAATTCATTATCATGTTCAAAAATAAAAGCAAGCTACATATAATAGAGATCTGCAGTTTTCTGTACAATCCTCTTTTTCTTCTACTATGTGTGTGTGTGTGTGTGTGCGCGTGTAAATGCCCTTTCTATTTGGTTCTGTTAAGTTCTGAATAAAAGTGAAAACGTTTTTTAAAACTTTGTAAACCAGGCTAGCCCTAAATAGCCCAGAGGAAAAACAAAGATGGAAAACATTTGTGTCCCCGCGAGTTAGGGGGGAAAGCCTCAGGGCATAGAGATGAAATTCAAACAAAACTGTGAAGTGCTTAATATATATAGTCTTTACCAAAGCATTCCTATGTTAAGTGTTGCAGAAGTTTTAGGCTTCGGAAACTTTGGAGGGGAACTTGGGATTTCTGAACGTCCTGTGACAGACGTTTAAGGTCATCCTGGCGGTGCAGTACATTACCTGGGAGGCAGAGGATTTGGTTCAAATCGCCCCAGGACGAGTCGCATAACTTTTCACGGCTGAGTTTCCCTCTGGGTAAAAGAAGCGGGAGGGTCTCGGTGGGCCATCAGGCCCTTGCAGCTACGGATCTATGGTCTTTCCAGCCTCAAGACCACGTTCGCGCTCAGGTGCTGCAGAAAACACCATCTCCCGGTTTTCCTGCATCCTGGCCGCGCTCGCTGTCCCTAACTCCCCCCGCAGCCCGGGACCAGGCGAAGACTTTGACAGTGCAAGGGAGGCGCTCGCTCACAGGCACCGCCCCCCGCCCGCCGCCTGCCCGCACACTGGGGCCTAGCGGAGGACCCAGACCCTGCGGGGGCCAGCCGCCGACGCCCCCCGCCCGCCGCCGCCTTGCCACCGTGGCCGGGGCTGGGGCGGGGGCGCCGCTGCTGCCCAGACGAGCCGCAGGGGGCGGCGCGGCTGCCCCTTCCCGCCGCTCCTCCCCACTAAGGCCTCCACTTTCGCCCCCCGCGGAGCATCTCGCGCCCCACGCCCGTCCGAGCAGCCCGGGGCGCCTCTCCGGGCTCGGCCAAGCCCGGGCTTCGCCCCGGGCACCGTCATTCCCGCGGCAGACACCGCCGGCCGGCAGCATCGCCGAAGGTCAGTGCGGCAGGGCAGGGCTGCGCGCCCCCCCCCCCCCCCCCCCGGCCCTCCCGGCCCTGCCCGACCCCTCCTCTGCGCCCGCCGCAAGGACCCGCACGAGCACCTCAGATTCATCACCCGGAACGGCGCCGCCTGGAGAAGCCGCCCGCGAGGCCGGGTCACGCCGGCACCCAAACGCGACTGCAGCGCTGCGGGCGCTGGGCTCCGCCTTCCCGCCCGCCTGCCCTGACAGCTCGCTGGCCTAGACTCAGGGTTCCTCCGGCTCTCCCCAGCGTCACAATCACCAGGAAGTTTCCTCCGCCAGCAGACTGCGGACCATCGCCCCAGACTGACTTCCTAAAATGGCCAATGGGGTGCCCGCCTGGCAGCCCGTCTGCACCAATGGCCACGGCTCGCAGGAGCCCGAGTGGGGCGGGGGCAGCGGATGGACACGTGGTGAGGAGGGGGGGGGGGGGCGCGGGGGGGGGGGCTTCTGCTTCGGCCCGGGGCGGCCGGGTTTTGTCTCCAAAGCAGACCGCCTGCGAAGCATCCTAGGCGCGGCTGCTGTGGGAAGGACGAGCTTGCCGGGCGGCTCCGAGGACTTCTCCAGCGTCCGCGGCTCGGAGATGCCCAGGTGCTTCGTCCACCGGGCTCCGTTCTGGGCGCTGCGATTCCGGAGACAAAAGTCAAACACCCTTTTTTTTTTTTTAAACCAGACCTGTGATTTCCATGGCATAGGGAATTCTCAGTGAGGAAATTCCCTCTATCAATCCTAGTTAGTACCTGCCCTGAATCTAGGGGCACGAGGAGATCAAGTGACTTGCTCACGATCCCTTGGCCTCGAGTATTAGTGGCTGGCAGGATTTGAACTCCCCAAAGCTGCTTCAAACACAAGTGGGTATTTTGGGGGCAGGGGGGAAGACCCAGGTGGGGAGATCAGGAAAAGCCTCTGGTACAACGCGGTGCTTGAACTAATTTCTGAGGTTAAATTAGGGATTCTAAGAGGCTGAGGTGAGAAGAGAAAGCATGGCAAAGATCCAGCGACACAGAAAGGAAAGATGGCAGGTCCTGTGTTGGGAACAGTGAGAAGGCTTGTATGGGATAAAAATAAACGACCAAAGTGTGGGATTTAAAGGATATACCCTTGAATTTGTCATATTTGTGCCTCCCCACCTTTATTCTGTTCTTCCCTATATATATATATAACATATTTGCTTGAAAGAATGTAAACTTTATGAGGGCTGGAATTTCTCTCTCTCTCTCTCTCTCTCTCTCTCTCTCTC
>NW_027185655.1:16362455-16494133 GCF_028583685.1 Petaurus breviceps papuanus | reverse complement strand
CTCCTCCTCCTCCTTCTCTCTCTCCTTCACTTCCTCTCTCCTTCCCTCTTCTGTACTCTTCTTCTTCCTCTTGTTCTTCTCTCTCTCTTTCTCTTTTACATCCCCACTGACCTCAGTGCCCAGTGCCTGACACATAGTAGGCATTTAATGCTTGTTGAAAGGATTGCCCTCTCAAAAGAACTCCTATTCTACCTCCTCCAGAAAACCTTCCCTGCTTCTCCCAGTGGATAATGACCTTCCACTTCAGACCTTTTATAGCACTTTGTTTTGTAATTCTGATGCAGTTGTTTTTATAATAATGTATTAGTATACTAGCATACAGACCCTGTTCACATTGGTGTTGTATGGCTGCCAGTTATGTGACAATACACCCTTAGAAGGCCTGAAAATGATTGTCACCCCAAAGGCATATGATACATGCAGGCAGGTTGCACCATGTTACACAAAAGAACTGTGTGTCCACAAAGAAGTGTATCAGGGAAAAAGACAAGCAAGTCAAGTGGAGAGGGCGAGGCCTAACTGATGAACAGCCCATGGAGGAAGCAAGGTTTCTAGCACTTTGGGTGGACCCAAACTGTCCTGTCAAACTTAGGGGAGAATAAAAATTCTCCCTTTTAAATGTACGTCTCACAAAAGGGAGAGACATGGATGGGTTGTAGTCTTCCAGAGTAGAAATATCTGCATCAATGATATTGCAGATCAAACCGAATATTTGAGTATATAGTGCTCTGGGTCTATTTTGTTTATTTATTTATTGCTGGGGAGGCAGAGTTAAGTGATTTTGCCCAGGGTCATACAGTTAGTAAATGTATGAGGTCATATTTGAACTCAGGTCCTCCTGATTCCAGGTCCAGTTCTCTGTCCACCATCCTCCTAATTGCCCCTGGGTCTACTTTTAATACACAGAAGAAAATAATAAAATTCACAAAAGACCTGAATATAAGGGACAGATTAGAAAGCATCCTATCTCCTCGAATCAATGGAACAATAATGGCACAAACAATGAAATGGAAGGAAAAGTCTAATACTGAATACAGGAGAACTAAGAAAGAACAAGTTTTCATGTGTTAAATGTAATGGTTAACTCATTAATGTCACCTGTTACTTGGGGTTCAGGGCACCTTGGACCACAAAGAACTTCTGCTCTGGACTCACATGGACCTGGTTCAGTCATGGGAAATGTGGCTTTTCTAAAATGCTCTGGCTTGTTATGCTCCCACCTGGAGTGAGTTCCAAGGAAAAGCTCTACAGCAAAACTTAGGAATGGCTTGTTTTAAGGGTCTCCCTTCTAGAAAAGGTACTCAGTGTCACAGTCAGACATAAGACAGCAATTAATTTTCTCCACCACAAAAAGAAAAGTGCTTAACTTAGAAAAGACTCATAGCCCATCATCATCATTATTGTCTCTAAAAAGTAAAGACTCTCTGTGGGACTCCTAAACAGAACACTTTCATATGTATAACTGTCAGGCCAATAAGAACGTGGCTTGGGCTTTCTTCGTTCTGTCAGCTACAGCGTCTTCATAGCAGTTTCTCATAGTGAGCGTGTGAATGTGTAGTTGGGCAGCCAACAGCAACTCAGGAACTCGTGACCTCTAAAACTCATGAAAACCAAGGCTAAAAATGGCCATCTTTTAAGATCGAAGTTCTCACCTATGCTTTGTGAAAAAGACACAAAGCAGAAGAAATAGCCAGGAGCTTGAAGTCTGCTTATAGCCACCAATGAGAGAGGAATGGAAAGAGGTGGAGCTTTTTTTTTTCATGAATTCGTAAAGGCTACCAAGTGGGCAGCTCCATCTGGCTCCAGTCACAGGGACCAAGGGACCGATCAGAGTTGTTGTATTATACCTGTTCTTAGAAAGATCTCAAAGCATCCATCCCTCATGGAACCAGACCACATGTCCAGTTTCATATGGTAGTGATTGGCCCACTACTACATTAGTGTTTGGATAAATGTTTACTTATGTATCTAATTTTGTCGTATAGTATATGCCAAACTTTAGCTGAAGAAATAGGTTGATGCCTAAGATTAACTCCCTGGATAAGTGATTTGGAACTGAAAAACTTAGCTACTATAAGATTCCACCACTAAATAATCAAAATTCTAAAAATTTATTTGGACTTCAAGCCAGAAACTTCAGAGAACAATGCATTTACAACATATGACAATTTTATTTTCTGAACTAGATTTTCAGTAAGCATGAAGAGTTCCATTTACCAACATGTTTTTAAAGGGTTCCAATACTATCAACAGCCTCTTGACCTTAGAAAGCAAATTATATGAATTTTTTCAAGTATCTCTTATTTGAAATGGTCATTACTCTGTAAACCTCATATAAATGTCAGTTAACTAAACTAGAATTGTTTTATTCTTTCTCCTCAAGTTGACTATTTGCTTGTCAGTATACATATTGTATTTTCCTTCCAAATAGACTATAAGCTCCCTTAGTGTAGATACTCTCATTTTTATCTTTGTATGTATTTTCAGTGCCTAACACAGTGCCTTGGACATAGTAGGTATTTAAAAATTGAATTATTATTGCTTGCCTCCTCTGTATGCCTCTTCCCCTTCCTATAATCCTATTTTTTAATGCTTTCTTTCTTATATTCCCTATTTCCCTCATAATTTTAAACACAGAATTTTGGAGATGGAAGGGACTTTAATGGCTCTCTAATCCAAAACATACCTGAAAGGAATCCAGACTATCATATATCTGACAGTGATTCAGCTTCTGCTTGAAGACTTCTGTGGAAACATATGAAGTCTTTTCAGTTTCTCTACGAATATTAGAAAATAAATATTCCTCTAGTCTAAAAATTCTTTCTAGACTTCCCTGTTTCAGTTTATAAATCCAAGGGATGTTGGGGGGGGGTGCCTTTCTTAGGACAATAGACTGAGTGGAAACCAAACCTTGAACAAAAAAGTACTTCTTGTCTTGTTAAGATCTTTGCCTTTCCCTTCTCCTGGGGAGATACTTTCAATGATACTCTACCTCTGTTTTCTAGCTGAACCTTGTGTTTCCAAGACAGTCTTCTCTAAGCCTTGCTGCATGGTTTAGATCTGGCCTCCAGATTCTGAGCATGGCCCTAGCAGTACTGGGCTGGATGGGGACCCTAGTGTCTAACCCATGTGGAAGTTCATAGCTCCCATTGGCAACAGTATCTTCATGACCCAAGTGGTATAGGAAGTTCATTGGATGTTTTATGTGGTCCAGAGTACTGGTCAGATGCAGGTGTATGATTCTCTCTTAGCACTGCCCCGTGGCCTACAAGCAACTGGAACCCTTCTCTGTCTTCATTAAGCTCTTGACTCTGCTGGACCTGCTGGTCCACCTCTTTGGGGACAAATGTACTATGTATGTAGTAGAGAAACCAAAAGCTAACCTCGTATTGACTTCAGGGGAATTCTCCCTTGTCTCAGTATTCCTGACCCCAATCCTTGTGCGCTGGAGACTGCTGACATGATCACCCAGAACAGGAGGACCATCCTCTGTTGGCTGAAGCTCAGAGAAGTTGGAGCCCATCCTGTACTGGGTCTGGGCAGCTTGCCGGGGTTTTCCTGCCAGGTGGGTGTATTGATGTGCCCCACTTGTTCTTCAGGAAACTCAGAAGGCACAGACCACTATATAGCCTGATACTCTGCTTCTGCCCCCTCCCCAATGGTCTCCAGGAGTCCTTCTGAGAATCTAAACAGGAATCATGCCTGAATCTGGAAGGGAAGCTGGGCAAATGACTCCCTGAGCCGAGAGAGGCCTTCCTTCCCCTGCCTTCCTCTCAGAAGATGGAGCTATGGGTGACCCTGAAAACTCTGAGATTTTGTGTTTTCTTTTTTCTAACCTCTTGGAAGATTCAATCAAGAGGGTGACTCCCTACCTTTTTCCTGGTCTTTGCTGCTGCTACTGATGCAGATGGTCTTTCAGAATCTTCTTTGGATAATAGAACTACAGAGTATCTTTCCCTAGATAACAGAACCACAAAGACCTCCCCTGTCCTTCCCCAGTATTAAGTGCAAAGTTCTTCAGCAGTGCACTCTTGTAATGGGAATGTAAATTTTGAAGATCTTCCCTGCCCCTAGGCTAAAGTACACCTGGAGCCTGGGGTGGGAGGCTTGTTTTTCAGTAGATACTTCTTGATTAGCCAGTTTGTCAATAAGGTTGTTACATTCTCTGAGCCAGGAGAAGGCTAGATAAGCCCTGATGTGTAGCTTTGTTTTGGGGCTCACTTTGAGAAGTGTTCTGTGATTTGATCTGGATTCTGGGAAGCCGTTTTCCAGAGCCCCCCCCGGCTTTGAAAAACCCAGATGTTGATTTGGTATGGATGTAATGGTTGGACAGTTTGGAAAGCTGTCTACTTGATCTGTTTCTGTCTTGATAATTCTGCCTGTATACTTTGAAGTTCAGGGTGCTGACCTTTTCCCCCTGAACAAGGTAAATATGTCTGACTGATTAAAGTAAGCTTGTTAACCCATTTTGAGTTTCTTTCCTTTATCAAAGCAGATCCAAGAACCTGTATTGGCAGCAAACCCTGAGGACACTGGGGTGCTTGCTGCTACAACTCTCCACTCCCATATCTCAAGAAAACAGGACCACTAAAATCCCACTAACTTTCCTCATCCTCCTTAAAAACTGTGATAAGATACTATCATTCCCTGGCCTCCAGCCAGCAAGGAGAGGATCTCCCTTCTACTTAACCTACTCTTTTCTTACTAATCCAGAATCCAGAATCTGAAAGCAGCTTCCTTACCTTCTCCACCTCCTCTCATGCTACTTACCGTCCCTTCCTGCCCGTTTGCAATGTTTCCATGGTTTTTAGAAAATAAAGTGTGTGTGTGTATATGTCCATTTCTTATTTTACATTCAGAAGGAAGTACCCTCTTCCTCATTCTGAAAGGATTATGATATTACTAATAGGGAAGAAAATTCTATCCATCCTTCAGGGGAGTGATCAAGGAAGGAATTTAGTCATTATTGCCTATACTATTTGTTGAAATACAGTACTGCAACACAGCAAACTTTATTTTCAATGTATCATGGCATTTTTCTTGTTCAAAACTCCTATACCCCCACCTTGAAGAATATAGAGCAGAGACTTGTTCAAGGCTATGGAGGAAGGAGGATAGCCCTTTGGATGTTTTCCTAAGCCAGAAATATTTGGCTATAGAATGATGTTAAATTAAATAGAATTATTTCTGGTAAATTTACTCCTCCTTAAGGTAGTTCATTCCACTTTTGCAAAATTCTAGTTCATAGCAAGTTATTCCTGACCTCAAGCCTACTCTTGCCTCAATGCAGCTTCCATTCATTATTCTATGTTCTACCCTCTAAGACCAAATCCAACACAGCCAATCCCCTTTCACATGATATATCTGTGTAAGGGTGAAGTTGAAACCACTATACCCCATTTTGGTCTTATACCTCAACTAGGTGAGAACATATTTCAATTAATTAAAAGACCTTAGAGTAAAAGGCAAAAAGACCTTGCAAGCCATTTGATGAAATAAACCCAGATATGAGACCTCTTCCATTTGACTGTGGGATTTTGTTACACCTTCTGTATAAAAACATGAGTTAGCTGGAATGGGAGACCTTTGCAGAAATTAGAACAAGTATGACTTTCCAGTACATCCCAGAAGAGGAACCACTTGAGGTATGGGAGTAGAGATGAGGCATTAGCTTTGACCTGGGCCAAGCATCTTTCAAGATCAAAGCCAAAGTTTCCTCTTTAATCACCATCACCATGATCCCCATTTTAATCAGTGAGCCTTCTAATTTCAGAAGATGTTGAACTTCTCATCTTCCCACTGGTGCCCAAAATGGGGTTCTTGGATCAGCTGACAGCAGTGTCTCCATCAGGAGCTAAAGACAGTCTGGACACAGACTCACCATGCTTAAGGGGAAACTTCTTGAGTACCCCATAAATGAAAAAAAAAAAGGATTTCTGTCAATCAGGAACTGTTAACCATCTGACATGTATTCTCTAAGCTGGAGCCCACTTTCCCCTAGATTTTGTATGTACTGGTGGGCGAGTATAACACTGACTTTGGGGGGGGGGAATTTTTCCTACCAACTCTTCATATTGTACCATATTAGTGGAATACTTCTCTAAAAACTGCTTAAGGATAAATTCTTAAGGTAAATTCCAGGCTGATTATCTTGAGGGAAAGCATGCCAGCAGGGGCTCTAGCTGATGGCATTGGAGAACCACCCCAACCCATATGGGATGTTCACTAGGAGTAGGGAGGAGGAGATGTAGCCATCTTTGCTCTAGGAACCTGACTCATCTGTGAAAGTGGGAGTTGGGATAAGGATCTTCAGAACTTATATGGGCTCTGCCTTCAAATACTTGAACATAGTTATGTCCCCCAACTTTTCTAGAGGCAACTAGTGGGCAAGATGGGTAAAGTGCTAGACCTAAAAGTCAGGAAGACACATTCAGATGCAGCCTCAGACACTATCTGACCCTGCCCAAGTCACTTAACTTCTGTCTGCCTCAGTTTCTTCAACTGTAAAATAGAGATAATAATAGCACCTACCTTCCAGAGTGGTTGTAAGGACAACGTCAGTACATGTGCAGTACCTCACACATAGTAGACACTTAATAAATGTGAAGGAATTTCCTTCTTTTATTCACGCTAACAGCTCCTAGTTCCTTGATCCAATCCTCATATGGTCTAGAATCAAGACTCTTCACCTTCTGTTTGCCCTCCATAGGAGGGCATCATTGGCATCATCATCATCATCATCATAGCTAACATTGCTATAGTACTTATCATGTGCCAGGCACTACACTAAGAAATGTACAATTATTATCTCATCAGATCCTCACAATAATCCTCTGAGGTAGGTGCAGTTATTACCCCCATTTTACAGATGAGGAAATGGAGGCAAATAGAGGATAACACTACTAGTAAGTATTTGAGACAGGACTGAACTCTGGTCTTCCTGACTCCAAGCATGGTTCTCTACCTTATTCAGGGAAGTTATTCCTCTTAATGAAGTCTAAAATGGCATTCGTTTTTTTATTTCCATATCACACTAACTTATTTATACTGGGTTTGAAATCCATTATGACCCCCAAATCTTTTTCAAACAAATTAGTAAGCTGACCATTCCTGTCCTGTCCTTTATATAAAGTTTAATTTTTGAATCCAAATATAAGACTTCACATTTATCCCTACTAAGTTAGATTTAAGTGAGGGAGGGCTGTGCAAAGTCACCAGCCTCACTTTCAAAGGATCACATAAGTGGCTGGGGCTGGATTTGAACTAAGGTCCTTCTGACTCCAGGATTGGTGCTCAGTCTACTGCACTACCTAGTTGCCCCCATCAGTCTATTTTCTTTTTTTTTTTTTGGAGGACAATTGGGATTAAGTGACTTGCTCAAGGTCACATGGCTAGTTTTTGTGTTAAGTATCTGAGGCCGAATTTGAGCTCAGGTCTTCCTGACTCCAGGGCCTGTGCATTATTCACTACACCACCTAGTCGCCCCATCATCAGTCTATTTTCAATTCCTGTTCTTTCTACCTTCACAATATCTTTTAGATATCTGCCTCAGACACAGCCTGCCCCTTCAGTGTAGGTCCTCATCCCCTCACATCTGGATTATTTCAATCACCTGCTGGTGGGTCCCCCTTCCACAAGTCTCTCCCTGCTCCAGTCTATCCTATGCTCAATTGATGTTCCTACAGCACAGATATGACCATGTCTCACATACCACCATCACCACCCCAGGCATTCAATAAACTCCAGTGGCTATTACCTCCAAATTCAAACATAAAATCCTGTTGGGCTTTAAACCTATTCACAATCTGGCCCCTTCCTACCTTTCTAATCTTACATTTTGCTCCACTTCACATACTCTAGGAGTCTTAATGTCCCTTGAAAATATCATTCCATCTTTTGAGTGCTCTTCTTTCTCATCTCTACTTCTGGTTTCTCTAGCTTATTTCAAGATTTAGCACAAACCATACCTTTTTCAAGAGGATTTTTCTGATCTCTTCCCTACTGTTAGCGTTTTCTTTCTGTGGTTAATTCCAATTTTTTGTTGTTGTTCGATTGTTTTTTCAGTCACGTCCAAGTCTTTGTGATCCCATTTGGTATTTTCTTGGCAAAGATACCGGAGTGGTTTGCCATTTTCTTTTCCAACTCATCTGACAGATAAGGAACTAAGGCAAACAGGGATAAGCAACTTGCCCAGGGTCACACAGCTAGTAAATATCTGAGGTCAAATTTGAACTCAAGAAGATGAGTCTTCTTGACTCCCGGTCTGGCAATCTATCCACTGTAACACCACCTGGCTGCCCTTAATTCCAATTTACCCTATAATGTGTATTTACATATTTGTGTATATGTTGTCTCCACTATTAGAATGTAAACTCCTTGAGGCTGTCCTCAAGGAATTGTTTTTCCTTTTCTTTGCGTCTTCAGCACTTAGCACAGTAATTCCTACACAGCAAGCACTTAATAAATGCTTAATTGATTGGCTGACCGACTTTGTAGAATTGTGAGATTGTGGAACTTTCCATGGAGAATTCTGATAGAAGCAGCAAAAATGCAGGTTGAAATGTAGGTTATGGGGGTGGCCGGGTAGCACAGTGAGTAAGAGCACCAGCTCCAGTGTCGGGATAACCTGGGGATCGAATCCGGGCTCAGACACTTAGCGCCCGCCCAGAAACACCTGGCCATGTAACCTTGAGCAAGTTACTGAACCCCAATTGCTTTAAAAAAAAAAAAAAAGAAATGTAGGTTATGTGGCATGTGTTAGCTGAGAATTTTGTTGGAAAATGGGGACCCAGGCACTCTGTTTCCCTCCCCACAAGCTGCTCTATTGCAACCATTGTAACCAATGACTTTTAGTTTTATTTTTATTTTTTGCTTTGCTGATAGGGACAATAATTGGTGAGCTAGACTGAGCATGTTATAGTAACTTCTGTTCTAAGTCTTCCTGCATGTGGGAGAGACCCTGCTGTACTCTCCTACTACTGTGATTTAAATGTTACTTTCATTGGTTCTTTTGAGCTATGTTGATGCTGTCTGAGATTTATATTTTTATGCTTTGAAATTGTCCTACAAAGTAACGTTCTATTGCTGATAGCTGAAAGTAGTGTTTTGCTTTAGTCCTTTAATTTTATTTTTCAATGGGATATTTTTGTAAATTTTGTTTATATTTTGTGTTGTCTTCATATATTTTTGATTTGCCTCAAAAAGGGATTCTTGTTGAGAATTTTCTATGCTTATTGACTAGTTTTATTTTCCCTTTCTTTCTTTCTTCCTTCCTTCCTTTTCTTTCTCTCTCTCTCTTTCTTCCTTTTCTTTCTCTCTCCTTTCTTTCTTCTTTCTTCCTTCCTTCCTTTCTTTCTTTCTTTCTTCCTTCCTTCCTTCCTTCTTTCTTTCTAATGACACAGAAAAGTTTTGTCTCATTTCCTGGTTATATACTTGAAATATCTTTCTAGCGACTATTGAAGGAAGGTCCTAATTGTTTTTTAATATGGTTGCTGCCTATACACCTTTACCAGATAGGCTTTTTGCCCCATGATCTATTTGATTGATAATGTTATTATTCAAGACATTTCTTGCTGGATGTTGTGTATTGTCATATTATGAAGAAACTTTGAATGGATGCTATTTGTATACTTATTTGCCCTATGTTGGTACTTGGAAAAAGTTATTTGATGCTGTTTTTCATAATTTGCATTTGATACCTATTTTATCTATATTTCTTTGCATGTTTGCTTATTTTTTATCCCTGTGTATTAATTGCATTCAATTTGTTTTATTTGAGTTGATATTACTAGCCTTGCTGAACAATTTCTTTAAATGAGTGATGAAGCAGTTGAGATATATTGTCACATTGTAAGTGTTAAAAAATTGTAAAGGCCTCCTGCTTTAGTGGTAGACCCAGATTATAAGGTTAAAGATACTTTTTAAATATTGCAAAGTAACATGAGAAGCTTGGGAGATGGCAGAGTAAAGTATACGAATATAAAAGCACATGAGATAAGTCAAGAAGGTCTATGTGAATGAGTTGAATCATTTGATCATGCAAGTCTTTCTGATGAAAAAGCAGCAGGAGATAGTATCTAGGAAGTATAAATCCAGCCTCTGAGGAGGAAAAGATTCTAAGAATCTGAACAAGGAAGGTTTTCCCACAGAGAAACAGTCATATTCAAGTTTGGAAAAGACACTTCTCCCATAGGTAAACTTGAGCTTAGACCTCCCTCCTGTGACAGACATTGACATAAGCCAAAATTCCCCATCTTTCCTTGAAAGGCGACATGCCCCTGAGGACAGTGGGACACTTGGATTGGGCATGAAGAAAATATGCTATAGGGGTGGAAGGCCCCAGAATCAGAAAAGATGATTAGATTGATAGAAACTCTCAGAGGGGCAGCTCTTGGCTTTGTACAGAGTCTTAAGGCTAACAACAGCTCAGAATCATCTGCTCCATTAGATGATCTGTTTGGTGGCTGTGGGGCTACACAGAAAGCATTTAACACATTGATTGATTCTACCATGCACTGTATGAGAATGACTCTCTGACTTGGTAGTCAATGTAAGCATGACTGCAGAGGCTAAAAAGCTGAGAAAGAGAATCTGGTCAGACTGCAGCAAACAGGCAGAGGTCTAAAATACAACCCTGAGATTGTCCTGAACCCTGTTAGAGGCAAAGACCCTCCTGAAAGCTAATGGAGGTGAAGCAATTATTAATACAGATAGTATATCACTTTATTTTTTCTAAAAGGAACTCTGACCTTACTGTCCTGGTAATAGCTTCTTAAGTATGGGCCACAGAAGGAAAGCCAGGGAGATTCACTGAAAATATAGAGGTGAAGGCAGAGAGTCAAAGAAAATAAAGTAAGAGAGTAAACAAAGGATAAAACTGTTCTTGTAAAGGTAAAAGCCCAATAAAGTAGAGGGCACAAAAATCTGATTAAAAGACCACCTCCATCAGTCCATAAACAGGACCCTTTCTCTGTTATAGTTGTGGATTAGAGAATTATATGTGTGTTAAATGTACAAATGATACAGTTTTGGCTTTGCAAAAGCTAATGTCATGCTCTAACTCAGAGAACCCAAAATGTGCCCAGGGAATGAGAATTACTTGGACCCAGAGGACAGTCACACTTATCTCATTATTGATTCCTTATAGGTCTATTCGACTTGAATTTCTAGTTCTCCATTTAGAGAAGATTGAGTAAAGATAGAGAATGTGGACTTGAATGCTGTCCTAGATAGTAGATTACAAATTATCACTATCTTCTATGGATTCCATAAGAAACATTTGAGAAAAATATCTTGAAAGTCTGTGGACTTAATGGATTAAATGATGAAGACTAGCTGTAGCTGGGATACATCAAGGTAAGCTTGAATTTCTGTATGCAAGTCTTTTGGTGTCAATAAGAAAGTAGATATGGTGGCTCTTATAGGTCCATAATTCAACATTCACTGAAATGTCAGCACTGCTTGGAACCAATCTCCGCCCATTAAAATACTAGCAATAAGCTGTGACTTAATATTCACACACTTGGACCATTCACAGTCAAGAACAGAGACCTTCAAGAGGATAGAGAAGTGCCACGGAACATCACAAGAACATTGACTTTTTAAACTCTGACATGGATCCTGAGGCATTTGACTTTGGTGATTCTCTGGGATCAGAAGAATGGAAGGATTAAGTTGAGGTAACTCAGTAGGAGTACAGCCATCTTCTCACCGTATGTGCAGAATGTGTCCAAACAGTATTCCCCAGAATCCAACTGACCAATTATCAACCATTCTAGAAAAATCCTTCTATCTATAACGGAAGACCTGAGAAACCATCTCAAAGAAATGCTTGTCATTGGAATCAACACAGAATGTAGCGGCTCTTATGCATTACCAATAGTGGTGGTACCAAAAAAGAATGGAAAGAAATGAATGTGAGTAAACTACCAGACTTTGAACAAAGTGAACCAGGACACTATGTCATGAGTTCAAGATGCTCTGAAGTGTCTGCTAGGCAGTCAGTGATTCTTGTGTAGTGGATATCTGAGGAAGAAAAGGAGAAAACTGCTCTCGTCTATCCAGTTGGATTTTCCTAGTCTTCATGTATGCTTCTAGATATGTTGAAAGGGCATCTACCACTTTCCAATAGCTGATGACAAAATGGTGGAGGACGTGCACCCATAAAGATAGGTACTGCTTGG
Source organism: Petaurus breviceps papuanus (assembly GCF_028583685.1). Taxonomy (NCBI): domain Eukaryota; kingdom Metazoa; phylum Chordata; class Mammalia; order Diprotodontia; family Petauridae; genus Petaurus; species Petaurus breviceps. Next base: position 16,481,951 of record NW_027185655.1, on the reverse strand, counting down.
AAGAATTTAAACATCTTTGTCTTTGGAAACATGCTGGAAGAACATGAGGAAAGACTAAAGAAAGTCCTGGATTGACTGTAGGAAGCTGGTCTAAAGTTGTCAAATATCATTTATCTATTTATCACAAGGTGCAAACAGTGATCCAGAGAAGGTAGCTATACTTCTGAATTCCACATCAACAGAATCTTCAAGCTATAAGGACTTTTCTAGGATAGAGAAGTTTTATAGGAAATCTATTAGGAATGATGCAAATATACTCACTAGGTCTGTATCCTTAAATCCTTAGATCATTAAAAAGGGGAAAGGACCTACATGCACAAAAATATTTATAGTAGCTCTTTCTGTGGTGGCAAAGAATTGGAAATTCATGTGATACCTATCAATTAGGGAATGGCTGAACAAGTTGTGATATATGAATGTATTGGAATACTATTTTGTTCTAAGAAATGATGAGTAGGCACATTTCAGAAAAACCCGGAAAGGTTTTTAGATGAACTAATGCAAACTGAAATGATCAGAACCAGGATAACATTGTATACAGTAACAGCAACATTGTGTGATGATCAACTATGATTGACTTAGCCTTTCTCAGTAATACAATGACCTAAGACAATTGCAAAAGATTTGTGATGGAAAACGCTATCCAGATCCAAAGAAAGCACTGATGAAGTCTGAATTCAAATCAAAGCATACTATTTTCACTTTCTTTATTTTTAGTATTTTTTCTTTTTGTTCTGTTTCTTCTTTCACAACATGACTAATATGGAAATATATTTTACACAATTGTACATATATGATCTATATCAAATTGCTTACTGTCTTATAGAGAAGGGAGGGTAGGGGAAGGAGGGAGAAAATTGGGGACTCAAATTTTATTTAAAATGAATGCTAAAAATTGTCATTAAAATGTAATTGTAGGGGCAGCTAGGTGGTGCAATGAATAGAGCACTGGCCCTGGAGTCAAGAGGACCTGAGTTGAAATCCAGCCTCAGACACTTAACACTTACTAGCCGTGTGACCTTGGGCAAGTCACAACCCCAATTGCCCTGCCTTCTGCCCTCCAAAAAGCCTAAAATAAAATAAAATGTAATTGGAAAAATAAAATACTATTTAAGAGAAGAAAAGAATGATGAAACTAATGCAACTATTAAGTGAGCTCATTTGTTTATGTATGGTTAAAAAGATTTAGAAGCAGAAGGGCAAAAAAATACAAAGTAGTTTTAAAACCTACAAAACACTTTGGAGTCCAATGAATGGACAAATGTGAAGGTCTTTAAATACTTAGTAAACTGTCTCATAAATGTATAAGTGTTGGCCAATGCAGACCCAAGCTAACCTTTTTTGCTCCGTAGAGAGTCCAGCCTAGGAATACAATCACTAGAACTGCATTCACCAGCATAGGTTTGACTGATAGTGAAATTTATTACTCCATCCACAAGCTAGAGCTTTTTTTGCTTCAAAGTAAGCTGTCACTTATAGGTTCAAAGACCATATAATGTACATGGAATAAAACTCCAAGTGTGGACTGACAATTCAGTGACATAGTTTGACCAATATTAAATTGAATGCTGCATGCCAGAGATGGGTAGCAGCTCGAACCAATTATGAATTAAGTATGTACTATAAACCAGGGAAAACTAATGTGTGTGCAGATACCCTTTCCTGAATGCCATGTAATTAATAATGAACCCCCCCCCAAAAAAAAAAGTTCAAAAGGTATATGTGATACTCAAGGAGCTGGACCACAAGCAAGTGGATATGTAAATGAGAACTTAAGACTTTCACCAGGCAGAATACAGTCCACATATGTGCTTCTTGTTCCATTTAACCAGCCTTCCTTGCCTCAGTTGTCTATGGATGACTGCACGTGAGAACAAATGGCTACAAGAGAAGTGATCAAATTCAGAAACCAAGGAAGGCATGCTAAAGGGTTTGGCATAATCACCTTATTGTTAATCACAGAAACTTTTAAGTTAATTCCATCTTAATGTTCTACCAAACTTTGACTGCTCTTATGTGTGAAACCATGAAGCATTTGGTACTACCTCCAACATACTGCTCAATAGACTCTGAGGAAAATGGGCCATCTACCAGTTACACAAAGATGGTTCTAACCAGATTTGGGATCTAAAAGTACATCTGTATAATTTTTAAAACTTCAATTTCATTTGGCAACAGGTCAAATCCACAACAGATACATTGGGAGCAGGAACATGGAAGGCCATACCTGTGAGCTTGCCATTCATCTCAGATATGACCTTTGCCCTACAGCAGCACCAGTGGAAGCAGGGATGATGTTTTGGGCAGCAGTAGGCCCATCATGCCACAACTTGCCAGAAGGGCCATCTACTGTCTTCTGGGTAGCAGTAACAGCATGGGCTGCGGACATGAGTTTTTCCACAATGCCAAAGTTGTCATGAATGATCATGGCCAAGGGGGCCAAGTAGTTGGCAGTGCAGAAGACATTACTGACAATCTTAAGGAAATTATCATATTTGTCATGACTCACTCCTATCACAAATACAGGAGCATCAGCAGAACGAGCAGAGATGATGACCCTCTTGGCTCCACCCTTCAAGTGAGCCCCAGCCTTTTCCATGGTGGTGAAGACTCCAGTGGACTCTACAACATGCTTGGCTCCAGCATCTCCCCATTTAATATTGGTGGGATCCCACTCCGGGAAGATGGTAATGGTTTTTCCATTAATCACCACTTTTCCATTCTCAGCCTTGAGAGTGCCCTGGAATTTGCCATGGGTGGAATCATATTGGAACATATAAACTATGTAATTGAGGTAAATGAAGGGGTCATTGATGGCCACACTATCTATTCCACCTGAGTTGAATGCAACACTGGGCACCAGGCATCCCAATATCCATTGACTCTGGCCTTCATCATCTTGTCTCATGAATATAGCTACAGAAGTAGATCCGAGCACCAAGCTTGGGAGAAGAGCTGAGTAAGTGTATAAGCTTTTAAAGTATGGATTTTGTGGCCTTTATTTTGACTATTCAGAGGCATATTTTTTGTCACTATTGAATCCGTTGTCTACTATTCTAGATAGTCGAGATTGTCAGATAAGTAACTTGAAATATGTGATTTTATCTAGGTCTTTTTTTAGTAGAGAGAGGTAGAGGGAGACAGAGACAGACAGAGAGACAGAGAAAGACAGAGAGAGAGAGATGAAGCACTTAGTAAACACGTTTTTGCTATTAAAACCTGAGAATACCAATAAAAACATTTCTAATACCCAATGCTGTTTACCTCTTTCTATCTCCAGAGTCCTACAAATAGTGAGTATTCAATAAATGTTTACTAATGATACTGCTGCTAAGATGGTTTCTCTTAAAGTTTCATTTTTCAGATTTGCTTTAAAACAGTGTAAAATCAGTCACTTATGTAGAATCTTTCTGAAGTGACCCCATGTTTTTAATCTTGCTTGACTTTGGAGAGGGTGATCCTGCAGGAGAGGGCAATCTCTAATCATATCTCCTTAGTGTAAATCTCATCTCCTCCTAATGAGTACATGGCAGCTGCTTCAACATCATGCTCACTTACCCCATCTCTTCAACTGAAAGGTGGGCCAATCAAAATACTTAGGACAGAGCCGAGCCAGCGCTGATCCCACTTCCTCACAATCATGTGATCCAATCAAAATACCTTTGCCCTTATATGGAAGCCTCTTTCTCCTCTCTATAAAAGCAGTGCCCAATTTGAATCCCTGGTCAGCCTAGTCAGCCCATTAAGGCTGTTCTGCTTTGGTGTGTTAGTAAACTCCTTTTTAACTTTCTCTTCCTTAGTTTTGCTTCCTTGATCAGGGGGAGGACCTGAATACAGAATTTTCCTTTTAACACAACTTTCTGGAAAAATTATTAGCAATTATTTAATATGGGAACATGAAAGTCTCTATTTTTTGTCATATGTACTAGACATCAAAGTTAAATTCTTTGGATTAAGAGAAGGGCTACAATTTAAATATTATTAACTCCATTCTCTAAACTCATAATTTAAAAAAATCATGTGGACAAGAAGAATTTCTAATGGCAATGGCACAGACGTTCAATTTTTCCTTGGCAAAATATGCTCAATAAGGGTAGATGACATTTAGTACATTTTCCTTCATGAAGCTTAGAAACACATAAACACAATTTAATTCAGTATTTATAAACTGAAAAATAGCCCAGCTATGATAATTAAAAAACAAAATCTAATGCTGTAGCTAGTCCAGAAAAATGAGCAATTTCTTTACCTTAAATATTATTTGTCAAACATAATTTAAACCAAATCTTTCACTATACTCAGTACTTTTAATAATTTTTTTTCTGAAAGAATTTGCTTCCTATTATATCTGGGTATATAAAAAGCTCTGTTACAAATATAACTTCGGGCAAATAGAGATCTGAATTTTTCTCTTGCATCCCTAGCAATATAAAAAACAAGGCCTTCCATTCCTCCAAAAGGAGTATGATCATTTCCAAGGAGAAAAGTTAAAAGGTACACATTGATGAAATTCTTTACTATATGAGTATATGATATACTATGTGAAGATATATGAGTATCAACTATATCGTGAAATTAAATGATAGCCAAATAAGATTCTAATTGGCGTAATTAATTTTTGTTGTTTTTTTTTCCTTTAAAAATCTTGAATTTTTTAATTATGTCCTTACTACATTATTGACTCCTTGAGGACAGGACCATGTTTTGATCTTTCTATTTCCTTTAGTTTTATCAATGTTTAGTACATAGAAAGCACTTGGTAAACATTCTGTGGACTAAATATGGAGTTCAAATCTGAAGGATGGTATTCTGTTCCCCAATAAAAGTTATGGCATAGCCAGCTGTCAGACAACCTTGTATATACTACTTTCTTTTCAAGGTCTCCAATGGGCCTTTTTTGGAAAGGGCAAATGTCAAATGTTAGAGAAAGACAGCTTCTTCTATAAAGCATATGTGAACTTTATCCCATGAAGTTACCCTGCAAGTTAAACAATAAATAATTATCAATTCCTGATTCTAAACATTCAAGTCATTTCAATAATATTATGAAGCTCCATGGGAATAAGAAAGAACAGTGACAATTCTAAACATGCTTGGAATGTTGTATCCCATGGGCACAGAAACTCTATCTTGAATTGACGAAGCAGCTGATGCTATTTTTTCTTCCAAATGGCTATTCACTTCTTCTTCACTTAACAGTGATCTTTAAAACTTTCAAATGTCAAAAATCTATCTCTCTTATGAGCCTAAGGTAATCTTAGTTTTAAAAATAAATGTGACACATTTCTCACGTTAAAAAATGCAAAACTCAACAAATAAAACTTGAAATAAATCTTCCTACTTCTGTTCTTTTTTCTAGTATATGTAACCTCTCCTTAGATTCCTGCCATTTAAAACCAAATCATGGAAAATATCTCCAGAGGATTATTTTTTCAGAGAGTAAAGAGTAAAATGAATAGCTCTGCAAGTATAGTTCATAATAAAAATGTTCACATAGCCTTAATACATCCTAATAAAAAAGACTATAATTATATCTCATTTTCAGAGTGATAAATCAGAGATTTGTTAGAGGTTAGCTAGAGGCCACATGTGTCATTAGCAGAATAATAACTGTGGTCCTGAATAGCTGGTTCTATGGTCCCTATTCTGAGCACTGTCAATATATTACCGAGAGAAATATGTTTCCATAAAAGTAGGTCATGGTAACACTAATTGGAAATTTGGTAGGCTATCAAGGAAGATAGAACCCAGTCTTTAATTGGAAACCAAATCACAGACTATCCACAGTATCTAATTACTTTCAGATATAACAATAACAGGTATACCCTGTGTGTAAAAGCAAAACCCATTTAGAGCACACAGGAGAAGGAATATTAGTGACTCTCCAAGAACATAATCCAAGTATGAAAATTTCCTGACACCATAACTTGGCAAAACCTGAGGATGATTATGGATTCAAGTGTATAATATCAATAATAGTTGAAGGCTATTAGGAATGTGAGTGGGTGGTTGGGGAATGGAATGTCAAGGACCTAAACAGACTTGTAAAGACTGTGTCTGAATATTCCTGAGTCCACTAGGCTTAACACTTCCTCTCTTTATGAAACTGGAAGCACTATAAACCTAAGGCATTAGTAAAAAAAAAAATAATGCTAAAAATTGTTGTGACATGTAATTGGGAAAAAAATAAAATACTATTAAAATATAATAAAAATAAAAATAAGGCATTGAGCTTAAAAGAAATCCTTGTTTCAAAATCATGGACAACCCCTGCTTATACTACATTGTTGTTATTATAGTTTGTCCTTCATTCTGGAAGAGGACCATGATATCAGGGAAGTGATGCCATGAAGTGGATTTAAGTGAGGAAGGGCTGAACTCCATCATTATGGCCACACTGGCTATACTGGGGGAAAAGCAGCTTAAAGTTCTAAAAGGACCTTGAGCAAATGATTTAACTTTAATCTCTCTGTCCCTTGTTTTTCTTATTTGAAAATGGAGTGGTTGGACAGAACCCACAAAGTGACAGAGAAAAACAAATCTTCCACTGAAGGCAAACTGGCAGGCTGACAAAAAGGGTTCATGGCAGTATGCTAGGAGCTGAGTGCAGTCCTGCAGGAGCTGCGCGGTTTTGGTCCCAGGGCAGCCCCAACAAGTGGGGGCTGGAGCAGACTCCAAGAGAATGAATCACCAACAGCTGTGGTGGTTTCCTGACTTTTCAAACCATGAACACCAAAAAGAAAGTAAGGTCAGTCAGAGTTCTATTGGAAAGGAAGCATGCGGTCTGGCCCCTGCCCCGGGGGAAAGGTGGCAGGAGGCACAGCTGCTGCAGAGACTGCTGTGTGGCTGCCTCAGGAGCTCCTGGCCTGCAGATGGTAGGGGACCAAGAAACCATTTAGAAGGATATCGCTCTTGCTTTGACCTGCTTGGATCTGGGTGGCAGTCTTGGGTGGTGGTCCTGGGGTGAGAAATGCCAGTTTTCCAGTGTGGTGTCTGTAGAGAAGGTGCCCTCCTCAGACCTCTGACAACATTTGCGAAAACCCCAATAATTTGGGAGAAAGCTCTCCTCACTGGAAGCAGAGTTCTACCGTGGCAAAGAGCTCAAAAGTCAAGTAATTGATTGGCAATATGATCAAGCAGAGGAAGCACAAACAGACTATAGAAGATCAAAGCATGGAATGGGAGGAAGACAATGAGGTCAGAACTCCTGCATCAAAAGCTTCAATAAAAAATATGAATTGCTTACAGGCCATGGAGGAGCTCAAGAAGGATTTTGAAAATCAAGTAAGAGAAGTGGAGGAAAAACTGGGAAGAGAAATGAGAATGATGCAAGAAAAATATGAAAAGAGAGTCAACAACCTGACTGAAGAAAATAATACCTTAAAAATAGACTAACTCAAATGGCAAAAGAGGCTCAAAAAGCCAATGATGAGAAGAATGCCTTAAAAAGCCAAATTTGCCAAATGGAAAAGGAATTTCAAAAAATCACTGGAAACAATAATTCCTTCAAAACTAGATTGGAGCAAATGGAAGCTAATGACTTTATAATAAAGCAAGATACTATAAAACAGATCCAAACAAGTAAAAAAAATTGAAGGCAATGTGAAATATCTCATTGGAAATACCACTGACCTGGAAAATGGATCCAGGAGAGATAATTTAAAAATTATTGGCCTACCTGAAAGCCATGATCAAAAAAAGAACCTAGAAATTATCCTTCAAGAAATTCTCAAGGAAAAATGCCCTGATATTTTAGAACAAGAGGGCAAAATAGAAATTGAAAGAATTCACCTATCACCTGAAAAAGATTCCAAAAAGAAATGTTCCCAGGAACATTATAGACAAATTCCAGAGTTCCCAAGTCAAGGAAAAAATATTACAAGCAGCCAGGAAGAAACAATTTGAGTACTGTGGAAATAATCAGAATAACACAAGATCCAGAAGCTTTTACATTAAGGGATCTAAGGGCTTGGAATATGATATTCCAGAGGTCAAAGGAGCTAGGATTAAAACCAAGAATCACCTACCCAGCAAAACTGAGTATAATGTTTCAGGGTGAAATAGAGGACTTTCAAGTACTCGTGATGAAAAAAAAACAGTTGAATAGAAAATTTTACTTTCAAATACAAGAAGCAAGAGAAGCATGAGAAGGTAACCAGGGAAAAGAAATCATAAGGAACTGTAGCAGCAAGCACCCCGAGCATGCTCAGGGTGGCTGCCCATACAGGTTCTTGGATCTGCTTTGTTAAAGGAAAGCAACTCAAAATGGGTTAACAAGCTTACTTTAATCAGTCAGACATATATCGTTTACCTTGTTCAGGGGAAAAGGTCAGCACCCCGAACTTCAAAGTACACAGACAGAATTATCAAGACAGAAACAGATCAAGTAGACAGATTTCCAAACTGTCCAACCATTACATCCATACCCAGTCAACATCTGGGTTTCCACATCTGGGTTTTCCAAAGCCGGGGGGACCCTGGACAACGGCTTCCCAGAATACAGATCAAATCACAGAACACTTCTCAAAGTGAGCCCCCAAAACAAAGCTACACATCAGGGCTTATATAGCCTTCTCCTGGCTCAGAGAATGTAACAACCTTATTGACCCACTGGCCAATCAAAAAGTATCTACTGAAAAACAAGCCTCCCACCCCAGGCTTCAGGTGCACTTTAGCCTAGGGGCAGGGAAGATCTTCCAAATTTGCATTCCCATTACATTCTGCCCCAAGATCTTTCATGCCCATAGCATAGACAATTTACTTTTGAATTAGCACTAAACATCTCTTAGATCACATTTTCAAGATACAGAACTAAAGTTACCAAAGTGGCCACTGGGCCTTAAACAAACACAAAGTACATAGCATTATCACTTCAATTCAAAACAAGAGTTCAAATAAAATTGGGGGGGGGGGTGTCCTTCCCCTCACACAGCTCCAGCCCCTGCTTCCAAGTACAGAGAGGGGGCTGGGCAACAAAACCAACAAGGTGGGGTCTCTGAGGATCCAAGGCACTTCATCCCACCCACCGTAGTCACAAGTCCATCCTCCCCCTGGGTCCCAAACTGTGAGATGCAGCCAGGAAACACACTCAGTGCCCTTCCTTTGCTGCTCAGTTCTTATCTTTTCCTGTGGATGAATTCCGAACTCCTGGGTTCCTTCTCCTCCCGCAGGCAGCAGCTGCTCCTGGCTTCTGCCCAGGTCCTGATGCAGGCAGCTCACCATTCCTGCTCTCAGCTCAGTGAAGTCTGCATGCAGGCCATTCTCCTCTCCTTCTCCACGGCTCCACAGAATCACAGCTACCACAACTGGGAAACAAACGATTATCCCAGCCCCCATACTTTCCTTTTACTCTGCAGATCCTGTTCGTGACGCCATTTTGTAGCAGCAAGCACCCCAAGCATCCTCAGGGTGGCTGCCCATACAGGTTCTTGGATCTGCTTTGATAAAGGAAAGCAACTCAAAATGGGTTAACAAGCTTACTTTAATCAGTAAGACATATATCGTTTACCTTGTTCAGGGGAAAAAGGTCAGCACCCCAAACTTCAAAGTATACAGGCAGAATTATCAAGACAGAAACAAATCAAGTAGACAGCTTTCCAAACTGTCCAGCCATTACATCCATACCCAGTCAACATCTGGGTTTTTCAAAGCCGGGGGGGCTCTGGAAAACGGCTTCCCAGAATCCAGATCAAATCACAGAACAATTCTCAAAGTGAGCCCCCAAAACAAAGCTACACATCAGGGCTTATATAGCCTTCTCCTGGCTCAGAGAATGTAACAACCTTATTGACCCACTGGCCAATCAAAAAGTATCTACTGAAAAACAAGCCTCCCACCCCAGGCTTCAGGTGCACTTGAGCCTAGGGGCAGGGAAGATCTTCCAAATTTGCATTCCCATTACAGGAACTTATTAAAATTGAACTATTTACATTCCTACATGGTAAAACAATAATTGTAACTCATGAGACTTTTCTCAGTATGAGGATAATCGAAGGGAACATATATATATGTATATGTATGTATACATACATATATATGTTTATATAGGAGGGCATATGTGTGTAGAAATACATATGTATGTATATATGTGTACATGTATACATAGACAGAGGGAATAGGATCAGTTGAATAGGAAGGGATGATATCTAAAAAATAAAATTAAGAGGTGAGAGAGGAATATAATGAGAGAAGGTAGAAAGAGATAGAATCGGGTAAATTGCCTCATATAAAAGAGGCAAGAGAAAACTGTTACAATGGAGGAGAAGAGCAGGGAGGCAAAAGGGAATGGGTCAACCTTACTCTCATTGAATTTGGCTTAAGGAGGGAATAACATACACACCAAATTGGGTATCTTACCCTACAGGAAAGTAGGGGGGAAGGGACTAAGAGGGGGAATGATGATAGAAGGGTGGCCAGATTGGGGGGGGGAGGGTAGTTAGAAGCATACACTTTTGAAAAGGAATAGGGTCAAAGTAGAAAATAGAATAAGTGGAGGGCGGGAGGATAAGATGGAAGGAAATATTCTTTCACAATATATCTATGTGGAAATGTTTTGTTTAACTACACATGTATAACCTATACTGAATTGCTTTTCCTCCCAGTAGGGGTGGGTGACAAGGGAAGAAGGGAAAGAATCTGGAAATCAAAGTTTTAAAATCAAATGTTAAACATATATATAAATTTTTTTACATGCAACTGGGAAATAAGATATACAGGCACTGGGGTATAGAAATCCATCTTGCCCTACTAGAAAGTCAGAGAGGGAATGGGGGAGGATATAAGAGAGAGCAGATTGGGGGAAAGGGTATTTAGTAGGATTGCTATTTTGGGGTGGGGGTTAGGGGGAAAATGGGGAGAAAATCTGTAACTCAAAATCTTGTGGAAATGAATGTTGAAAACTAAAAATAAACAAATTAAACAAACAAACAACAACAAAGAAAATGGATTGGTTGAACAAGATCACCTTATCAGCTAACTTTCTATGATTCTCTGTAGTTCAGAATTCAATGCATTTGACTATCTCTGCCTGAGAAGGTAGAGTAATGGCCTTATTCATTCACTTGTCATTGACTTCTGTAAAACTGGTATAGCAAGAGTTCACATGTTGTAAGGGCCATCTCCCACATGCGGCATGAGCATGGCTTTCTGTGGCTCAAAAGGAGGCAGAATACACATCTCTAGCCTCTCCCCCAGATTTTCTAGAAAAGACTTTATTCCCTGCCAGGAGGACAAGCAAGAAGGTAGGGACCAGAGGCTGTCACTCTGTTCTCCACAAAGATATGGGATACTAGGTGTAATATAATGTCAAAAGAAAGGCAACTTCCCAGGTTCAAAATACCAGCATAGGTGCTCTCTATTTTATTCAGTGACCAACCAAGAACAGAGAAGATCAAAACATGACATCATTCAAAATACAGCATTTACTAAGTGTGATTAAATAATCTCCAAGGACTACCCCACCCCAGGACCTTCCAATCATTCAATCAATTACAAAGTCTCTGTTCTAAATACTTCTCCACCCCTAGGCTATACCTTAATTAAGTCCACCACAAAGCCCCTCTTCTCAAATGGAGATTAGTTTCCAAACATAAGGTCAAAAGTTCCCCACCCCTGGATCACAATTGAATCTACCCCAGAGTTACATCAAGTTTAAACACAGCACTTAATACCCAAATGGAGGTCTTTTCTTCATCTTGACACGAGGCAAGTTCTCAGCAATCTTAGTTCCTGGGGAGACAAGGCTTAGCAAGGCCATAAGATACATTGCCAGTCCCTTCATGAATTTATCCTCTGTCTGTAGAACAGTCCTAGAACCCCTGAACACATTAGCAAAGCCCTCTCCCAGGATTTCTGTAAACATACAACAAGAAAATCCTTCTTCAGGGCTTCTGAACCAACAGAAAGGCTCCCAGACCCCTGCAACAACAGCACTGTCCTTCACCAGTGGACAGTATTCACTCTGTCTGCAGGACAGTCTCCAGACCCCTGCAACAACAGTACTGTCCCTCACCAATGGACAGTATTCACTCTCTGTCTGCAGGACAGTCTCAGGGCTTCTTAGCGAACAGCCAGGTTCCAGGACTTCTTCAACAAAAGGACTGTCTTTCACCAGTGGACAAATCTGGCAAAATAACATCGAAACAGACAGACAAAGTACCAGCAAAACAGCCATGTCTCCTCAGTCCTTGGCAGCTCAGGGGGCAGGTCTCAAAAGTCCAGGGCAATTCAAAGTGGCCACCAGCAATTCTCTTAGCCTCTCTCTCCCTCCACGAGGTGCTGCTTCCAAAAAGATCTTCCGCCTCTCTCTAGTGTCTCTCCAAATCTACATCACCAGCTCCTCCCAGTTCAGGACTTTCTTTTCACATCAACAAGCCCATCCCACAGGTGGGATTAACAAACTCTGGGTTTTAACACAATCAATTTGAAAACCAAGCCAATACAGGGGAATCTTTAATTGCCATTACTATCACACTAGGCTAGAAACATAACACTTAGCCAAGAAACCAACTTAGCCAAATCAGTAGCAAAAATAGAAATCAGAGAAAGTACATATGAGAATATATACCAAACAATAGAGAGTGAAGGAACTTTCCCATTGAGAGTGAGGTAACTCAGCTCAGCCAAAAGAAAGGGAAAGAATCCTAGATCTTATCCAAGGGAGAGCTCCTTGTATTCTCTAGTGTAACAAGCTGGGATAGGGGAATGACAGACACTGCCAGCTCCTCTCATGTTGACTTCTTCCCAGGTGGCATCTTCAGTCTTCTCTCTCTCCAAGCTGGAAGGCAGCAGCATCTGAAGCAACTGCAGAAGCCAAAAAGACTTAGAGAACTCCGAGAATGAAGAGACTTGAAGTGATTGTAGCACTCCTTGCCAACTCTGGCTGGCCCCAGACACCGGCATAGGACATTGATCGCTACCAATAAGGAGAGAGTCTCATACCAAACTAAAGGGCTTTGGGATTGGGGTTACATTCCTCCCTTGGACAGAATCCCTTTTCAGTATCTGGCAAAGATTCGCTGTGGCAAATCTAAAACCTAGAAATATATGGAATACACAAAAATATTAGCACTTTAAAACAAGGGTGATTTTCCTGACATCCTAAGTTACCAACCATCAGCACCACTGAAACAGAAATAAATAAATGCACATTAACAGTACTTGCAGTAGACATGGCACTATACAGAATGTCACCTTGGGAGGATATTACAGTGACAACAAGCTTAACTACATACAGAATATATAACAAATGCGCATTTTTAAAGTACATGAATATCCATAGTACATAGCAATCAATCCAAAGCAACAGACATAGTTAACAAAGCAAAGTCTGCTAGGTGCATAAAATACAACTAAACCATAAGCATTAGTGTATATAGAAAACAATTCACATATTGCTATACCTTAATATAACACAATCAAATGAACTTAACAGCAAAATATTTTTAAATGAGCAATAAAACATGCAATAATCCACATACATACATGTGTAACTATATCTGTAACATCATAACTTAAGCTAGTGACTGGTCTAATAGGCCTAGATCTTCCTCCACTGACTGATCTCTCAGTCCTCATAACAGAACTAGTGGCTGGTATGGATGAACCATCAGGATCATTAAAGACTTGTGTATCTATACCTGCACTAACAACCATACCAGGTTGGCTATCGGTATTTTCAAGCTTTATGGGTTGAAACTATACCCTAGGAGTCTCTGTAACAGTTCTGGGAAGGAAAGGATTTGACTCTGGGTTCAGTTCTCCCATTCCTTCCCAGGGTGCATCACATTCAGTACTTATATCTGGGTCAGAAAGTCTTTGTACAGCTGGTGAACAGTCTCCTTTTCTCAGCTTTTTCCCACAGAAATGTCTATCATATCTCCCTGCTCATTTGAAAATTCAACTAACTCTCCTGTGGGTAATAGGTCATTGCAGTGAATAGTCCTGACAGAACCCCTTCCATTTTCTGGGGCTATTTTGAGAACAGGCAAGTTTTCAGTCTCTCTATTATTTTGTATGGGTTGGCTTTCCAACAAGTCAGCTTAAATAAACGAACAGATGAAAGCAGTATTTTCCTTGTCTTTTTCAGACATAGGCATCTGGTAGGATCCACTATACAAATCCAAAATTGAAAACCACTGGCTTCCTAGCAGACAATCCAGGGCATCTCCCACCCATGGCATAGTGTTCCAATCCACTTTAATCCTTTTGTTCAAAGTTTGATAATCAACACCTGTCTCTATCTTCCCATTTTTCTTAGGCACCAATGATGAAGTATTTGTGCTTGAGTCCCAGTCATAAGATCATGTCTCTTCAAGTCTCCCAATCTCTCAATAAGCCCCTGTCCTGTGAAAAAAAATTGTCTTATTACAGGCCTGATTCTGTTATCAGAACAGACATAGGGGGGTCTTGCTCAAGGATTTTTGTCCCTAGCTGGCCCAAGGACTCTCCCTTGGGCCAGATCCCCAAGGTCTATGCCTCTGGCAGCTGAACAAAAACTGTCCTTTCTCCCTCAATGCCTGGTATCAACAAAGTTCTCTCTGCAGACTCACTGTATTTTCCTGTCCACAGATTATAGGCACCTGTTCCCAAGGACCCCTGATATGTCCCTTGAAGTTCCTATATTGCCTAATTAGCATCCCAGGCATTCTTTTCCCTTGTCCCTTTTCCACATTACTTCAGCACCATCCTCATTAGCTTACAGGTTTCCTAAGAACCCTTGCCACCTTCTATTGGCACTACTATGAACTTTTGCCACTTGACTGGTTGATGGTATGAGTGTGTGAGTTAATTCTAGGCAACTCTATATTGGCATTCTTGGGGTCCCAGCACCCCAAACCTATTTACCACCACTCTAGGAAGCATAAGGGCTGTTGGATTCCTTGATGATGCCATTAGCCAGCATTTCTTCAAGACCATTTCTGAGATCTTCCTTCATAGACAAAAGAATTCTTCTAGATTTTTCTCTGGATGGTCTGGAATCAGTGAGTTGGATTCTATTCATTGTACCTGGCAGATATCCCATGTCCCACTTGCACAGTGAGAACATCCTTGTCCTCTTGCTGAGCTCCAGAGTCAACCTATCCTTCCACTCCTGTAGAACTGGTTAGTCTTCCAAGTCAAGGACCTCAGGGTCCATATTAGGAAGGGAACAGTTGGGGCTTCTGTGATTTTCCCTAGAATCTCTATCCTCTAAACAACCTGCACGGATGGCCAAAGTGGACAGGTATTGGATCCCAGCTTGTCACTTGAAGTTCCTGCTAGAATTTTGAAAAGAACAGAATTAGTTGCAATCAGTGTTAACACTCCAGTGAGTCATAGAGTCCAAACATGCCAGAGTGTCAATTTTTCTGTTGACACCAACTACTTCCTTGGTAGATTTCAAGCTCACCTGGATGTATCCCAGGTATGCATAGTCTCTCACTCAACCTACCACATACAAGCTCTGTCATAAGCTTTAAAGGTATTTTAGTCAAATACATGGTGTAAAAAGTTTGGGAAATGATGATAACTTGAGATCCACTGTCTAGGACACCACTGAAGTCCACACTTTCAATTTTTACTATCACCTCTGTGTAAGTCTCTTCCACTTGGACTGCCCCCTCCAACATCAAAGCTAAAGTCTGTAAACATTCCTACCAGGTGGCATCTGGCCTTGCCTCTATGAGTCTATCTGCTGCCTTTGCAGCTATCCATTGTAAAGCTATTTGTCAGAAACATGGAAAAACATTCCAGTATCTTTGCTGAGAAAACTTCAGATGGGGTCATGAAGAGTTAAATGACTGAAAAATGACTGAACAACAAAGTACAGGTTCAGGAGGTAAAAAGATAAGTGTGAACCCAGACTGGAGTTTCTAACAAGCTTTTATAGAGAAAATTACATCAGACAAACAGAAAAATAATTTAACATATAACAATCTTTATCACCTCTTGGGCCTCATCAAACAGCTTTATCATCTCATGCTTCCTTCAGTTAAGGTTGAACAAACCAAGGTAGAACAAATTATTGTACTAAATTACAAATTTAATCACTGAATTTGGAAAGCTCTATATTTATAAAACTACGAGGCTACATTTTAAAGAAGCAACAATGAGCTAACTGAGAGGAAGGGATTTATACGTCATAAAGATAACCAAAAGTTTGGTGTCAGGGAAATTCTTGCAGAAATAGCGATGAGAATCCTTCCACAAATGAAATCTTTTAGTTGGTTTTTATAGGTGTTGTATACCATTCTTCCTCTGATTTGGTTCCTTATCTCAGAAATGTCACACGTTTTCCCTTAATACTATGGTTCCTTGAGTCAGGTTTTAGCCAGGTGAAGTTAATATTAACAGGAAACAGGCTTCAGTTAACCAAATGTTCCAGGGGAAATGACATAATAAAATTGAATAAAAGGAAAATGCAAAATGATCATCAAAGAGTGGAATTCTTGGATTTGATTGTGAGAATCTCTCCATAGGAATGCCTCCTTTGATTAGAAAGGTCACTACCTTTTAAAGAAATTCCTCATCCTCAAAGCATGGATAAGTCTGAAATTGCCACAAATGATTTCCAACTGTCAAAAATTCTCAGGCAGCATTAGAAAAACTTTCTGAGTCATCTCACCTCCCTTAAAATAAATGACCTTAATCCTACACTCTTGCAGTCTTTTCACTTATCTGCCCAATATTCTTAAAAGGTCCTCCTTCTTAAAGTCTGGGTCTATTCCTGATATAAGGAAACCTCTATGCTTTTTCATTACAAAAGCAAGACAGTGCCCTTCTCTTAACCTTGTCCATATCTCTTCTAGATATTCCTCCATGTGTGCCCACATTAACACATAAATATTAATGCAATTAATAAATGTGCAGTATTGTACAATAATGGTCTACTGGATTAACATGCCATACTTAATATAAAAGTCCAGCACAAGGTATGAATTGGAGTCCTGAAAACAATACCAATGACCTTTTCATGTATCAACAAGTATCAAGTAATGACACTGTTGAAAGTTATGGTGACTCAGTATTCCACTGTTTCCAACCCTGCTTATCAGTCAGTGCTGGGAGAGGCTCTGGTGGAGAACGAGTCATCAAATCTTACTGTATTAGCTGCTCTTTGTCACGTCCCCCTTCCTGCAAATTGTCACATTCTGGCTACCTTAGGGAGGAACTGAGATGCAAGGACCCAACCTCTTGCTGAAGTGGACCTGTCTGGATTGTCTTAAAGTCACCTATAAACGCTGGCCCCAGGGGCGGCCAGGTGGTGCAGTGAGTAGGAGCGTTGGCCCCCGGCGTCAGGAGACTCAGTTCCAGCCTCAGATACTCGGCACCCACACAAAAATAACTGGCCATGTAACCTTGAGCAAGTTACTTAACCCCGATTGCTTAAAAAAATAAAAAATAAATAAAAGCTGGCCCCAACTTGAAGCCATTGCTGATCTCCAGTGATCTCCCATTTACCTCAGTGATAAGCTTGTGTAAGTACCTTATGATATGCTCCTTTTTAATTCTCTTTGTCCTGAGTTTTGCCTTGTTAATCAGGGTGAAAGCCCAAATAAAGAATTTTCCTTTCAATATCATATTCATTAGCATTCAGTCTTTCAAAAAATATGCCATACTCCAAAAAAATCCCACCAAAAACAAAAAATATGGCATATCAATAAAGTCAGCAATCATATAACAGTCGCATGAAGCCAAGCCAAGATAAGTTCGTTACATTTCCAAAATAAACTAAAACAACAACAAAAAGTTACCAAAAAAATTCCACTATACCACAAGGAACAAAATTATCTGTGATTCTAAAAGGAGTTCTACTTCCTATGAAGAAAAACAAAAGAAAATAATACAAACAAGATTGGAAGATAAAATCACACTTCTGAGACAAAACTGACCACCCAAAGTTGAAACTTTCTAAGAAGCTTCCCAGGCTTCAAGTGCTTGTTTCATCTCATGGTTTGTTGTGGGGGTCAAAGAGTTCATGGACTCTGACAACCTTCAATCCACTAAAAGCATTTATTGAAAGTGATGCTCTCCATGGGCTGAGCTCCAAGAGGAACCAGCAACTTTGTAAGACAAGACAGAAGATTTTTATGGTGTAATGATGCTGATTACACAACAAATATTAAAAAGGCAGGAAAGGGTTCTTAAGGGATTAGGTAATAGGGGAGGGCTCCCAGTCTTAGCAGAACTACACATGCAATTATACACAATGCATACAGAAAAACCCATTGGGGAGGAAGCCTTAATATATGATAATGATATCATGATAAACTTCTTTATGTCATAAGTTCACCTAAAGGACAGTTTTTGCTATTACTGTACTGGTGCCTACATGGGGAAAGTCCCTTCCACTGTCCTGCTCAAGCATCCTGATGATGTTACTTTGTGATTGGTCAGCTATTGTGGTCCTGTCTGAGACTAGATGGATGTGGTTGTGGTTGAGTGCATGGACACACCTGCTCTTCCTGTGGGAAATATGAGGAATGGGTCTAGAAGCAGAGGCTGGCTCCAGGCAATGGCTGGCATCCCATCACATGGCTGCAACTGCTGTTTCTGTAAGAAATAGGAGTTCATGGGCACACCTGTTGTATTAGTGAGCAGTGAGGCATCTATGAAGAAGTTAGGATATTGACTGGGGGGGAGGCTATGATTGAGTCTAGGGGCCCATAGTGTGGTTAAAGTCAGATAGTGTGGCTAAATAAGGACATGCCTGCTGTCTGGTAGGGCCCATAAGGAAGTTAGAAGGTTGGAGATGGGGGCAGCTTTATTAGGATCCCATCATGCTCACCTGAGGCAACTTCCATGCAAAACAAGTGTCAGTTTCAGGCATATCCAACTCTTCATGACCCCATTTGGTGTTTTCTTGGCAAAGATACTAGAGTGGTTTGCTATTTCTTTCTCTAGCTCATTCTACAGATGAGGAAACTGAGGCAAACAGGGTTAGGTGACTTGCCCAGGGTCCCACAACTAGTATCTGAGGCTACATTTGAACTTGGGAAGATGAGTCTTCCTTACTCCAAGCTCGAACTATCTACCATGTTTCCCCGATAATAAGACCTATCCCGAAAATAAGCCCTCCCCGTACTGTGTAAGATTCCTCTAAAATAAGCCCTCCCCCGAAAATAAGCCCTATTGAGATTGATACTGTAGTGAAGGTGATCCCCTGTACTATATTATGGTACCTTCTGTATGCACCCCCCCCCCGTGAAACGCACGCCTCGCTCCGAGCTGCATCCAATCAGAGCTGCAGCAGTGAGTGCGTCATCCTGTTCTTCTCCAGTGATTTGCTTATTGAATAAAGGTACATTTTTTTGTTCACATTTACCTGTTTATTAAAATTGCTGTCAATGTTCATTAAAATAAGCCCTCCCCTGAAAATAAGCCCTCTGGTGTTTTTCTGTCCCAAAAAATTAATAAGACAGTGTCTTATTATCGGGGAAATATGGTACTACACTACCTAACTGCCCACTGAAAACAAAGGGCTATGTTAAAAAAAGAAGAAGATGACTCAAGATTCACCAGAAAACTAAGGGAAAAAATTATATAGACAGTTCCTCAGATAAAGGTCTCATCTCTCAAATATACAAAGAACTTTGCCAAATCTATAAGAATGCAAATCATTCCCCAATTATATTCAAAGGATATGAATAGGCAGTATTCCAATGAAGAAATCAAAACAATTTATACTTATATAAAAAAGCTCTAAATCATTATTAATTAGAGAAATGCAAATTTAAAAAACCTTGAGATATCATTTCATACCTATTAGACTGGCTAAAATGACAGAAGGGGAAAGTGACAAATGTTGGAGGGGATGTGGAAAAAATTGGGACCTTAATTCATTGTTGGTGGATTTATGAACTCATTCAACCATTTTGGGGAGAGATTTGGAATGATACCCAAAGAGTTATTAAACTGTCTATACCCTTTGACCCAACCATACCACTATTAAGTGTTTCCCAAGATGATTAAGGAAAAAAGGAAAAGAACCTTCATGTTCTAAAATATTTATAGCAATTCTCTTTGTGGTGGCAAAGAACTGAAAACTTCAGGATGCTTATCAATTGGGGAATGGCTGAACAAGTTGTGGTATGTGTTCAAGACAGGATGCTACTCTGCTACAGGAAAGGATCTCTACAAAATAATGAAGAGAGAGATGAGCAAAGCCAAGAGAACACTGTATACAGTAACAGCAGTATTGTTGTAAGAACAACTGAGCCATCAAGTCATTCTAGGATGTATATCCAAATTAACTGCAAAAATCCGATGGAGGAAGATGCTGTTCAAATTCAGAAAAAGAACTGACAAAATGTGCCTGCGTGCCTGTGTGTGTGTGTGTGTGTGTGTGTGTGTGTGTGTGTGTGTGTAATGGTAGCCATCTTGAAGTGGGTAGAGGGAGGAGGGAGAAAGAAAAGTAGTAAGGTAGCTTCTCAGCAGAGATCTCTAAAGGAAAAGAAATTTGCTATTACTCCCCAGTGAGGCTTCCAGGGAGAAGGATATCCTGACTGGCAGACTAAAGAACGCTGAGATGGTGGTCACACAGGGCAAATCCTGGTATCAATACTGATATTAGAACAGACTGAATGCAACAAGGCACCCTTCCTTTTCCCCTACCCCAAGCCCCATCTAGCCATATACACAGCAGCCTGACACCTTGGGACAATTCTATCTAAGGATGAATCCCTCTGGATAACATCCTCAACTCATATCTCAATGATTAACATACTTTCAGTCCATTGTACCTTCCCCAATTTAAGTAATTTGAATTCCTAGTCATCACTGTTCAAACCTCTTTCTCCATTCCCCACTAACAGCTCCCTTATTCACATCCCTCTCAACCCCGCTAATCTCTCACTCTAAAGTTACCCAACCTTTCCTGTGCTCTCTGGAATATCTGTTCCATAAGTAACAAACTAGATTTCATCTTAAATCTTTTCTTTTCTTGCCCCCTCCACTTCTTGCCCTCACTAAGACCTAACTCCCTCCTGATGACACAGCCTCCTATCCTTTCCAAGACCAGTTGCACTTTCACTCACTCCCCCAGACTCACTGGTTGTGTTGAAGGAGTTGAAATATCGCTGGTTCCCCACAACAACTTTCCAGCCACCATCTCTACCACTATCCCCCAGGAATTTGTCCTCTTTTGAGCTTCATCCAATACATATATATCACCCAATTCTGGTAGCTGTTGTCTCCTAAGAGACAACTCCTAAGACACTGTCCTTCCTTCCTCGAGAAGTTCAGCACCTGGCTCAGATTTTTTCTCCTCCGTAAGTCCTACCCTCATATCAGGGGACTTGTACATACATGAGACCCTCGCTCCCATTCTTCAACCTCCCCAATCTTCTTTCCCTTATGCTACTCTTCTACCTCACCATGGCTCCCCTGGAGAGGGTCCTCCCCTTGATCTTCTCGTCCCCCACAACATCCATGGTCACCAACTCCGAAACTTCCTTACCTAACCCTAATCCGTTGGCACTCCTCACTTCTCGATGGGCTGCACTACTTTGGGATGTCTCCGCTTGGTTTCACACCATATCTGGGAAGCTCATTATTGGAGTAACTTCATGACCCTGTCACATCTCATTCACTTAGGTACTCCATCTCTACCCTCCGCTGCACTGATTGAAGGATGGGGCCATGTCCTGCAAATCTCCATTTAAGGAGAGCTCAGCTCAGCAATCTATTCCTTTTTTTCACGCCTGACTGTTCCACTTTGGGAATTCTCTGACTGCCTTCTCCACCGTATTTCCTTGGCAGGTACCTCCCCCTGCACCTGCTTCACAGCTTTCTTTTGTGTCTCGTGCTCCCCTATTAGATTGCAAGCTCCAGGACAGGGAATGTCTTTCTTTTGTCATACTTGTAAAACCTAGTGCTTAGCACAGTGCCTGGCACATAGCAGGTTCTCAATAAACATTTATTGATTGGTTGATTTCACTGGCCTCTCTGCCTTGTACTCTTGAACCCTTTGGTCTTTATCTTCACCATGATTTTCAATTCCTCAACCCGTCATTTCTTTCCCAGGTCATCACCCCTGATCTGGCTACACCCTGCACTCACCCATGCCCTTGACCATTTTGACCCACGGGTAAACCATTTTAACTATACACTGCCCTCTTCCCTTGAGTCCCTTGCCCCTTTATCCTACAGACAATCTTGCCCTCCAAGTCCCAGCCTTAAATTACTCACACCAACTGCTGCTGCCTTTCCTCTTATTCACTTGCAGCTGAACAAAGCTGGAGAAAATCACAAAACTGTGATCACTGGGTCCACAACAACGTCTATATACTTACTTTGTATAATCATAAATAGGCCCTTATTGCCCCCCAAACGATACTTTTACGCCTCCCTACTTGATTCATAATCCTAACCACAGTGACTTTTCCAAAGTTTTTTTTAATCTCTCCTCAAACTTCCCACAGCCTTTCCTCCTCTCCCCTCCCCTCAGCTGAGAACTCTGTTTTATATTTCACTGAAAAATGAGGTCATTCACTGAGAACTCCTTCTCTCCTTCTACTCCCATTTCACTCAGATGCTTTCTGCATTATCTCTTCCTTCACGCCTGTTTCACATGAAGAGATGGCTTTTTCCTTTGCCAAGGCAAACCCCTCCACATACACAAATGACCCCATTCTATCTCATCTTCTCCAATGGATTGTCCCCTCTCTCCTTCTCTCTCACTAATCTTCAATTACTCCCTATTTACTGCCTGCTTCCTTACTGTTTATAAACAAGTACATGTCTTCCCCATTCCCAGAAAACTCTTACTTGATATATCTATCCCCAAAAGCAATTGTCCTGTATCTCTCTTCCTTTTTAAGAGATTTGTCTCATCTCCTCTTGACTATGGCCTCCCTAACTTGATTCCATCCTTTCTCCAGTCCATCTTTCATATAGCTGCTGAAATGATTTTTTTCTTAAGCTGACATGAGGCAGCTAGGTGGCACAGTGAATAGAGCACCGGCCCTGGAGTCAGGAGGACCTGAGTTCAAACCCGGCCTCAGACACTTGACACACTTACTAGCCGTGTGACTTTGGGCAAGTCACTTAACCCCAATTGCCCTCCAAAAAGAAAAAAAAGTAGATCTGAAAGGTCATTTCCCTACTCAACAAATACAAGTGGTTTCCTATGACCTTTTAAACACCACCTTCACCCTAGACACTTAAAGCCCTTTATAATAACCTAGCTTCAACTTACTTATCCAGCCTTGTTATACTATATCTTATTCACCTTCTTGCATTCTACAGTGAAGTCAGACTGGATCCAAGCAGCTGCTGTTCTCACTTGCTTGTTGCTTGACTGATGGCGCAGTCTCACAGCCAGTGGCAGAGGTAGGTATCCAACCCAGGCTTTTCCTGGCTCCAGGTGCTGGGCTCTACTGTCTTGAAGATACAGCTCTGGGTTCAGATTGAAAGTGATACTTAAAAACTTTCATGGTACTGACACAAGGTCACATTAGACATTAGTAATTGTTACCATTTCAACTATATATTATAGCACAAGGATTGAAAAATCTCTATGTCTTTCTAACAATAAATATAATTATAAATAATATACTAAATAATACCAGTAAAGATAAACTTTTTAAAAGTTTCTAAATTTAAAAAGTATTTTTAATCATTGGGCTTAAAAAAAACTACTGATCATGTTGACCATATATATATAGGAGGTCATTCCTTTAAGTTTGCCAGAAGTTAGTAGCATAATTAGCAAGTTTTGTGCAAAACTAATAGGAAGGAAAGGGAAACTATCTTGATGTTATTAGGTGCTTTTTTTTTTATTTTTGAGGCAAACAGGGTTAAGTGACTTGCCCTGGGTAACACAGCTAGTCAGAGTGCCTAAGTCCATATTTGAACTCAAGTCCTCCTGACTCCAAGGTCAACTGCACCACCTACTTGTCCCTTATTCCATATTCTTCTTAAAAAATTACCAATCTGAGGAGATCTGCAGTAGTATGAATGTAGCAGAAGAAAAAAAATTCACATTGTTATGTATTTACCTAAAAATACAATGCACATAATTCTATTTTATCCTTAGTTTAAAAATGCTTTAAAAAAAATAAATACAGATCCAGGAATTTCTTGTTCACTTTTAACTTCTTATTTTCAGCAGTTTTGTTTAAGGGAATTTGGTGGTTAAAGAAACAGAGGCCAGAGGCAGGCCTCTGTTGTCAATACTTAATGTGACTGTGCCCCAGTTCCTTTTCTGTAAAGGACAGCTGATATTCCTTATCATTACCTATCTTACAGAAGGTTTTTGAGGATTAAATAAATGGTCAGCCAAATGCACACTAAAGCATAGAGTGACCTCCTTTGCTGTTACGCTGATTCTCATCACATACAAAGTTATGATGGCACAGTTTCTTTTTTAAAGTACTAAATTTATGCTCAGTTTTCTTAGTTTGTTAAAGAACCTTAAAATTAAAACACTGGCAAATGTCAAAAGGAATAATTTTAACTCAATATGTGAATTCTAAGACAGCCAAGTAATTTATTCAGGGCAAAATAATTTCTCATTGCCTAATTTAGGAAAACAACATATCTTTAGTAGCAATCTTTGACTTCATGATTGACATTAGTCAGAAGGTGTTTTCCTAATTTTTGAATTCCCTAATACTCCATCTTAGGAGGAAGCTCTGGCCCTGTTCTTTCAGGGCCAGACTTTCTATATTGTTTCCTTGAGGGTTAGGGGTGTCTCCTTTCTCTATTATCTCCAACCCCTATTATGTTCCCCTATTCCATTTAACCATTTAGCACGAATAGCTTTTACACAGGGGAATTTATGTCAAAGATAAATCAAGAATAAACGTTTAAGTGCTTCTCCCAATACTTTGAGGGTATTTTCTTCCCTTGGTCTCTGAGGGAAAAGGCATAACTTAGCTCTTTTATTAGATAGCATTAGTCTAATCAAGTTTAAGTTCAAAGGTGGAATTGCTGTGGTCTTGAAGGTCACTCAAATAATAGTTCCTTGTTCCTTAAGGCATTCATGCTGGTAATATAAGACAAATGAAAAGTTGAGAGTCACAGTTTCTGGGTAACTAATAATCAATTTATCAGTTAGGCCAGCAAATAATAAATTGATAGTCCATGGTCTTTTTTTGGTAATCAAAGACAAAACCATGGAGATCCCTGGATGCTTAAAAATCTTTGGAAAAGATGTCCCTGACAGGTGAAAATCAACCTTGATTGGTGAACAATTAATGAAAGGGTAGACATATTAATGAGGAGGTGGACTACAAGTTTTCAGCTTTTGCTCAGAATATGACTTTATCATGAGACTCACCTGCTTCCAGGGATCTGGACAAAGGAATCCATCTCCACCCAGACCACTCTGATTGGTTTTCTCCTTCATAAACTGGGTCACTCTCAATTCTAATGAAGGGTTCTAAGGAGAGGGGTTCATTTCCTTGGGGCAAAAACTCCCCTATATTGAATTTTGTCCACACTTTAAATAGAAGTCAGGTCTTCTAGTTGGGTGGGATCTTTCCAAGATCAAAAGTTTGGGCAATCTCATCTATCAGCAACATCCCTCAGAGATTGACAGAATGAGGGCTGACTGAGGAAATAGAAAAGGTAAAACTTCAATCCTAATTTAATAATTGCTTGTTAATGTAATAAAAAAATAATCATTTCTCTCATTGGATTCTACACAGGATTCTGCCTTCAAGATTCCTGTGGTTCACTCCCATGATTGCAGACTTCATATTTTTGTGCCTAGAATAGAATTTGCACATTGTTATTTTTTCATCTTTTCTACTTTATTAGATTGTAAGCTTCTTGAAAGCAGAGACTGTCTTTCACCTTTGTTCATATTCCCTGTTCTTTGTATAGTGACTGTTACTTAGTAGGTATATAACAAATGTTTGATGATTGAATAAAAGAACCAAGGATATCCTGCTTTCTTGGGAAGTATATCATCTCAAAGGCCCTAAGGACTCAATATGACTTTCCCCCTAAACATTCTCCTCTTTCAATTATTTAATCTTTGTTTGTCTCAGTTTCCTTGACTGCAAAAATGGGGATAATAATAGCACCTATCTCTCAGATATCAAATTTTGTGAAGATCAAATGAGATATTTGAAAAGTGCTTAGCACGGGGCCCAGCACGTAGTAGGCTCTCATCATCACCATCATCTCCCCCCACCCCTTCTCTCCTCTGATACTGTCAGCACCCGGTGAAAGCCTTCATCAACCCCATTACAATCTTCTGGTTACTCCAAGAACTGAGCCCTGGGGACCCAGTTTGCTGGGAAAGTTAAGTACAAAGCCGATCTGTGCCATTCCTATATGTATTGCTTCTGTTTGTGCTGTATCTATTTATGTAATTACTGCTTCTACTTGCTAGACTACAGCATTCATGTGATGGGCCTGATGGAATCCTAATAAAGCTGCCCCCACCCCCAATATTCTAACTTCCTTATGGGCCCCACTGAACAGCAAGCCCACTTCTCCCACCTAGCCACTACCCACCCCCACTCGATATCCTAACTTCTTCCTATTCGCCTCACTGCTCACCAGAAACAGCAGGTGTGTTCATGCACTCATTCACAACCACATCCATCTCGTCTCAGACAGGACCACAATACTCAGCCAAGCAGAAAGCAGCACCTCCAGGATGCCAGAACAGGATGTGGACCCCAAAACAATGGCAGGGACTTTCCCTAAGTTGGCACCTGCACAGTAATAACTATAACTGTCCTTTGGGTGAGCTTATGGTGTAGAGAGGCTCATTATAATATCATTACCATACATATATAACCCCCCCATGGGTTTTTCTGTATGCATTGTGAAACATGCACAGTTTCACTGAGGCTGGGACCCCTCCCCTATTACCTAATCCCTTAACAAAGTCTCCTGCCTTTTTAATATTCATAATTTGTTATGTAATTGCATCTTTACCCTAGAAAAATCCTTCTTGCTTTCTCTGAAGTGTCTGGTTCCATGAGAGGCGTCAATCTCAGTAAATGCCTGTCCTTGGATTAGAGGTGGTCTGACTCTGAATTCTTTGGGACGGCTCCACCCCAAAACATCATGAAACCCCAACAGGACTATTCCACCTTTGTCTTTGTTTCCCCAGTACTGGGCACTTAATAAATGTTGCTACATTGATTGATTGATTGGTAATAGCTGGGAGGAAAGGAACAGATTTGTGAAGGCTGCAGCGCTTTGAGCTGAGCTTTGAAGCGATTCTAAGATGCAGAGACGAGGAGGGGGCGCATCCTGGTTTGGGGGAGGTCAGTTTGCTTGGATTGCAGAAAAGGCGGGCTAGAAACAGGTCGTGAAGGGCCCTAAATGCCAAACAATAAAGCTTTATCGGAGTCTGAGCCACTGGTGTGACGTGGCGGGAGCGGCAGGCTCTGGGGGCGGAGGAGCTGAGTTCCAATCCCATTTTTTATGCTTGCTACGTGTAGGACCTTGGGTAAGTCATTTCCACATATGGATTTCAAGTTCCTTCTCTGTAAAATGGGGAGAATGGGCCTCTGAGGTACCTTCCACCTCTACCTTTGTTAAGAATTAAGATATTATCGATAGATTTAGGGTAAAAGATCCTTTTTCACGGGAGGTCTGTGCTAGAAGGCTGTGATAGCATTAACTGACAGTCACGGCCCCGCCCCTCCCTCCCCCGTTAGTGACGAGGTAGGAACGAAAATTCGAAGCGCGCGGTGCTCGGAGGACCATCTTTCTCTGCGCACCCGGGGGAACCGCCTACCTCTGAGCACCGGAAGGAGCCCCCGGAAGGGGCGTGTCTCCGTCTCGGAGTCGGAGCGGACGCGAGAACGCGGCAGCCGAAGGTTCCCCGCCGTGGGAGGGGCCATGCTGAGCGGGCTGTGGCCACGAGCTGCGTCTGCGCTGCGAGGGAGGCCGCCGCTGGCGTGGGCCGCCGGGAGCAGGGCAGTTCACGCGGCGGGGCCCAGGCCGGCCGCCGACCGCCCCGAGTCGGGCCAGGCCTCACCTCCGGCCGCCTTTGACGCGGCCCTGCTGGACGTGCTGGTGTGCCCGCTGTCCAAGAAGCCTCTGAGGTGAAGCGCCCTGCGGGGAGCCCGGGCGGAGGCGGGCCTAGCCCCTTCTAACTGTATAGAAGGGAACCGAGGCCCCCATGGCCCCCTCTGATACCGTCAGGCCGTGGGGGGCTCGGAGGGGACGGGCGTCAGATCCCGCCTCCCATAAAGGCCCACGCAACCCGGGCAGTCACCTGACCTCTCCAACCATTTGTCGATCCGCGCTTAGGTGGAGGTGGAGGCCAGGGGCCGAAGGCCGACACAGGGCTCGGGGGGGGGAGGGGCCTGGGCCGAACAGTCTTGGAGGGCCCTCCGAGTACGGCCCTCCGAGTACGTCCCTCCGCGCCCCCCAGCCCACTGTTGGGTTTTACCCACGAGAAACCGAGGCTTGTGTGGGACTTCGGCCCCTGGCCTCCACCTCCACCTAAGCGCGGATCGACAAATAAATGGATGCGGCATTTATGCTGCCCGTTCTGTATATGGCCTGTTTCCTATATATGCTGCCAATATATTAGTCTTTCTACATAGACTGTAATATGCAAATTATGTATAATATGTAATAGGTAATCATAATTAATATATATTACATATGTTTTACTGCCTTCCCGTTCAGATCCTCAGGGTCTGCTTTTTCCAGCCCCTAGAATGCTTCAGTATGGACCTATTAAACTGCTCAGCAGCAGGGAAGGTCACAAAAACGATGAGTTACGGTTGTTTGTTTTTAGCAAAATGGAATAAGTTAGAGTTACTGTAAGAAGGGAAGACATGAGCATTCATGGAGATCGGGAAAGGATTCAGGAAGACTTCAGGAAAACTGGGGAAGTTGGGATTGGGAGAAGAGGGAAAGCATTTGAGGGACGAAGAGCAATCAGTGAAAAGTCAAGGCCAGGACGAGGAAGACAGGGTGATGGTGCTGGGAGGCGAGTAGGGTGTAGGAGGACTGGAAAGGTAGGAAGGGGCCAGGCTGTATGAAAAGCTATGAAAACCAGAGGGTTCAAGTAGATAGAGCCTGAGCCCCTAAGTCAGGAAGACCGCAGTTCAAGTGTGACCTTAGACATTAGCTATGTGACCTTGGGCAAGACACTTAACCCTATGGCCTCTCCAGACAAACACCCCCCTCCCCCCCCCATAGGAGTCTGTACTTCTGGAGTTTATTGAATGCCAGTGGGTGCTGATGACACTGTCAGACCTGCACTTTAGGAAAATCAGTTTGACAGCTGGGTGGAGAGTGGGAGGTCAGCCAGCAGGCTATTTCAGTATTTCAGGTGTGAGGTTTGGGGGTCTAGACCCAGGTATCATCCTCCGCTCCTCAGCCTCACCCTGTTGGATTGGGCGGTGGCAGAATGAGAAGAGAAAGGGGAGCCTCTTCCAGGGATGTTATGAAGGAGTTGGTAACAGAATGGCCAGGGGTGAGAGAGAGTGAGGAGCAGAGAATGACTCCTAGGGTCTGGTAACTGGGAGGAGGACGGTACCCTCAAAAAGAGGGGAAAGATGCGTTCAGTGTTGGACATTGAGTTTAAGTTGTTTAGGAGATATCCAGTTCCAGATGGTCAGGAGGGAGTTGGAAATCTAAGACTCTATGTCAGGAGTGGGGGTAGGGATGGACAAATCGATTTGAGGATCGTCTTAGTAATTGAATCCATGTGAATTGATGAGATCACCGAGTGAAATAGTGTATAGGGAGAAGAGGACCCGGGACAGAGCCTTGGGGGATGTTAGTGGACATGAACCTGCTGAGGTTCTGGCTGTGTAGCCTGAGAAAGAGGCATCAGACATGAGGAAGCAAAACCAGAAGAAACCAGAGCTAGCATGAGAGAAGAGAGTGGCAGTTTGTGGCAGGGACAGCAGCAGCAGTCGTGCACCACAAGTGGAAGATGAACATTCATTAAATGCCTGGTCAGCAAGGGACAGTCCCTGCCCACAAGTTCACCACCTAATGGGGGGACGCAGCACATCTGGGAGGAGTCTTCACTGTCTGAGGGAGGGAGGAGCCCAGGGTACAAGGAGGAGGGTAATCACGTGTGCCCAGAGCTGAAGAGGTGGAGAAGGATGAAGACAAAAAAAGCCCACTCATGGCAGCTTCCTTCCCTTTGCTCAAGTGGTCCTCCGTATCTGGAATGTGCTTCCTCCTAGACTTTATCTTTAAATAATAAAAAAGATAAGGATAGCCAACATTTCTGTAGCACTTACTGTGTGCCAGGAACTGTGCTGAGTGCTCTACAGTTATTTTCTCATTGGCTTCTCACAATAACCCCAGGAGGTAGGTGCTGTTATTGTTACTGTTTTATAGGTGAGGAAAACTGGTCAAGTGACTTGTGCAGGGTCATACAGCTAGAGTCTGAGGTCTCTATTCCTTGCACCACTTTGGTGCCTCATATATACTAGCATCCTTTACAGCACAGCTCAGATGCTGTTTCCTTCCTGAGGACTTTGCTGATACTCCCTGTTATTAAGACTTTTTCCCTCTTGAAATTACTTTGTGTTTACTTGTGTACGTGGTATATCCCAATAGGATATATATACGTGTGTGTACATGTGTATACACACATACATGTACATATATGTATATTTATATTCTGATTTTGTCCTAGTATTTTTAGTATCTAGCAAAATACTTTGCACAATAAGTGGTTGTCACACAAGCTTGTGATCTCCACTGACAGATGAGTTTTAGGTTCATTGAGGTAAAATGATTTTACCCATGTTAGCTGGTCAGTGTTTGAAGCAACATTTAAACTTAGGTTACTCCTGACTGTCTGAAACTTTTCCCTGTGCTATACTTCCTCTTAAAAGGGGTGAAACTATTTTGGGTAGGCAGAGCTGTTTGGTATTTTCTGTGTAACATGGAAGAGTAAAGGCAGGTTTGAAAAGGTAAAACAAAATAGAAAAAGAAAAACGACTTTATGTGGAGAGGATACAGCTCGAAGTGGGAAAATTACAAAATTCTTTTTCAGGAAAACAGTTTAGTTATGCATAGGAGAGTTTAAATTTAGACTGGATTAAAGCAATAATTCCCTTATAGGATAGAACTGGATAAACTAAGTTATTTACAACCACATTCTAGATATTCTTTTTTTCAATAACTTAAATAATTGGTTCATTCCTACTTCTTGTTTTGCTTAGGTATGAAGTATCAACAAATGAACTGATTAATGAAGAACTCGGAATTGCCTACCCTGTCATTGACGGCATCCCTAATATGATACCGCAGGCAGCAAGAAGGACACACCGGAAAGAGCGACGGGAAGAAGTAGTACAAGAGTAGTCTGGGTGTCTGAGCTCCGGACACAAGACATCGGGGGGAGGAGGAGAGAAGCCATCTCAAGCAAAATGTTTTTTTCTCTGCCCACGATGACTGTCCTTGTTCCCCTGATCTCTTTAGCGGGACTGCTCTACTCCGCCTCTGTAGATGAGCACTTCCCCCATGGCTGCACCAGCACCAGCAGCCTGTGCTTCTACAGTCTTCTCTTGCCGATCACCATACCAGTTTATGTCTTCTTCCACCTCTGGACTTGGATGGGGATTAAGCTCTTCAGACATAACTAATGCAATGAGAGGCTACCCTGAGAGAGTTTTATGTAGCAAGGCCATGTGATTTACATTTAAACAGAAAAATGATTTATTTTACTCCACTTAACTCTTGATAAACTGGAACAATCTCATTTTCATAGGGAACTAAGATTTTCATCCTTCTTTTAGAGACTCTGGATTAAAGAAATTTCAAATAAGCTTTTTTATCTCGCCTACCCTATATTCATTTCATTAAAATATTCTCTTGTTAGACTTAATAACCCTAATCTTGATGTTTATAAATGTTTGATTTTTAGTTTTGATCATACTCAACTAAAAGTGAAATACATTTTTGGTTTAGTAGATAAAAGGCTTTTGGGCAGTGGAAGGTGATGATAAAAATAACATTTTCAAAGGCGCTACACCAAATAATTTGTTCATTTAAATAGTTTCAGATAAATTCATTTGAAGTAGCATTCATGTAAAAGCTTACAATAAAGCAGAAATTGATGTGCCTAACAAAACTTATGTTTTGTACCTTTATTTCCAGAAATGCCATGTGAAAAGTAGTTCATCTACAGTTAGCAAATAGACATTGAGTGCCTACTACATTCCAGGTGCTGTGCAAGGTACTAGAGCATACAAAGGCAAAAATGAAAATTCCTGCTTTTCAAGGAACCCCACCTTCTAATAGGGGGAACAAGATTGTATATTGTTCAATTGTCTACCATTCTTTGTGACCTTATTTGGAGTTTTCTTGGCAAAGATACTGGAGTGGTTTGTCATTTTCTTCTCCACCTCATTTTACAGATGAGGAAACTGAGGCAAACAGGACTAAGGGACTTGCCCCATGTCACTTAGCTAATAAGCGGCCAGATGAGGGCTGTGTCTTCCCGACTCCAGCCCCAGTCCTCTATATACTTTGCCACCTACCTGCCCTATAAATAAATATAAGATTAATTTTTTTATTTAAGTGAGGAGGACAGTGGTAGCTGGGGAGATCAGGAAAGGCTAAGTATAGGAAATGACAGGTTCTGAGGTGGAGATGAGGCAGCAAAGCTTTCTAGGCATCGATGTGCAGATGGGAGAGGGAATGATACAGGTGGGGAACAGCAAAGTCACCCAGGTTAGACTGTAGTGTGTGGGGTTGGGAATAACGTTGGACAGGGAGGTTGGAGCCGGCTTGTGAAAAGCTTGCCTTAAAAGCTGAATGGCTTTTATTTGGTGAGAAGTGATAGGGAATAATTGGAGTTTATTGAATAGGGGAGGGATGTGGTCAGGGGTGCACTTTAAAAAAGACTGTGGAAAGTGAATCGAGGGGATAATTAAATATTCTGAATTTTAGATGTTCCATTAGAAGTGCTTACTCAGAAGTCTTTACCACTTCAAAAGGTTAAAAACCAACAAACTAGGATCACAGATTTAGAGCTAGAAAGGATTTTAAAGGCCATGGAGTCCAGCCCCCTTGTTTTGCAGATGGTGGACCCAAAGCACGGGCAAAGTGCTCTTGTACACAGTCACCCAGATAGTGTCTGACACGGTGTGCACTGCCCTGTCTTGACTCTTCATTTTAGCCTCTGAACCATTGTTAGTGACCTTTATTTCATTTTTTCCCTTATATTGAGTAAGAGACAAAGGACAAACATATTTTGACTGCATCGTAATGGTTCCTGATCTTCCTTAAGGGATCTTTTTATGAAGTGATGGGGTCCCAATGGCATGACCCTTGTACTGCATCATTGCACTATCATCTAGGTACTTCACAGAATGTCAGAGTTTGTAAGGGTGGGGAAGGCACAAGCGTTCTGTGTCAGGGACTATGCCAAATACAAGGTAGGTGCTTTAGCTAATCCCATTTTACAGTTAAGGAAACTGAGGCAAAAAGATTAAGGGATTTACTCAGGATCATACTACTTGGAACAGGCTGGTGTTGAACTCGGGTCTTTGTGACTCCAGAGCCAGCATTTTATCCCTGAGGAAGGGACCTCAAAAGCCATCTATTCTAATTCATGCCTGTCCTCTCTGCAATGTACCTAACTAATGATTATCCAATTTTTGAAGACTTTAAGTGGAGCCCATTGTGTCCCAATGTAAGCACTTCCACTTTTGTAGGGTCTAGACTGTTAAGGATGTTTTCCCTTACATTAGGATTAAGTATACCTCTGTAACACCCTTCAGTCAAGCATTTATTAAGCACCTACTGTGTACTCAGCAGTATATTGCAGACCAGGGATACAAATACACAGAATGAGACAGACGGTGAATATAAATATATACAAAACAAGTGCAACTTCTGGTTCTATTTCTTAGGTCTGGCCATTCAGCCAATTCCATCTAAATTGTCTAGCCCACAATCTTTCCATCTCATTCATAAAATTTGCATGATGCTTCATTAAAAGCTTTGCAAAAATCTAAATTATATCTATAACATTCCCTTGATAATTGTTGGCATTTACTTAAATTGGCATTTATCGAAGGCAGCCTCTAAGATCATCCAGACCCTTTCTGTACATTATCTCATTTGATTAAACTGTTTAGTAAAACAAAAAAGGAAATGAGTTGTGACATAATCTGTTCTTGAAGCCATGTAGCACTTTTGTGATTTTTTTTTACATATTTGCTCTCTGTTTAACATCTTTTGCCTTGAATAATGCAGCCTAGAATTTAAAGAACAGCATCATATTCAGCAGGTCAAAAGATCGTAGATTTAGAGCTGAAAGGGACGGAGAGGGGTCATCTCAATCACCCTCCCACGCATTTTATAGATAAGAAAACAGTCACAAAAAAATCAAGTGACTTGCCTAGTGTCCCACAGGTATTAAGTGGAAGATCAAGATTTGGAACCCAGGGTCTTTAACGACAAGTCCAATATTCTTTCCACTGCATCTTACTGCTTCTAGGGTAGGTCCTTGGTACTTGTCTCCTACGGAAGTGCTTTGTGTCCCACCCAGTCAGGACAACCAGGGTCACGCCTTGCAGTCCTCCCTTGACTCAGTGTGATAATTTGCAGGTGTACATTAAGAATGAATTCAGCCTGGCTCATATGCTATGCTCAGCTTCACAGCATCAACCTGCCAATGGGAAAGGAAGCATGGGATTGACCCGTCATTCCAGGCCTGGCATGGATGACCCAGAAAAGTCCTCAAGAGGACCTCGGAACGGTGTTGACCAATATAGTTAGCAGCAAGGCTTGTCCTTAATTCTTACCTTTAAGTGGAAATTCATACGTGCAACTTGAAGAAGTAAAATTTAACACATACAACCGATAAGTCAGCAGATACTTTTTGATCATCTTCCCTAACAACTTAGTTCTATGTGATCTAAAGGTTGGAAAATTGTTTTAAGTACATTGATTTTTAGAATCACCCTTGTGCGGTAGGTACTATCACTATTCCCATTTTGCAGATAAGGAAATCTAGGCAAAGAGAAAGCCATTTGCCCAGGGTCATGTAGGCAGTAACTGTGTGAGACAGAATTTAAACCCAGTCTTCCTGACTCCCAAGTTTAGTACTCTCTCCACTATGACCTGCCACCTGTGGGGATACAATGTATTAAATAGGGCCCCTTTCCTCAGGACTTCATAATAGAGTAGGGGAAACCACCTTCCAAGATAACCATATCGGGCAGAATGTAACAATGGTCAAATGCACCATCGGAGTAAAATGGGATGAGCTGAGAAGGAGTTTATTGAGCATTTTTCTTCTTTTTTTTTAAAGAGAGCAATTAGTTCACTTCCATCTGCGTTGACTCGATAGTTCTTTCTCTGGATAGGGACATTTTCCATCAGGAATCTTGGAATTGTTTTAGATCCTTGCATTGCTGAGAAGAAACAAGTCTCTGGAGCACTTTTCTATTTAAACAATGATGAATCGTTTTTCCACCACACTAGAACTGGATAATTTTAAAGTGAATAACTTTATGTTGTCATTCAATCACGCCCAACTCTTCATTTGAGGTTTTCTTGACAAAGATACTGGGTTGGTTTGCCTTTTCCTTCTCTAGCTTATTTTGCAGATGAGGCAATGGAGGCAAAGTTAAATGACTTGCCTAAGATCACATAGCTAGTAAGTGTCTGAGGCAGGATTTGAACTCAGAAAGTTGTCTTCCTAACTCCAGGCTCAGTACTCTATGCACTGTGCCACCTAGCTAGGTAAAATTATAATGAGGAAACTGAGCCCAAGCTGAAGAGAATTACTAAAAGGTCACAAAGTCATATGACAAAGCCAAGCCTAGACCCTAGCACACTTAACCACCACATTATTTATGCTACATTACAGTTGCCTTGACACTGTATAGAAAACATTTTGGGGAGAAAGACCAAGCCTGTTCATGGGCCCACATTTTATCCAATTGAATTTCATAGCAGGGAGTCCTATTAACAGAAGAGAAAACAGTTGGAGAAAAGCAGAGACTGACATAAATCATTTTGCACAATGGTCATTAGAAGCAATTACTATGTTGGCAAGTATAGCTGGTCCTTCCCTGAATAAATTTTTATTTATGTTGCTATTATCTTATTCATTCATTCATTTTATTCAACAGTCATGAGTACCATGATAAGCTTATTGCGTCAGTCAAAAGGACTGCATAAAATGCTAATAATTAGAATGAAGAAGGCTGCTATGCTTCTCCTCTGCTCTTATGATTTCACTTATTTAAAATGTCATAAATATATTGCACTAGCAGCATGGTCGTTTTACTGTACATTTTCAGTCCCAATGTCTTTTTTTTTTTTTTTGGCAAATGTTTGAATGATGGCTAATAGTTAAATCCTCTGTTGTTATCGATGGCTATTCGAAGGACTTCTTCCACTCTTTCCATCGTAGAATATGGTGGGAAGTATAGAAAACAAAAACAGGTAAGTACTCTTGGAAGACAATCTTCCTTTAAAGATTCAAGATAGATGAAATTTATTCCCAAAGTTTCTGCTTGTGCTGGAAATCTGTCATTTCCTGTAAGAAACACTTTAAAAGAAAATAAAATTAAGTGTAGTTTTTAAAACATTGAGCACAAACTCAAAGTACAGAGAAGAAATGCTA
Source organism: Petaurus breviceps papuanus (assembly GCF_028583685.1). Classification (NCBI taxonomy): domain Eukaryota; kingdom Metazoa; phylum Chordata; class Mammalia; order Diprotodontia; family Petauridae; genus Petaurus; species Petaurus breviceps. Next base: position 16,445,425 of record NW_027185655.1, on the reverse strand, counting down.
TTTGTCTATTTGGCAATTATGTTGAATAATGTGCATTATTATACTTTTAAAAAACAGCTTATATACCTTAGAAATCTAGAAACAATAACTTCTTTAAGGATAAATGTGACAATGAGACAACATATCGAAATATGTGTGATGCAGCCATTGCTCAGGGGAAAATTTATATCTAAATGCTTACATCAATAAAAAAAGAGAAAGAACAGACCAATGAATGGAGCATGCAACTAAAAAAGAAAGAAAAAAACTAGAAAAATAACAAATTTTAAATCCCCAATTAAACACCAAAATAGAAGTGTTAAATTTGAAATCAGCTCTTCCTGACTCCAAGTCCTAATATCTATTTATTCATTATACCACCAAGCTACCTCTATTAGTAGCTATATCTTGGGCTGACACTGGGAATCAATAATAGAGTAGAATAGTTGGAAGGGAGTGCCCTGAATTGCTTTTTGGCAGTTATTTTAATGTTCCCAGGCTTCTCCCTAAAACAAAGACTCTTTTTTTTCCACTACCAATATTTTTCTGGTGTTTTTGTGTGCCTGTGAGTAGTGCAACATTACAGTCCCCAGACAATTAATATTTACATTCACAAAAATTGTAATAGAGGTGTGTAATGGAAATGTAAATTTTAAAGATCTTCCCTGCCCCTAGGCTAATGTGCACCTGGAGCCTGGAGTAAGAGGCTTGTTTTTCAGTAGATACTTCTTGATTGGCCAGTGAGTCAACAAGGTTGTTACATTCTCTGAGCCAGGAGAAGGCTATATAAGCCCTGATGTGTAGCTTTGTTTTGGGGCTCACTTTGAGAAGTGCACTGTGATTTGATCTGGATTATGGGAAGCCGTTGTCCAGAGCCCCCCTGGCTTTCAAAAACCCAGATGTTGATTGGGTATGGATTTAATGGTTGGACAGTTTGGAAATCTGTCTACTTGATCCGTTTCTCTGACTTGATAATTCTGTCTGTGTATTCTGAAGTTCGGGGTGCTGACCTTCTTCCCCTGAACTAGGTAAATGATACATATTTGACTGATTAAAGTAAGCTTGTTAACCCATTTTGAGTTGCTTTCCTTTATCAAAGCAGATCCAAGAACCTGTGTTGGCAGCAAACCCTGAGGACGCTTGGGGTGCTTGCTGCTACAAGATGTGTGGTGTACATATATGACTATAGAACGTCACAAAGGATTATGAAAGAAAAGTAGTGTAAAACATGTCATTGAAGAAATGAATAGGAAAAGGAAAAACCCAAAGTAATCTAGTCCTATGATAGGTGCAAGTAATAAAGGATCTCTGTGCTTCATTTGGGGAAAGAAAAGAAGCAGTTACATAGTGTCTATTATCTGCCAGCACTGTGCTAAATGTTTTACCAATATTATCTCATTCGTTCCTCCCAACAACCCTATGAGGTAGGTGCTGTTATTATCCCCATTCTGCAGTTAAAGAAACGGAGGCAGACAGAGGTTAAAGGACTTTTGCAAGGTCACATAGTAACTGTCTGAGATTGGATTTGAACTCAAGTCTTCCTGACTCCAAGCCTAGCTCTCTATCTACTTTGCCACAGAGATGCCTAACTGGTATACTTGTGACGTCAAGAAAAGAAAGGAAAACCTCTTCCCTCCCTGAATCAGGTTCATTTAATGTCCTCTACTGAGGACGTGGACAAGAGTTATGCAGCATGCACAGTCACTGATGGGTTGTAATCTCTATGGTTGTAGAAAAAGCCACATTAACAAGAAAAGCAACTGGAAATAGATGTTGCTTCACAAGGGAGATATCACTTAAAAAATAGATTTCTAAAGATCAATAACTTACAGAGGAATTCTTTCTTCTTTTCCAGAGACAATCTATGGAAAGCCTCCCAAAACATCACAATGGTAGGATGTGATTTATCATACCCATTGAAATATTGTGAATTCTTGAGAAAGAAAGGGAGAAAGAAAAGTATATTGAGAATATATAGAAATTATTTGGGAAATTTTGAATCCATTCTGCTACTACATACCTCTTCAAAACGTTTCCAGTCATAATCTGGGTTTCCAGTTGTCATTGCCTTAAGCTCCTCAGGATGGAAAAAGTTGAGTATCTCTTTTGTACAGACTTTGTAAAATCCCGTTTGGAACTCCTTATAAATCTTTTTCACAGATGTGTTAAAGATGTAATTAATACATCTGGAAACAAAATCTTCCCTTTATGGAAGCCAGAAGATGATTTTTATTAATATATAGATATATAAGTTTCTCTCTACATACACACACACGTATCTATATATTTGTTACTTTGTTTTTTTCTTCTCATCTTCCAATTCACACTTAAATAGAACATAGGATATTTTTACACCTTGTATAACCTTGTAAAACAGAGGGGATACAGAAACATCTGGCAACTTAGAAAGTATTTGAAGTATACAGAAGCAACAGATGATGAATCACACAGGGACAGGATAGACCTTTTAAGAGTGATTCTTATGCCACAGTACGGCCATTATCAAAAAATAACAGTAATTAAACACTTATGTATAACATACTTAACACCTACTTCAATAACCTTTGCCATAGAAAAATAGGAATATTGTTACCATATCTTAAGAGGGAATAGAATCCTGATAGACTGGTAGTTTGTCTTTTCTAGAAGGTCTTGTCATAGCTAAAGAGAGATCATATAAGGACACAGAAAATGAACTAAGAGAAATTCTTGAGAGGATTATTTTAACTCTTATCTTGAGGGGGGGAAAAACTTTATTAAGAGAATGGCGGGCCTGTGCTGAGTTGAGAAGTCAGAAAGAAGTAGCAGTGATGGCTAGGGATGATTCTGGTAGTCAACTTTCTCACAGAAGATGGATTTTAGTTTATTTTTTTTAAACTTGGAACATATGTTTCTCTCTCTTTTCCTCCCTCTAGGTATGAACATTATACATACATACATGTGTGTATGGTCTATATATGTGTATATTTACATATACATATGCATATATACATATACATACATTTATTATTTATATGTAGTATTATATACAAATGGGCAACTACATAGCACAGGGCATAGAGTGCCAAGCCTGGAGTCAGGAAGATTCATCTTCCTGAATTCAAATCTGGCCTCAGACACTGACTAGCTGTGTGACCCTGGGCAAGTCACTTAAACCTGCTTGCCTCCATTTGTAAAATGAGGTAAAGAAGGAAATGACCAACTGCTCCAGTATCTTTACCAAGAAGACCCCAGATGGGGTCATGAAGGGTCAGGCACAACTGAAAAATGACTGAACAACAATATATACACAGCCCACATCTCTTTGTGGTAAGATTTTGGTTTTGAGCTTATGGGGAAAGAGGTTTCTCTAGTTAAATGTTTAATAAGTGAAAAACTAATGTGATCCTCAGAACCATGAATGAATGAAAAATGAATGAAAATTGTTATTAAAGTCTAAAAAAGTCTATTAAGCACTTACTCTATGCCAAGCATTGTGCTAAGGGCCTTGTCCTTAAGGAACTTACTTTTGTTTTTTTGGTTTTGCAGGGGAGAGGGCAGGGCAATTGGGGTTAAGTGACTTGCCCAAGGTCACATGGCTAATAAGTGTTAAGTGTCTGAGGTTGGATTTGAACTCAGGGCCTCCTGACTCCAGGGCCTGTGCTCTATTCACTGCGCCACCTAGCTGCCCCAGGAGCTTACTTTCTAATTGAGGTAATAAATAAAATAGAGAAGTGGTAGGCAGAAAAGGGAGTTATGGTTGGGAAGTCACAAAGAGGGTCAGTAGGACAATAGAAGAACAGTCCATCAGCCTCCTTTTCAGAGGCAGTGGGTACTGTTGATTTAATGATGAAAAGGAGAGAAGAGAGTATTTGTACTCCACAGAGAAAAATAGTCAATATGAAATCATAATCCTGGCCTAGGAAAGTAATTATAGATTAGCACATTATGAATTGAATATCTAAATACAATAAAATTTTATCACTTGAGGTAGTTATCCTCTGTAAAGCTGCCACAAACACAGAATTATTGAATCTGAACCATTGCTCCTGGGGGAAATGCAGGGTTAGGCTCCTGTGAGCCTCTGGTAACAAAATTTACTTTAGCACTTTCTGGAGTGATCTCACATAAAGACTGGCAAATTTTCTCTTCCTTTTTCTGGGTGTATTACATTGTGTGATTAATTTACACTGAACTCATGGTCAACACCACTAAAACTTATGCCTGAACAAATGTATTTTCTGACACTTATTTTCTCCACAAGGCACAGCCTAGCCTTCTTGTACTTAGGAACACTAGACAGCACTTTAGTACCATGTTTGGTGGTCATTTTAAACAGCAAAATCACACACACACACACACAAAATGAGGAAAATGTAGCACTAAATAGGAGAAAAGGATATTAGTTTATAGTATGAGGATTTAAAAAAGAAAGTAGAGCATTGCCTAGTTCAACCTCAGTGGGAAACCAGCACTTTAGGTGACAATTTTTTTGATGCTCTGCCCACATCCATGATGCCTATGAAAGTTCTGTGAGTATGATTTTGGAGTTATAAATAAATTTTAGTGAATAGGCAAATTTCTAAATATGGAACCTGCAAAGAATGAGGATTGACCTGATAAGTTTGAGTGGGTGTATTTTGATGACTTTGTGTTATTGCATATAGATTGTGAAAGATACAAGAAACTTACTATTTCTTATAATCTAAAATAATAATAACAATAAAGGTTTGACTTACCTTTCTGAAATAACTGAAATAAAAAATTAATAGTGCTAATTTATTAAGTCCCTAATGACAGATTGAGAATATTAAAAACAGGTATTTATTTCTACTATACCTACTTGTTGCTTTTGTCCACAAGTATTTCTCTTCCATTTGGAATCAGATTGATATCTTTCTTGTCCCAGTATATCTAAAACCACAAATGCATTCAGGTGGCAATACGAAATAGTGATAAGGATAAGGAACTGATAGGAATTTAAAGATCATTTAATTTAATCCAATTATTTTACAATAAGGAACATTTTATCATTTTATAATAAGGAAATAGCTTTAGAGAGATTAAGGGATTTGCTCAAAGCTACCCAGGTAGCAAGTTATAGTGTAAGATAGTAAATTGATGGGGTGGCTAGGTGGCGCAGTGAATAGGGCACCAGCCCTGGAGTCATGAGGACCTGAGTTCAAATTCAGCCTTAGAACCTGACATTTAACTAGCTGTATGACCTTGGGCAAGTCACTTAACCCCAATTGCCTTGTCTTCTCCCCTCAAAAAAAACTGTAAAATGAATATTAAATTGAGAATAGGAAGAGATTTTCTCTAAAATCATAGATTTAGACACCTTAGAGGTCAACTCATCTAATCTTCTCATTCTACAGATGAAGAAACTGAGTCCAAGAGAGGTGAAGTGACTTGTCTGAGGTCATACAGCTGATAAGCATCAGAGACAAGATTCCAACTCGTCCCCTTCGATTCCATATTCAGTAGTTTTTCTTATTATGTCACACTTCCTCTTTTTCAGACAGCCCTCTGCGATTCAGTGATTTCCACTTAGGTCCTGGGACTCCCGAATCAGTGCCATTTCCTGGACATAACACTACATCCATAACCATCTCCCATCCTTTATGAATAGGATTTTTTCTTAGAGAATATTCCATAATTGAGAGCTAAATGGGCCCCTTTATTTAAAATAAATATAAATATAAAAAATTTCCAACACGGTCATTCTTGGATAATGCTGACTGCAAAATACACTTTTAAAACCTGAATTATCTAGCTGAATTTTTTACATTAAGCAGACAAACCAGACAATTCCTTATTTGTGCTTCATTTTATATTAGGTAGACATATCTTCTACCAAACAAGGAAGACAAACTGGCTTATTATAGAAAGTAGCATTTCAGTAAGGGGCACTCTAAGTCATTGTGATAGGCAGACATGTTCATCTATATACTATTTTTCAGTAGTACTTACAGAAAAACGTAGGTCAAATTCTTCTATGTCGTCAGCATTTTCATCTAGAAGTAACTGCAAATTGCTGAAGGAAAAATAATTTGAAAACTTTAAAAAGCAAAAGAGTGTCTATGTGAAGTAAATAGTACTAGTATGGGGTAGCAGGTAGAACATTGGTGTCTTTGTAGTATGACTCACAATTCTCATTCCAGGTCTGCTATTATCTGACCCTCTGGATCTCAATGAACTCATCTGTAAAACGAGGAGGGTGTGCTAGATTCCCTTTGAGTCCCTTCTGGCTCCCAAACCTCAGAATTCCCATAAGAGCTTCAGCCTCTTGCAGACAGAGTTCTAACCTCAGAACTCCATTGCAACTGCTTTCTCAGTGCTAATTATGATGACTTTTGATCAGTCCTCATTTTTCCTGACTTCTATGATACTTTTGAAAGTGTTGGCCACTCCGTTCTTCTGGATACTTTCCCCTTAGCCTCTATAATTCTCTTCTTTCTAACTCTCCTACCTGTCTGTCTCTCCTTTTCCACCTTCTTTGCTTGATTTCATCTGTCTCCCAACTCCTAAGTTTGGGTGTCATAGACCATGCTTGTGAATGGACAAACTTCATCATCCTGCAGGATCCCAGCTGCCTTAGTATTCTACTTCATCCCTCCCCCTGCCCTTCTACCTGGAGAGTGGGACCATGAACTCCAAAAGCCTCCGTTGAAGGAGGGAACTGAGCTCAGCAGCTGCACTGCTTTGGGACTTCTCTGAATCCACCATGCCCCTGCATTGGGAACACCGTGAACTTTCCCTGGTATCCCTTCCACTTTTTAGCTTCCTTTTATGTGTTGTCTTCCTCCCTTAGATTAAGTTCCTTAAGGGTAGGGACAATCTTTTTTTTTTTTTTGGTCTTTCTATCTCCAGTATTTAACACAGTGTCTGGCAAATCGTAGAGGTTTAATTGTTGGTTACTGACTATTTATTGACTTCAGACATCATCTAGTATAAAAGTTTCATCTCTCATTAATGCCATTCCCAACAGAGAACTTCAAGAGGACCCCATACCTTACCCTCTTGTTTCCTAAAAAGAAAGGATATCAAAGTCTGACAGTTCCAGAGTTGTGAATTGCCTTGGCGATTGGTATTCCTGGCACATGCATCTTACTACTATTGTACTTTAAGTGTGCATATTTGCAGGAAAGTGTGTCCTTGTTTGGGGGGAAATGCTTTGTAAGTAATTACTATTCTTGCTATATCATTTGAGTAAATATCTTTGCTGAAGAACTGAATCTACTCTACTAGTTGACTGTTAAAGGGTAACACACTAGTAGGGATTTGTGAGCTATAGTGTCAGAAGGAGAGACACTACAGAACCTTGAAAATAGCAGTAGCCACCCTTCTGGGAAACCAAATTCCCAGTGCCAGTGAAAGTTGGAGGAATAAGTCCAGAGGAAGTGTTACATTGCTCTAGATAATTAAGCTTACTCACTTGCCCAATTCAGGACTCAGCTCTTGCAAATCTTCCAGTGAGGGTTTTTGATCCAAAAGTTTCTTATAGAGAACTAGTGGAAAAGGAAGGTTGGCTACGTTGTCACAGACTATGGAGAGACCACATAGTACTCCAAAGAGAAAATAACTTTTCTTGTTTAATTTAGGCTGAAAGAGAAAGGAAAGGGGGGAATTATGAACATTTAAAACTCATTATACTGATTTTTGAAAATATTACTATACATATTTGGTTTAGACAAAATTGTTTAAAATCAAATTACAAATTAGAATAAAAGGTCCAGTTACAAATCACAATAAAAATGGGTTTGAGACAAAATGATTATGTGTGGTTGTATTCAAACGCAAAAATATTTTCAAACATGGTGAAATGTTTCTAGTTCAAGGAACACTGTTGATGGCACTGAGTTATTCTTCATTTCACTCACAAAAAGAAAATTAAGCAAAAAATATAGTCCAACTAAAATGTTCGTAATTAATATTGATTTTTTTCCTTAAAATTTAGAGTGTACACATGAGAAAATAAGACTAGCTCAGTCTTGGGCTGCATTAAGCCCTTATGTGAAGTACTGTGGTCAATTCTGGGGGCTACAAGTTAAGAAAGACATTAACAAGTTGGAGAATGTCCAATCAGGATGATGAAGGGCCTCAAGTTCATGTTTTGTGAAGGTCAGTTCAAGAAACTGCACATTTGGCCTGGGGAAAACATGACTGGGGGCTAGAGTAGAACATGATAGCCATCTTTAAGTATTTAAAAGGATGTCGTATGGAAGAGAGACTGAACTGGCTTCATTTGGCCTTAGAGGGCAGAACTGAGAGCAGTGGGTGGAAATGTCCAAGAGTCAAATTAAGACTTGAACTCAGACAAAACTTTCTAATAATCAGAGCTGTCCAAAAGCAGGATGGGCTGCTTCAGCAGTTACTAGGTTCTGTCGTTAAGCAAAGGCTAGACAACCACATGTCACATGTATTACGGTGGGGATTCCTTTCATATGTAGGCTGGTCCCTTCTCAGGTTCAGTGATTCTGTGATTTCTTCTGCTAAACAAAACTGTGATGAAGTCATGTCACTAATAAAAAAGGGGACAAATGAATATCTAACTACATATAATAAGGACAAAAGAAATGCATATGTGTATGTTTGTACATACATACATGTATATGTGTGCATATGCACAGACACATGCAATTTCAGTTCTCCCATTGGGATAGCCCCAAGAACAAAGAGAAAAGATTTGATTGCACAACCTGGGGAACATGTGACATATGTCAGGTTAGCTTTATACCAAAGATCATTGTTCCCATAAGGTAGGACTGTGTTTAGAAAGAAAGCTATGGATCAGACATGTTGATTGCTACTATTTGTTTTGGGAACAGTAGAGGGAAAAAGAAGGAAGGGAGAAAGGTACTCTCAACTGTGGCCAATCTCTCCCTCAATTTCTGCAGCAATTAGACCAGAAGAGAAATGTTTATATGTGTGTATGTATCCGTATGTATGTGTGTGTATATATACATATATATGTATATATACATATATATAAAACTAATAAGTAGCAATAGAACTGATTTTCAAGTCAGAACCCCTAGATATTTATGGGAATTAATGTTAAATAATATAATTTATGGGTCAGTACTTTCTCTCCTGAAACCCCCAAAACAAAGAAATCAAGACTTACATGGGTAGGAAACCAGATTAGGGAAGAATTTTCAGAATACATAAACATTTCATATTCTGGTTGGATCATCTCCTTAAACACACAATGGAAAAATTCTCTCCTGATTCCTCCATGTTCAGGATAAGTTTCTCCAGTTATTGAGATCTAAGGAAAGAAAATGATCAGACGTGCCTTCAAGTTCATAAATGACTTGCAGTTTCTTTAGCGTTCAACACATTAAGTCTTAATGTAAATGAATGGCTACTTTTGTGTATTCACCTAACTTGAATGAGATTATAATGACACAATAAAGCGAAGAATTGGAAAAATGCTTTTAGTACATTATATATTTTTGGTTTTTGTGATGCCCCAACTTCACCAGTTCCATCTCCATATCAATGATTAATGATGACCAGGAAATAATGCTACCAAACAAATCTCTTCATCACAGAAGTAACAATGTCATCTTGATCCATGTTTCCCCAAGTGAAGAGAATATTATAGAAGTATCCCTGAATTTAAATTTTCCCATAGATTCTGTATTTTTAAATAGAAACCACTCTTATAACTACACTTAAAAATAGTTGAGTGCCATAGAGTGCTAAATCAATTAAAGACTTTGATTATTAATTTATTTTTCAGATTTAATAAATCAAGGTGCAAATATAATGTTAAATAAGGATGCAAAAATATATAGCTGCATAATCCAATGATATATCTCAAAAGTTATATTTGGACACTCTACAGTTGAGTAGACTAGGTTTTTAACATCAGAATGGGCAGATAACTCCACAAAATATTTCCCATGGAAAACACTCTTCTTCCTTTTTCTCATAGAATTTGGGGAATGTCATCCGTACATCCGGATCTTGCTTTATAGAATGAAAACTCCTTGAGGGCAGGGACTATTTCGTTTTTGTCTTTTAACCCCCATTATCTAGCATAGTGCTTGCCATATCAGCCATTTTTTCATTCAACCCATCAAGAAGCATTTATTAATTGTTAAGCTCTGGAGATACAAAGAAAGGGGAAAATGTGGTTTCTGCTCATTGGGAGATCACATTCCAATGGGAGAGACAACATACAACTAATGATGTACATCGCAATTCTAGAAAGTAATCCTGGAAAGTAGTTTTAGGGGGATGGGCACTTGAGGTAGGATTTGAGCTAGATCTTGAAGGAAATTAAGAGGCAAATATGAAGAGGGGGAGCATTCCAGGCTTGGGAGACTACTAGAAAAAAGGTACTCAGCTGGGGAATGTGTAAGGAACATCAAGAAACAGGGTAGCAGGATTGGTTGGTTGCTTTCCTTTGTTCTCTAAGAAGACCAAAATGACATCATTGCGTTGGGTCAGGATACAGTGAATATGTCTGACTGTGGTTGATCAGAGGTATAGAATGATAGTAGCAATGGTAACACCAGCTAAGGGTATTTTTTTTTAAGGATGAGGGGTAAGTACTGGTGTGTTTACAGGCAGGAAGGGCTCCTACTAGTGGGTCTGTGAGAGCCCTAGGGAAAGATTGAAAGATTAGGAAGATAGAATGAAGATTAGAGAATTAATGTGAATTATAGTATAGTATGTTTAATCAATGCTTGCTGACTGATTTATGAATATTGTCATAATTGTTCTTCACTGGCTTTCAGTATTACAAGAGTTCAAGGTGGTAAGGACACCATCCCTAAAGTAGCGAGGGTCAAATTGTTTTGGGGCTTTATAAACAATAATCGCTTCTATGGTTATATTCAGAATAAGCAGAGAAGCAGCCAGTTCAACATACAGTACTAAAGCTACATGCTACACAAAACAAGCTCAAGGTCTGTCTTAGAACAAAAGGAAACCTGTCAATCTTACCCAATCCTGATCTATAATTCTAGCAATAATCTGTTTAACGATTCATTCAAGACCATGCCAGATCCAAGCAGATCGTGAAGTAAAAGACAACTGGGCTTTGCTTGCAAGGTAGAAATAGGGCAAATTGTCATTTCCTTTTATTCTTATTAGGGTATCTTAAATAGGCACACCCTGTCATAGTTGTCACCCGAAACTCTGAGAGCAACTGAGGAGCCAGGAAAAGCTCAAGATTGAGAATCTACAAGAGAGGAATAATGGGTAGAAATGGCTTCTGAGAATGCCAAGATAAACCATGCTATCTGGATATTTTCCATACAGAATCCCTGGTGAGAAAGCATACTTTACCATTAATTCCTTCTTAAGGTCGTTGTCCACAACTTGGCTTAATTGACAAAGGGTATCCTCAACCAGGTGACTCCGTCTGACATTGAGATAAAGTCCATTCATCACATTTAATCCCGGTATGGGGTTTGGCATAAAATTTGCAAAGTTATAAAATACATTTGGAAGTATTGTACCCTAGAGAAAATAAAATAGATATTTCCCTTCATTTTTCCTTTTCTCAATTATGACTCTTAGTAAGGGTTTCAACAGTGTAATGAATTGGTTTAATTTATTGGCAAGTCACTTATTTTCCTTGAGCCTCAGTTTCCTCAACTGTAAAATAAGGGGTTAGACTAAAAGGGCTCAAAAGTCCCTTTCATCATGATAAATGCTGGACAGGATGTAGAAAAATTGGAACACTAATACACTGTTGGTAGAGTTGTGAGTTGATTAAACCACTCTGGAGAGCAAACTGGAACTATGCCCAAGGTGCTATAAACAAGTGCATACCCTTTGACCCAGCAATACCACTTATGGGGCTGTATCCCAAAGAAATCACAGAAGTGGGGAAAAGACCCATATGTACAAAAATATTTATAGCAGCTCTTTTTTGTGGTAGCAAAGAATTGGAAGTCAAGGGGATGCCCATCAATTGGGGAATGGCTAAACAAGTTGTGGTATATGAATGTAATGGAATACTACTGTGCTAGATAAGAAATGAGGAGCAGATGGACTTCATAATAACCTGGAGAGACTTATATAAACTGATGCTGAGTGAGAAGAGCAGAACCAGGAGAACTTTGTACACAATTACAGACACATTTTATGTGTGATGACCAACTTTGATAGACTGGGCTCCTTTCAGCAATGCAAGGTTAGAAGACAACTACAAAAGACTCACGATGGAGAGGACCATCCACATCCAGAAAAAGAACTACAGACTCTACAGATTGAAGCAAACTATTTGCTCTCTCTTGTTTGTGTTTTGTTTTGTTTCATCCCTTCTTTCTCATTGTTCAGCCCGTCGGTTATAATCCTTTACAACATGACTAACATTCAACGTGAAGGTATTTGGAGAACCTATATTTAATTACAATGCCACTATGGGGGGAGAGGGAGGAGAAAATTTGAAATTTAAGAGATTGTGGAACTGAATGTTGTAAACTAAAAGTAAATAAAGACATCAATTATTTTTTTAAAAAGTCCCTTTCATCTCTAAATCTTTGATTTTGTATTTTATGTTTATTATGGTCGTGTGTGCTCTGTTCCCAACCATTTAAGAGAAAGTAAGATGAAACATATTATTTTGTATTCATTGATGAGTATCAAAATAACAAAGGGAAAAATTGGGATATGGTAAAAATTTGAGATCATTCTACTCTGGTGGTTGTCTAAGGGTTATCTTAGCCCCTTGGTGTCAGTAAGTGAGATTATCAAGGTAAAGTCTGGGTACTCAAGTGCCTGGTAATTATTTCTAGTTATTTTCAAAGTGTCCCAAGATTCAAAAATCTTCTAGTTCCTCTTTATGAAAATTTGGTTACAAGTTCAGTATGTAAGTGATCCACCAAAAAATCCTTCTATTTCTAGATTGTGGATTTTTCTTCCATTACTTTCCTCATTGTAACAAAAATGACAAAAGGATAAAGAAGTGAATCATTTTCTGTTAAGACAGGTTTTCTAGACTTAATATTACTAGACATATAATTCAGTTTGAAGGTATGGTGAGAATTATATCCTAAGGCCTTGCACCATGCAATCTAGGCTAGTTTTTCCTCCAAAGTCATGGATGCCACTCTAAAAAGCTTATTTGGATTGGTATGTTGCCCAACTTCCCCATTCCTATTCCAGCAAAATCCTCATGTTCACACCAGATTAAAGAATGATCAAGAAATCAAATGAGAAACCACATCATCTATCCCAGAAATTCACAAAGGGTCAGCCAAAAACCCATGGAAAAACAAAAAGGGGGGCCCTTCAGCAAAGCAAATACCAGCACGACTATCAAGGTGAGACATATAGCTTGTAAGGTTCTATGTCCTGACATGGCAAGAGTAGATGGCTCCCCTGAGCAAGCTCCAGAGTGGAGACCTTGGAAGCCTTAGGGAGCAACAGGAAGTACCAATGTATTATGGTGATCAGGATATCCCAGGTAAAAGGGTTCCAGAGGAAATTCATAAGACCCTTAAGGATTCAACTCTCAAACACACCTATGAGAGGAGAGACATACTTATTACTCCTTCAAAAGAAATTCAACTTGCTTTTATTTTCACTTCACATGTGTCACTTTTGAGTAATGCACTAGTTCTTTTCCACCCACATTCAATAATATGGATGGTGTTTATATGAATATTATTATTTCTGCTATTCTCTCTTGGGTAGTAATTAGTCTAGCTTGTCTTCTTTAACATACAAACTTAAGATTCATGCTATAAATATTTCATAATTATCTATCCGACCTAGAACACTGGTATGAACAGCAGACTTTTAGGAAATATTTTTTGGTGATGATAGTGAAGAAAATGGGCATACATACCAGCTTATTTAAAAATGAATTTGCTTTCATCATATTAATTTTGGAAGCCAGATCAAAGACAAAAGGAAAGTGTGCAAATATGACAGGACTCTTGGCTTCATCTGAAGAATTCTATAATTAAAGAGAAATTATAGTATTTATGAGCATCTGAAAAAACAGAGAATTTCTACTCAATTATAGTATCTTAAGTCTCTCCCACAAGTCTTTTGGGACTATCTTGTAAATCAAGGGTTCTTAAGTCAGAGCAATGCATTCGTTTTATACCATATTTAAAAGTAATTGGTTTACTTTGTAATCCTAGGTAATATATTACCCATTTAAAATTAACCATAAAGGACATATGAAGAAGGATGCTATCTGCATCTAGAGAAAGAACTGATAAATAGATCATAGAATAATTTTATATTTAGATACATATATATGTATACATGTCCATATGTGTATACATATATACGTATGTGTGTGTATATACACATACACATCCCTATTTGTGTCTAACAGCAGCAGGCAGAAGGAGAGGGAAAAAAGAAAAAAAATAGAAATTTACATGATAACTTTATTATATATTTAAAAGGAATAGCAAATAGTACTCATAGATTTGTATTTTCATGTGCAATCATTTTTTTAATGATACTATGTTAAGGAAAGGATTATTTTATAATAAAAATAAAATAAAAACATTTTGAGAAATCTAGAGATTTCACTGGGAGTTTAAAGAAGTTTATGACACAAAAATGGTTAAGAATCCCTGTTCTGAGTACTTCTAAAACCTGGAAGTATTTGTTAGGAGATAGTTATTCTGAGAAACTATATAAAAGGCACACAAAATGAATCCTTTCAATGTACATCATATTTATTGATTCAATAATGAACCCAAGAAGTCTGGGCTTATCAAAATGAAGAATAGAATTGTATAATAGAATAGTTATAATTTTAAGAGCTCAGATCCATTCACCCAGAAGACCTGACCTGTCAGGTGGGCTAAAGGAAAGGTTACACTGGATGCAACATACTTACAGTATGATTTTTCCAATAATACCATCTTCCTACATCTTGACAAAAATCCAGCCAACTGCAGAGTTTACTGATGTAAAATGTACTCTCTGGAACTTTATATTTAGCCTTCTCATTTACCTTAAACAGAACATTTTTCTTATGAGTGTATTTTCATATCAATAAACAGTATAATCAAAAAATTTTTTATGGAGATTCCTTAATCAGGCTAAAGAAGGGCCAACCGATTGGGTTCATTTTTCAATTTCATTATATTTTCACTGATGCCTTTTGTTCTTTCATCCTATTTATTTAGTCCTTTTCCCTCCCTTATTCAGTTAGTCAACCCTTTGATGTAAAGAGGGGGAAAAAAATCCAATTCCGCAAAATTAACCAACACATGAACCTTTCTGATGGTACCATTAAGCTTTACACATTCCACTTAGCCTATAGCACTTACAGGCACTTTCTGAGCCAAATCCTGGAAGTGTGGATTCAGACTAGTCTCCTGTAGTTTTTTGTTCACTTACACCTATTTCACGGAATCATAGATGTAGAGTTGCACAAGAACTTAGAGGTCATCTAGTTCTCTCACTTTTTTTTAGATGAAGAAACAGAGTCAGAGGTTTGAAGGGGTGTCCAAGTTCATCTTGAACCACTGGTTCTCAGAATTCAGATTCAGATCCTCTGGCTTCAAATCCAATACTCTTTCTATGGCACTGTAGTGCCCCTCAGATCTGTGTGGCACAGATTCCGTAGAGAGTTTTTATTTATTTTATTTACCATAATGAAGAATCTGAAACTGCCAGATATAATTTCTAGAGAATTTTCTGGTATGACTCCAATATGGATCAGCATTCAATCTTTCCATTCCAATCCTGCCCTCATACTTGGAGACTTCAAAGGCCATACTGATGTTTCTTCAAATTCTCTAGATTTTCCCTGAAATGGCTCCTTTCTGCTAAATGAGTATCTCTCCATTTATATTTTTATATTATATTATATTATATTACGTTACATTACGTTACATTACATTATATTATATTAAGCCTAATCCCGGGGTCTGATCCAATGGAAAAATTTAAGAAGTCCAGAATCTTGTCAATGAGCACTTATGACTCTTGTGTTTTGAGTATTAATTTTATGTAAAGAAAACAAATAGCTGTCCTATATTTGTTCTATATTATGTATGAAATACCTTTCTAATCCCATCTTTTTTTGTGAGACCTTAGACATTAAAACAACAACTAAGTTTTAAGCCATTTTCCCAGGGCCTTCAAGATGGGAAGTGTGTGAAAAGGAGCCTTACTCTATTCCTTAGTGCTCAGGCTCATCTAGGAGCTTAAGAAGGACCAAATATAGTTCTTAGTGGGAAAGGTAGACCCTGCCCACGGATCAGGATCAGTCTATTGTTACACTGAAAAGCATGGCCAGAGAGAGTGCCTTTGAGAGGTAATGGAGGATAGAAGAGCCTGGCATGCTATGGTCCAAAGAGTCAGACACAACCGAAAGTCTGTATGACAAAAAATGGTTTCTGTGAATGCGAGAAGATGGACAGAATATAAGGAGAAAAGGTCTAGGAGGAAGGGAAATTTGTCAGCCATACAGAAAGTACAAGGGAAGGAGTGTTCAGAACTGAATTGGTTCTTAGAAGGGGCAAGGCAGAGGTGGATGGGCATAAGAAAGTGGGGAGTGGATCCAGGGAAAGGAGTTTTTGCCGAGGTTGCTCACAACTATGAAAAACAGGAACTGGGAAAGAAATAAAGGAGAGTCTGTTAACCATACAATGCTGGATTTATTCACCTTCCCCCTACCTTGTTCCAGTCTTCTTACAGTTTACCTTACCCTGTGAAGCTTTTTCAGCATTCCAAGGAGAGCTTTCATATTACAATGGTCCTCAACACTTTCAGACCAAGAATTCATCTGAAAGCTGATAGTTTGTTTGAGCATCTGAATCAATGAATTGAAAGACGATTCCTCCAATGATTCCCAACATTTCTCTGAGGAATATAAAGGTCAATTTATATTTTTTAAATAGACATATACATATATGTGGACATATATACACATATAAAATACACACATAAATGTGCCTATATGCATACAAGCAGTTATATGGCACTTTAAGATTTACATGGCATTTTACATGTTCTCTCTTTTGATTCTCTAAAAATTCAATGTTACTATTATTATCCTAATTTTATGCAGCCGAGGTTATGACTTTCCCAGGCTCACACAGCTAGGAAATGTCTGGTCATATCTTCTTGACTATGGGTCCAGAGTTTTTTTCTTCTCTCCCCCTTCCCCACTCTAGAGATGGCTACCATCAGACACAAATAAGTGTATTGTGTATATATGTGTGTGTGCGTATATGTGTATGTGTATATATATATGCATATGTGTATGTGTATGTATATATATATATATAACACCATTTTATATATACTTCTATTTATCTATTCTTCTTCTAAATGCAGATAGCATCTTTCTTCATATGTCCTTTGTAGTTAATTTTGATATTTATAATAGTCAAAATGACTTATATGCTCAAAGTTCTTCTTAAAACTATTGCTATTACTGTATACAATGTTGTCTTGGTTCTGCTAATTTCGCTCATCATTATTTCGTGCAAGTCTTTGCATGTTTTTCTAAGATCATTGAGCTAAGATTGATGGCACCTCCCACTCCCTTTGTTACACAGACTCAGAAGTACATCTTTCATTTCTGTCTTTTACAACCCACATCCACTCAATTGACAAGTCCTTTCGATGATTCATTCATGATATCTTTTGCTTTGATCCTCTCTTTTGAACTTTTAATGCTATGACAGGCACCTTCCTCTCCTATTTCTGCTTATACCGCATCTGCCTTATCCAAAATCCTACCCTTGTCTCAAGACAGGTAATAGAATGCTAACCTCTTCCTGAAACCTTCCTTGAGAGTCAATTACTTTAAGTCACCCTCCCTCCCCAAAGCACTTTATACTTCCTTTAGGCACTTATCCCATTCTAACTTATGCTATGATCATCCTGTATCCCCCCAAATGACTGACACCCAATAGGTACTCAATAAAGATCTGTTAAATTTAATTTAGTTGAATAAATAGCCCATATATGACATACCTTTCACCGACTAAATTCCACTGGAATTAAAAACAAAATTGCATAATCTAACAAAACTCACTGACAGTTACATTCCCATATAATTACTTTTTAATTTATTATTTTAAATATCAACAAAGTCAAATTAATTGTATTCTTTATCATGAGTAGAACACAACTGATGTTAAAGTTGAGTTTAATGGGAATGTTTACTTATGGTAGACTTGAAGATAAATTATACTAAATGTAATTGATCTTACCCAGAACTTCTGAAGACTGGTCATTTATTTTACAAACAACTTTTGTGAATGGGACCACTAGAGACTTCCAGTTCCCAGGTGTATGCATTACAGGACATTTTGGGAGTATAAGGAAAATTGATAAAGCTTCCTGATGTGGAGAATCCCATGGAAGGACCTTGAGCATATAATCTCTGAGACATGCAGTTATCTGTAGTCAAAAACATATTGATAAAATATTCAAATAACAATGTTTACTAAAAAGGGCATAGTTAAGGACAATGACATGTGCCAGAAGACTCATATGAAAGCCTCATCTTCAATGCCACTACAATGTACAATATTGGTAAAACAAAACAAAACAAAAAAACTTAATCTTTCTGGAATCAATTGCTCAAACAGTTTTCCTAAACTTTGTTATATACTCTTAAAAAAATTTTTTTTGAAGGGAATTGAAGTTAGGTGACTTGCTCCAGGTCATACAGCTAGTAAGTGTCTGATGTCACATTTGAACTCGGGTCTTTCTGACTCCAGAGCTGGTGTTCTACTATGCCGCCTAGGGGCCCCACATCTTAATGGCAATTGTGTTTCCCATTTAACAAGGTGGAATGTTGAAACGAAAAGCTTAAACCGCAGGAGCCAAAGTCACACAAAGTAAACTATGAATCCAATATTACTATGAAGTCTTTCAAATAGAATTCTTTATACACTTGAAGCTGCTGTTAACAGTTTCCTTAGAATGCTAATACAGTTTGGCCTCCCTACTTTGACCTCAATATCAAACGTACTTTTCAAAGGAGTAATTTTTGTGAATACAAAAGAAAAAGCTGTTGTATGCTACTTATTTATAAAGAGAGGTACTGTAGCATAATGAGTTTAGAAATGGGATTAATCGGGGCGGCCAGGTGGCTCAGCGAGTAAGAGCACCGGCTCCAGTGTCGGGATGACTTGGATCAAATCCGGGCTCAGATACTCAGCACCACACCCAGAAATAACTGGCCGTGTAACCTTGAGTAAGTTACTTAACCCCGATTGCTTTAAAAAAAAAATAAAGTAAGTCAATAAATTATAAAAAAAAAAAGAAATGGGATTAATCAGGTGTACATGGAGTCAGGTTCTGCTGGATGTGTGACCCCTGGGCAAATCTAGCAGTGCTCAGGCAAATCTCAAAGACTAGAAATCACAGAGGAGTTGCTATTCTGCATGTGTGGAAGGAATTTCTTCTCCTAGGAGCTCCCTAAATTGATAAAATAACAGGGACAAAGTTTTTTTAGAAGAAATACTATTTTTTCTTTTAAAAAAATGAATCCATGATTTCTCAAAGCACCTGTTGTGCTCAGATATCAGCCTAAAATACTGTGATGTGATAACTCTGAAAGCAGGCATCTGACCTTCCTACCCAAATGGTCACCTGAAGGGGAGGGAGATAGCCTAGCTCCCACACATCTACAGCAGCAAAACTGTGGTGCTTGTGCCAGATGGAATAATGATTGAGAAATCCAGTGAAAATTATAGTAAATGATTTCTTCTACCTCATAAATGCACAAAAGGTTAGCCAGAAGCTCATAGGAAATTGGAAAACAGAATCCCCTAGCCAAGAGAGCACTGGTGTGATGATGTATGGAGCCTTCAATGTTGTGTCTGGAAATACAGCAACAATGGAGGGGCTTCCCTGAGAAAGTCCCAGTGTGGGGGTTGTGGGAGTCTCAGAAGAGGTAATAAACCATCCAGCATGATGTTGACCAGTGTATTGCCACAGTGTTCAGCCTGGGACAACCCAGGTTCTTGAGCTCAGAGGTCCTTAGAATTCTATTCTTAGATGTCGGAGAGGGCCTTGAAGAACCAGAGAACCTCCAAGATCCAGAGTGGGATGTAATCTTGGGAAATGGAGATCAGCTAAAATCCAAACCCAACTCAGGGAACTTGAGTCATAACCATGAAGGACAGATCACCCACCCAAAAGCATACCAAGGTGACAAAGTCTGACTTTGACATAAAGCCCTAATTCAGAAACTAAAACTGGAGAGATGAATAAATCAAACACCAACCAATATCAAAAATTATCACAGATCCCCTAAGAGAGGACCAACTTCATAATAATTTCCAGGATAGATTCAAAGAAAAAAATGAATTTTCCACAAAATCGACATTAATACCTAGAAGAAATGAAACAATAGATAACGGGACTCCCTGATAAGTTATACACCATACAGAAGTCAATCAATACTCCATGATACAGCAAAAAAAAAAGTTAGAACAAAAATCAGAAGATTGCAAAAATCAAAGAAAATGTAAGGTATCTGGTATCAAAACAACTTGCTTGAAAAAGAGCTGAGGAGAGAAAATTTAAGAATTAAAAATTTAGACTCCCTAAAAACTACGATAAATAAGTTTGAACACTATACTTCAAGAAATATAAATGACACAATAAAGATAGAAAATATCCATAATCACCTCCTGCAAGTAACCTCAATAGGAAAATCCCAGTAATATCATAGCCAAAATCTGGACCTACCACTCTAAAAATGAAGTACATATGAGCATCCAGAAAGAAACAGTTCAAGTACCAAGAAATTAGAGTCAAGATCACACAAGACCTGGTCCCCTTCTGTTTTTTAAATGAGAAAAAAAGTCTTAGAATATAGTATACAAAAAGGATTCTAAAGGATTTGTGATGAAGTATATTACCTACCCCCTGACAGAGAAATGATGGATGCAAGATACAAAAACATACATTTTTGGTCATGGGAACAAACATTTATGTATCAAGCACAAAACTAAGCACTTTACAAACATTATCTCATTTGATCCACACAACAATCTTATGAGGTAGATGCTACTATTGTTATCATACTTATTTTATAGTTGACAAAACTGAGGTAGACAGGTTGAGTGATTTAGGGTCACACAGCTAGAAAGTATCTGAGACTAGATTTGAACTCAGGTCTTCCTGGCTCCAGGACCCAGTGTTCTGTCTACTGCCACCACCTATCAACCTTGGGATTATTTTGCTTTTGATTTACTATGCTAATGTGTTATATTTTTTCCCTGCCTTTCCTTCTCTCCTTGAATGGGAGGAACAGAAGGAAGAAGGAGGAGGAAGAATTAACAACAGTCATACAAATAGTAATAATAAAAATAAAGGATCATTTTAAAATGAACAGAAGGAGATTCAGAAGCACAAACAGGATAGTTTTAAAAATAATGTGTGGGGGCAGCCAGGGAGCACAGCGAGTAAGAGCACCGGCCCCAGTGTTGGGATGACCTGGAGATCGAATCGGGGCTCAGACACTTAGCACCCACCCAGAAACACCTGGCCATGTAACCTTGAGCAAGTTACTTAACCCCAATTGCTTTAAAAAAAATAATGTGTGAAACATGTCATATACTTGTTTTGAAAGCAAGGAGTATGAAATGGAATTTCACAGAATTCTCTTTTTGTATGCTATATCTATGGAAATGCTCTTTTTTGTGTTATCTAGAATTACCCCCAAAAAATCTTAAATCATGAAAAGAATTGCTGTTCTTGCCCTTCTCTCTCTCCCCCATCAAAATCTAGCTTCACTGTGTAAATCTCTCTTTTACATCTTTCAATTTTTTCTTATACTAATCCATCAGTCCCATGTCAATATTCATGCAAAAGAGTCAGACTCCTTTATCACAGCAGAATCATAGTGGACAGAAGGGTCATCTTCCATCTCATTTTAAAAAGTCGTTTTTCTTGCCAATTTTGGCTGTTCTCACCTCCAATGAGGAAACAAAACTGTCACTCCTTGCACATGACATGATGTTACACTTAGAGAATCCTAGAGAATCAACTAAAAAACTATTTGAAAAAATCGACAACTTTAACAAAGTTTCTGGATATAAAATAAATCCACATAAATCATCAGCGTTTCTATATATTACCAACAAAGCCCAGTAGCAAGAGATAGAGAAATTCTGTTTAAAATAACTAGATAATATAAAATACTTGGGAGTGTACCTACCAAGACATACCCAGGAACTTTATGAAACTTTTCATACATATAAAGTCAGATCTAAACAACTGGAAACATATCAATTGCTAATGAGCAGACCAAGCAAATATAATAAAAATGACAATTCTACCTAAATTAATTTACTTTTTCAGTGCTGTACCAATCAAACTACCAAAAAGTTATTTTCTAGAGCTACAAACTATATTATAAACAAAGGGAATCATTTCTGAAATTACTGGAAACTATGCCATAAAACATATTACTTGCCTTCACATAATAATGTCATCATTTAATAATAATTATTAAGTAGTGTTTCTTTTTCCCCTTACATGAAATTTTAGAAATAGGATGTACATAGAAACCATCTCATTCAATTTACTTAATTTAAAGAAACTGAGGCTCAGTCTAGAGAAGTGATTTGCACATGAGTAGATAGTGGAAGATCTAGGATTCTAACCATAATCTAAGCTACCAATCTTTTCTTTCTATCCCACCATGCTATCAATGTTGAAAAATGTCATTTAGGAGTTTACTATACCAATGCCAGAGTTAGATCTTGGAAGGACAGTTTCAAATAGTCCATTTTAAGTGGGCAGGAAGAAAAAGTGGTAGGATCTTAAGAAATCTTCCCAGCTAACAAATTCTTCTGAATTAAAAATGCATTCATGTGAAATGCCTATTATTAAATTCCCATTCTACATCTGCTGAGCACATTTTACAAGTAAACACACATGTACAATACCTTGTGTGGTGAAATCTAGATTATTACCGTGTTTTTAATCCAGTCCGTCTGCATTAATTCCTCAAAGACATCTCTTGCCATGTGTAGGTCAACATCAATTGGAATGGCATCATCAGTTCTTTGGAAAAAAAAAATCATTGCCTAGATGAACTAGAGATATGTCCAAATACAATGTACTACTTCACTAGTTTATGTCTATATATAAATGAGGGGTTAGGTCTCCAGGTGCAATGTTTCTTCTAAAGCTTACAGCCTTCTATCTTTGTTTCTAACCATTTCCACATCATGCTGTCTAGACTCCAGGCACCATCCTCATTTCTCCCCAGTCCTGTATCCTACAACCTTGGACTTTACTAAGCTTTCTCTTCATCTTGCCTGGAACCAGGACTTCATGCTACTTCCTGTCTATCTCCACAGCAGGCTGATACATGTCTAATTCCCCTCTGCCTCCCCAAACACATGTCTTCCAGTTTTTTGTATGCTGATACCCCATTAGAGTGTAAGTTCTTTGAGGACACAGGTTACTGGCTTGTTTGTATTTATATCAACAGAGAACTTTGCACATAGTAAAGCATTTAATAGTAAATGCTTTTTTTTATCTGACAGCCCATTTGACATTTTTATGCTAGACTTCTTTCTCATATATTTCAAAGTGAACTCTTCAAAAGTCATGTGAAACTCTGCTGTTTATCTCTTGTTTATTCATAAATTGTTCACCATCCATAAGTCCTATAAGTAGTGTGTTCCATGTTCTTAAAATTTTCTTCTAGTATCTCTCTTTATAACTAGTTTGTGTATTAATTTTTACCTTATCTTGGTAAATGGTATAAGATACTGGTCTATGCCTAGTTTCTGCCATACTACTTTCCAGTTTTCCCAACAGTTTTTTTTTTTTACCAAATATGACTTCTTATCCCCAAATCTTAAATCTTGACATTTGTCAAATACAAGGTTACTATATTTATTTGCTGCTGTAAATTGTATGTCTATTCTCTTCCATTGATCTGTCTTTCTATTTCTTAGCCAGTACCAGATAGTTTTGACATTTACTGCTTTATAATATAAGTTTAAGATCTGGTACTAATAAACCTACTTCCTTTACATTTTTAAAATTAATTCCTTTGATAGTCTTGACTTTTTTTCTTCCAAATGAATTTTTTCATCATTTTTTCTAACTCAGGAAAATAGTTTTTTGGTAATTTAATTGGGATGGCATTGAATATTTCGAGAACAGTTAATCTTTAGAAATCCCTTCTGAATGTTCTTATTCTATCAATCAGCAAGCATTTGTTGCAGGCATCTTTGTACCTGTTTCATGTTAGGTAAAAAAGAAAAAATATCCTTCCTCAGGTAGCCATGTGGTTCAGTGAATAGACCAGACATGGAGTCAGGAAGACCTGAGTTCAAATCTAGCCTCAGATACTTATTAGCTGTGAGACCCTGAGTAAGTCATTTAAACTCTGTCTAAGCTTCCTTCTCTGTTAGATGGGGATAATAATAGTATCTCTCTCCCAGGATAAAGTATGATGATATGTATAAAGTGTTTTACAAATTTCAAAGCACTTATAAATGCTAGCTATTATTCTATTTCATGAAATTAACTATCAGGAGTATTACCTTTTCTTCAAAAAACTGGCAGTCAGACAAGCAGGATATGAAAATATCTCATGAATTTCCCTACATGAGGAAGAACACAAAGGTTAATTGAAACAAAACAAACTATAAAGCATATTTCTTCATGGTTCCTGTTTTCATGATCAGTTATAGCATAAATCACTGACAACTTTTCTATGTTGTGAGCAATAGGCAACTTCATATATATAAAGTCTAGAATAGTAACATAAATGAAGTTTGATTTTGGAGTTGTCCAAGAAGAATTTATTTTCAGTAGGTACAAATACATCTTACTTTATTTAGGAGACATTCCCTCACTCCCAAAAATGGTATGAACCTAGAGTTGTAAATATAAGATGTCAAAAAACAAAAATTAAATTTTACAGGAAAAATGATTGTTTCTTACTCATAAGATCACAGATTTAGTGTAATAAAGAACCTTAGAGGTCATTTAGTTAACGTCCATCTTTTACAGATGAGGAAACCAAAGCCTAGAAGGGTTAAATAATTTGTCCAAGGTCACAGAAGTAGGCAGATTTGAACACCAAGTCTATGACTGAGAGATTTTGTGCTTTACACTGTGCCGCAATGCCCCCTAGTGTTTGTTTTCTCTCTACCTCCCTCCCTCTCCCCCCTCCCTCCCTCCCTCTCTGTCTGTCTCTCTCTCCCTCTCTGTCTCTGTCTCTCTCTGTCTCTCTGTCTCTGTCTCTCTGTCTCTCTCTCCTATGACCCTCATCACCTCTTTGAACTTCAATTTTCTTACCTAAAAAAATTCAGATAACATTTTATATCACACATTCTATCTCAACATTTTAATGAGCAAATGGTAAGCTCTCAAGCCCTGTATAAGTAAGTTATCACTGTTAATCATGGTCATCATTGATAACAACATCCCAAACTGACTGTGGCCTTAGCAAGGTCATTGTATCTTCCTGGGCTTCAATTTCCTCATCCGAAAAATGAGAAGGGGCAGTGTGGGTCAGTGGAAGAAGCATTTGATTTAGAGTCATAAGATGTGAGTTCGGATCTCACTGTTGATAGCTAATACCTGTGTGCTCTTGGAAAAGTCACTTTAATTTCTCTGGGCCTCAGTTTCCTCATCTGTAAAATGAGGGGGTTGAATTAGGTGGTTACTAAGGTCCCTTCTGGCTCTAAATCAGTGGTCCTATTGATCAAAATCTCTGTAATGCTTCTTTCATATAAAAAATTTATGAGCTAGGGGCAGCAAAGTGGCTCAGCGAGTAAGAGCACTGGCTCCAGTGTCGGGATGACCTGGATCAAATCCGGGCTCAGATACTTAGCGCCACACCCAGAAATAACTGGCCATGTAACCTTGAGCAAGTTACTTAACCCCGATTGCTTAAAAAAAAAATTTATGAGCCTATTTTTCTATGGGGTATTCACAGCAAAGGATCAATTTTCTCTCTTCTTTCTTTGTCTTTCAAGTGATGACATATACAGTATTATATTCCGCTGGCATAATTTTAAACCCTGTTGTACAAAGGGAGAAAAAGTACAGAACAACCTTTTTGAATCCTGATACTCTTCACTTCCAATTTCCACTGTGGTCCATTTCTTAATCAGGGTTCGGTTCAGTTGGCTGATTTGCTGTAGGCTTCTTCCAGTGGTAGACGAAGAATTATCAACCTCCAAGAGGAGAAAAGGTGAGAAAATATGTGAACAGAGCTCTAAGTCTCAGGGTATTGCATATGATATTAGTGCAATGGCCATCTTATTAAACAACCAGAGGGGGTTTCTTTGACATCTCCAATAAGTCAATCACTTTGAATTTATTAATCTACTCTGAAATCAAATAAGTGATGTCTCAATCACTTCCTGGAAACAGAAAGGTTTTTTTTTTAAAGCAATTGGGGTTAAGTAACTTGCTCAAGGTCACACGGCCAGGTGTTTCTGGGTGGGTGCTAAGTGTCTGAGCCTGGATTCGATCCCCAGGTCATCCCGACACTGGAGCCGGTGCTCTTACTTGCTGTGCTACCTGGCTGCCCCCAGAAAGTTTTTAAATGATTTTTGAAAGTACCAGCTCTTGGCTAAATATTCTATACCACCTTCCAAAGGCAAGCAATTCTACATCATTTCTTTACTAATCATGTCCCTGATGCCAAATGAGGCTTCTTTGAAGAAGGGCTTGCTTATCTGAATCACATCATAAGTGAAGAAACATTCTATGTAGATGAATCACTGTTTGTCTTTAAAAGAAAATTAAGGGGCTGCTAGGTGGCTAAAGCGGCAGCCCTGGAATCAGGAGGACCTGAGTTCGGATTTGGCTTCAGACACTTAACAGAAAAAAAAAACAACTAGCCATGTGACCTTGGGCAAGTTACTTAACCCCAATTGCCCTCCAAAATAGAAAAAAAAAAAAAAAAAGAAAGAAAATTAAACATGAATGGTAGGATTATTAAGCTTTAAAAAAAATTGAACTTATTATTTCAATGGTAACAAATTCAAACAGAAACAGGGTTCTTGTGGGATGCATATGGATTTAGTTTAAAAATGTAATGTTATCCATGTTTTATTGCATTTTTATTCATTTTGTAAATTACTTCCCAACTACATTCCATTAGCGCTCAGAAGTATTATGGGTGGCATGCAGTCTGAAAGCTTGTCTGTTTGACAACTGTATGGTGGAAAGAAGATATAGTCTTAGAAAATTGTCTGGAAGCATTGAAAAGTTAAGTGACCTGCCCAGGGTCACATAGCAAGTGTATAAGAGATAGGCTTTGAACTGGGTCCTTACTGACTCCAAGGCTAGTTCTCTACCCATTATGCTATGCCTCCTCTCTCCTAAGACTAAGACATATAAAATGAAAATGTGTCATCTCGTGTAAATGCCCTATGTAAATATTTTAAATTTCACCACCTAATATAATGGCAAATTCTTCTATTATAAAATTGATTTTTGGTTTCTTGAATTTAGAGCAAAAATAAGTGAAGAATTTTCTAATCTACTACTATGCATTAAAGATGCATAAGAAAAATAATTTAATTTTACAAATTTAAAATTTCAATTTAAAAATACACCAACTGAGCACACATGCAATCTTCTTTATGTTTTGAGATAGAAATAAAATTTGAATATGAATCCATAAGGATGAAACAATGCTTTAACTACTGCCTTGTAAAGCTGAGCAAAAAATTAACAAATGAATCTGAAAGCATAAGAGATATACCTTTGACTGGATAGTGGTCACAAAATTGGCATCTGCTCCAGCAAATATATCTTTCACTTGAACATCTGTAAAGTCTGAAAGAATGACATAAAACTGAGTTTGTGTGTCCTTGAAAACAAGGGAAATGTCATGAATGAGGCTGGGATACTTTGGTGTAAATTAGGTGATGTTTATGCCTTTGATTCATGAACCTTCATAGAATCATGAATTTAGAGCTTAAAGGGACCTTTTAATTCATCCAGTGCTATCTTCCTACATTATAAATAAGGAAACAGACACTCAGAGAGGTCATGGGATTTATAGAATCCTAGCTAGCTTACCAGGGCCAAGATTCAGACTCCAGCCTTCTAATTCCAAATATTTTGCCCTTTCCCTTTGAATTATGTGTCATTTTGAACTTTATAAATACATTTAAAATTATGGAAAGGTCAATATGACATTTGTGGAGTTGTGGACTGATCTAATTAGTCTGGAAAGCAATTTGGAATCATACTAAGAAAATGACTAACGTGTTTACACTCTTTGTCTCAGAGATATCACTGTTAGGCATATTTCCTAAGAAGGTCAAAAACAGAAAGTCCTACATACAACAAAATGTGTATTTTTTGTAGTAGCCAAAACTGGAAACAAAGTTGATATCATTGTTTGGGGGTGGAATGAACAAATTGTAGAAGATGAATGTAATGGAATCTTACAGTACTATAAGAAACAGTGAATATGAAAAAAGCATAAGCCTTTCTCTAGTGCAGGTTTGGGAGGGAGGGAGATAGTTCAAAACTTTAAATACAACAAAAAAGAAATTAAATTTTTAAAAAAGAAAACATAGGAGGACAAATGCAAATCCAAGTAAGCAGAATCAAGAAAAAAACAACACACTCAATGAGTATATCAGTGTAAATGGAAAGAATAAAAAAAACAAAAACAAAAGCTGTGTAATTATAATGATTAAACTGGGCTCCAAAGAAGAGACAAGAGAAAGTACCTTCCTCCCTACATCGAAGAGGTTCCACATGGCGGTGGAACAATGAATATACCATTGGGCTGAGCTGATATATTAGAACTGCTTTTTCCCCCCTCTCTTTTTAGTTCTTTGTTAAAGGGGATAGCCAATCAGGTGATCAAGGAAGAGGGATAGATCTGGAAATGAAGGTAATGTAAAAACAAAAATTATCTACATAAACTTTCAAACAATTAAAGATCACAGATTTGTTGACAATAGGAATCATTGTGTAAGAAAGAGTTTACAAAATTTAGAATTTAAAGTTCCAAAACAAAAATAGTTTTGCAACATCTTGAAGGAAGAAGCTGAGTAATACCTCTCTTTCTCAAACAAAGAACAGGAAGTCCCCAATCCTCCTTCTTACCACTTGAGGAAATCAGGTTGCTAATATTGAAGTTCTGTTCTAGGGTGCCAGGTTGCAAAAGGCTGTACAGTTGACTTTGAGATCCACAACCAAAAGATACCACCTGGCCAGTGGTACAAGCATATGCAATAGTGTGATAACTGTTGGAGAAATAACACATTATAAATTAAATTATATTACCTGTTTCTTATTCTAAAGAAAGGTGAAGTTTCTTAGCAGTACAGTAATAGGTATAATTTCTATAGTATACCTAGTGCTGATGGGGTCATGAGGACCTGAACCCCTAAAAGGAAAAGGTCATAGCTTTGAAAGCAACCCAGCTCCTGAATTTTCCCATACATTTCAGTAACCCAGATCACTGGTGCCTCCTCCCAAGGCATCTGGCCCACCCCAGTCCACCTTGATTACTTAATTAGCTTACTTGACACTTCTCAATCCTATTTAGACCCCTTCTTTGTTACCTCCTGACCACTAGAGGCTATTTACCACTCCTTAATCCCACCCAAATTTTCTCACAGTCTTTTTCTGTATAAAAGCATCATTTTCACCCCCATTAAGCACAGACTCAATAGGAATCTCATCCACCCAACTGAGGTCATAATAAACTCACTACTTAGACTGAAAGAAGACTTGAGTGGTCAAATTCTTTCAAGGCAGACCCCCTGTGTACCCTTGTATTTCAGGGTTCCTAGCACCCCTAGACTACATCAGTGCCATATCAAAATTCCATCCTTAGATTGGTAATATCTATGAATATTATCAAATGCTTACATATTGAAGATGTAAATTCAACTCAATTTGATAAAACAAGTTGTAAATTCCTACAGTATACACTGGACTGTACTAGGCACAAGACATACAAAGATGAAAAAAAACATGTCCTTGGTCTTATTATCATTAACTTCAAAGATGTTTGATCTTTGAGCTATTAGGTTTTTACTGCCTGTGGTTCCCATTAAGTCCCAAATATTTTTATATTAGCTCTCATATGTGCAGTGTATTTTACTAGATATCATATGGTACATTAAAGATGACCCATTTAAGGCAAATGATTTTAAATACTCTAATTGAACTGGGTGGATAATGAATAAATTTTCCCTTAGAATAAGAACTTGCAAAATTTTATTTTATTTTTACCTAGCAATTATTTATAGTTTGAATTACACTAGTCTAACACCTGTTTCATTAGGCTCTCCCAAAGAGACTACAGATACTATTACTTTATCTTTCAGAGCCAATTTTAACTGGCAGTCTGGAGAGACTATTTATAGAATGATTCCTGAAGAGAAGCTGAAACTTCTTTTCCTGACATTGCTAGAGAGAAGCTAGAAAAAGACAGAAAGAGGAGAGATCAATTATCTTTATTGATGGAACTAGTTTTAACCTTTATCTTGCAAATACAAAAAAAAAAGAGCGTTCTTACAAAGTGTTGTAATGAACTTTTAAGTTCATGAACTGGATGATGTGGAACTTTGTTCTCTGAAGTGAAATCGTTTACTACTACAGTGATGGTAATCCTCACAGCTAAAATATCGTAAATAATATCTGTCTTTATTATTGATTTAATTATTAATTAATTAATTTGTTATTAAATTGCATCTTCAGTAACAATGTTTATTTGATCCTAGGAGAGTGAGGGATTAGATATAGAGACAAAGGTAATAACTGTTAGAAAGGAAGTTTCTCCAATATTAAATAAACTCGATACATTTGTGGGGACTCTTATCTTAGTGAATTAAGAGATGTGTTAAAATTTTACTAACTGAGCAAACACACAGACATATCCCTGAATTAATATATAGAGGTCAAGATAATAAAACAAAATGTAGAAACGGTGAGTCAAGTTCCAGCTTAGAGTTAGTCCAGTTATAGCAGCCTCTGTAATGGAGCCCTGAGCTATCCCAGCTAGACCGTGAGCTATTTTCCTCTTGTCTTGGCTCCCAGCTAGACCGTGAGCTTTCTGAACAGACTGGCACATACTTGACTTCTTTTTTTATTCCCAGAGTAAATTCTCAAGAAATGCATTAATTAATTTACCAAAGAAAAGAAAAGAAAAGAAAAAATTAGCAACTTTCCCTAACTGATGCTGTTAATAATTATAACTATAATTATGAAATAAAGATACAATTAACCTAAAAAAAAAGAAATGCATTAATTAAATTTAAAGGACAAAAAACATTTGTCAGTTATCTTTTATGGTTGAGGTGCTTAAGATAAAAAGATAAAAACAAGCCAGTCCCTCCCTTTAAGTAATTTATATTCTACTGGGGCAAATTATTTAGAGAGGGATTTAAAGATGATTTCATTGGTTTTGAGAACTACCTGGAGTTGAAGCTCTCTCTACCGATGGAGGCTGACACTTTCTCTGGTGACTTATTATCTTAGAGAGTCGGCTAAATGCCCAGAGTAGATAGATAAACATGAGACAGTTGGAGGAGGGGAAAAGCACAGCTTGGGGGCATCAGGAAAGGCGTTCAAAGGCATTAGCAGTGGAGATTAGGAGGGCAGGAATGCCTGTGCAAAGTGGGAGTGTCAAGTTCAAGGACAGTTTGGTTGAATTGTAGACTGCAGAACTGTGAAGGAAGCCTGGAAAGGCAGAGGAGAGTGAGATTTTGGAGACTTGAGGTACTACCTTGAGGAGTTTGCATTTTATCTTGTCCATAATAGGGAATCACTGAAAATGCTTTCGCTGAGCATTGATTTGAGCAGATTATTTTGACAACTGTTTGGATAATGTTGTTCTTTGGTTCAGTGGACCAACAACATCAAGAGGGTGATGTCTTAATTTGCAAGTGAATTAGATTTAAGTGAGGCAGAGATGTAGAAGCTCATCAGACTCACTATCTTCTCCAGAGTCATCAGAGTCAAGACTTATGTCAAGACAGCTGGCAATGGGGCGGCCAGGTAGCACAGCAAGTAAGAGCACCGGCTCCAGTGTTGAGAAGACCTGGAGATCGATTCCCGGGCTCAGACACTTAGCACCCACCCAGAAACACCTGGCCGTGTAACCTTGAGCAAGTTACTTAACCCCAATTGCTTAGGGGCGGCCGGGTGGCTCAGCGAGTAAGAGCACCGGCTCCAGTGGGATGACCTGGATCAAACCCGGGCTCAGATACTCAGCACCACACCCAGAAATAACTGGCCCTGGAACCTTGAGAAAGTTACTTAACCCCAATTGCTTATTTAAAAAAAAAAAAAAAAGACAGCTGGCAATGGTCCCTGAATAATGAATTACAGAAGAGAGAATAGAAATCGGAAGCTTAATTAAGGGTTTGTGTCATAGTTCAGGCAGATTTGATAAGGGCTTGCACTAGAAATGTGGCTGCATAAGTGGAAAGAAGAGGAGGGACAGAAGAAATGTGGACATGTCAACAAAACGTGGCAATTGATAGGATATGGGAGGTAAAGAAAGGTTAAGTTTGAATGCTTAAGTTAAGAGAAAGCAAAATGGCATGAACTATACCATTAAGTGACAAATTAAGATCAATTTGTCCTAATCTGAACATGAAGCCAAACAAACTGCATTTGAAAAACTCAATTGTTGAAAATGAAAGCTTCCTTTAAATAGTCATATATTGCAGGCACAAAAACTTTAAAAGGCATTGATACTGATCACCGTAAGAGTTTTTTTTTTCTGGATGACAAAATATCATATGAAGCTTTTAACTTTTGCCTATGCTAAAGGAATACAGACTGTTACCTTCCACAGGCTATTTGAGAAAACAAATGAGGTGAATCCACAATCTGAGGACCCCTCTTCTTAGAAACCAGTTTGCGCCCCAGCTGTCCAGAGTTATTGCTTCCAAATGTAAACACTTTACCATCCTGTAAAGAGTAGATCAGCTTTTGAATAGTAATATGGAATGAAAAATTAAATAAAGTAGTTTCAAGTAAAGGTAGATTTTTGTGTATTGAACATGCAAAACCCCAGTGAATTCCTAGATAGCTAGCTCTAGAGTAGTATCAACATTTCTCTATGTTTCATTTGTTTTCCTAAAATATAATTTCTCTTTAGAAGACCTCACTCATTAAAAAGGATACTTGTCACTGAAGGGGAATACTTCTTGCCTCTTGCCTTACATGTATCTATCACCTTTGTAAATGTTAAGAAAAGCTTTTGAAATCACAGCATAATATAAGGGGTATTTTTTTTAAATAAACATTTGAAATTCCATAAGCAACTTTCAAACAATATAATTTATTCTTAGTTTAAATGTGGAATCCATTTTCATTTGACTAGGAAAATTGGGAGAAAGGGGGAGAAAAAAGAAAAGCTGGCTCAAGACTGAGTCTCAAAAGCATGGGAATACTATTTGATGATGAATGGAATCTAGATAAACCATGAAGGAGAAGCTAGATGGTCACTTTCCAAAATGTAATACAGAGGATTCCTGCTGAGATATTGGTTGGGTCTCTAAAGTGGGGATTGACAAACTGTGGCCCAGAAAAATGTAAAAACAATTCTTAGCTCATGGGCCCAACAAAAAAAGGTAGTGTGGGTTGCAGTTTGCTGACTCCTGCTCAGAAGTCCTTTCAAACTATGAGATTCTTTAATGCTGTTACTCCATTTGCAAGTTGGGGTTTCATGTTAAAGTCCTTTCAAACTATGAGATTCTTTAATGCTGTTACTCCATTTGCAAGTTGGGGTTTCATGTTAAATGCAATAATGTATTGATTCCTCTACCAGTTCAAGCAGCATTAGACTTGGAGTCTAGAGAAATCTGAGTTCAAATTTTACCTCCACCACTTACTGGCTGTGCAAAATTGGATAAGTCACCCAGACCCTCTCGGTCTCAGTTTCTTCATTTGTAAAAGGGAATGAGAATAATGATAGTATCCACACTTCAAGGTTTAAAAGGACTTTTCAGCAGGATAATTTGAGTTTTATCTCTCTTTGAAAAAAATCACATCAGGTATTTGTCTATTTCATTAATTTTCCTCAGCTTATAGTTTTATTTATTAATCCATTGAATTGTTTTTCTTTTAATTTTATTAATCTCTTATTTGATTTTTTAGAATTTCTTCTTTGTTGCTTCATTGAGAGGGTTGATTTGTCTTCTGTTTGTGTTTGTGTGCATGTGTGTCTGTCCAATTAATTGATTTGTTCTTTCTCTTTTGTAAGCAGAAGAATTTGAAGATAAAAATTTTCTCTAAGGACTACTTTTGCTGAATCCCATAAATTATAGTATGTTACTTCAATTATTGTAATTTTCCTTGATGAAATTTTCTACTGTTTCTATATTTTGTACTTTGATTCACCAATTCTTTAGAATTAAGTTAGTCACTAAATAATTTTAAATTATTTTTTCAATGAACCTTTACTAAACATAGTTTTATTGCATTTTTCATTAAATAATATATTGAAATTTTCTACCTTTCTATATTTTTGGATGAGATCTTTATTCTTTAATACATGATCAATTTTTGTAAAGGTAACATAACCAGCTTAAAAATATATAAACTCTTTTCTACTCCCATTTAGTAATTAACAGAAATCTATCACCTCTAATTTTCCAAAGTTCTATATTCTTTTAACCAGTTAAATCTTTAGCTTCTTTGTTGTTTATCTTTTTGTTAGATTTGTCTAGATCTAGAAGGAGTATATTGAAGTCCCCCATTTTGAACTTTGACATAAGTTTTACTCAGTTTTGGAGCTGGAAGGAACTTTGCAGATAATCATCTAATCTAACTTCCTTGTTATAGCTAAGGAGATTATGGCCCAGAAAGGCTAAGTGACTTGTCTCTGGTCATACTCCTGGTGGCTGAAAAGAGAATAGAGCACTTATCTTTTGACTTCCAAGCCATAATACTCTCCAGATATTTCTTCTTTTTTCCTTTTAAATACAATAATACTCACTGTACACACACACACACACACACACACACACACACACACACACACACACTTTGTTATATTTCTGAGAAGCTTAAGTTTCTTATTACCTGGGTGAGGACAGCTGTATGTTCATCCCCACAACTGATGTATGTCACATGAAGACTCTTCAGGTTACCAATAGAACAAGGTTTGTAGATTTGCTCTATTGAAGGAAAAAAGAATTCCTATTATACATTTTAAAAGCCTCAGGTTTCATCTTTGTTAATAAGATCTTCAAGCAGGAGAAGAGGGGTGACATAGGAAAAAAAAATAGCCCATTAGCATCTCTGATTAGGGCACCTGAAGTCTTAGATATAGTCAGGCTTCATACCCATCCAAAACTCAATTATTACTGCCTTAAAAGCAACCAAGAATTAGGTTTCAAACTAGGTTTCTCAAAGTTTATACAATATGAGCATGGTTAGAGTGCTATTGGAAAACAAATGACATACTCTATTCAATTTGGGGAAGTTTCCATCGTTAACTACTTGGGAAATTCTTCAAGGTTTTCAGAAGATTCCTGTGAGAATTGTATAAAGGCCAATGAAAGTCAGATTGACAATTACCTCATCCCACTTAAAGCAAGTGACACAATCATATGTCAGTTGTCCACTAGGTATAATCAATCATAGGCCTTCGGCTCAACAAAAAAGCACTTCATCAACTTAGATGGCATTGAAAGTCACTGGATAAACTAAAGTGATATTACATAGGAAACCTGTTCAGATTAGTTGAGGGAAGTGATAATGTCTTGTGGAACTTTTACAAAACCAACACATTAACTAAAATTAGGGATTTTAAGATGTAGAAGCTTAGTGGTGAAGTTCCCAATGAAGACTGTCTGAGAGGGAATTGCTTCATACCAAGGACAGCACCTTGGCCACAACGATCTAAGTCTCTGCCTCCCCATCTCCGCCCGGTTGGAAAGAGAATTTTATGAGCTTTGAAGAG
This sequence comes from Petaurus breviceps papuanus, assembly GCF_028583685.1. Classification (NCBI taxonomy): domain Eukaryota; kingdom Metazoa; phylum Chordata; class Mammalia; order Diprotodontia; family Petauridae; genus Petaurus; species Petaurus breviceps. The sequence continues at coordinate 16,409,601 of NW_027185655.1, read as the reverse complement.
TATTGAGGATTTCTCATCTTTGCATTGGCACCTGAGCAGCAATCTCAGATGGAACAGCTGATAGCACTGTCTTCATTGAGAGCCAAGGAGAGACTGAATGAGATGAAACAAGGCAGATTCAGGGTGCTACAAGGAGCCAAGCAGAAAAGCTACACCAACAAGATGACTTTTAGGAGCCGTGAGTTATCTCCCTCCGTCACACATGCTCTCATCTTGAACCTACTTTCCCTTTGATTCTAATGGGAATCAAAGAAATTTGTTTTTAGGGAGAGGTGTTTCATCCTCATGTCAACTAACAAAATTAATGACAATAATTAGTGACTTCAGTGAAGTTGTGAAATTAATAAATCATCGTCATTCCTGAGGGAGTAGAGCCAAGATAGCAAATTAGAGGCAGCAACCCAGCCAACACTCCCCTCCAAAAAACTTTAAAATAACACTTCAAATTCCAGAGCAGCAGAGCCAACAAAAGTTGAGGAGAGACATTTTTCCAGCCTAATATAATATAGGAAGTTGGCAGGAGAGGTCTGTGACACTGAGGTGGGGGCCAATCCACCTGGTTCAGCACCAATAGTGGGCCTTTGAAGTGGCTGGAACTGCTGCAGAACCAGCTTCAGTAGCTGTCAGCCCAGAGATGCTAAGAGGGTTAGAAAGAGATTACATAGGACCCTTTGCTGGGGTACAACTGGCATTTACTGGCAACTCTGTTGCCCATGTGCAGTTCTGGGCAGCAGTTCTAGGACAGAGAAGAGCATTTGTGGTCAGTCATAAGGGAGCAGGGGCTTTTATTGAAATTCCAGGGTCAAAAGGAATGCTTGTGCTTGCAACTGCAGGGGACCAAGAGCCATTCATGGATAAATAGCAGTGCAGACCAGGAAAGCAGTGGACATACCTCTGCTCAGATCCTAAATAACACTTTTTTTTCCCAAATAATGCCTTGTAAACTTTTGTTTTTAAACTTGAAAACCCCCGAACTAGTTCTCAAAACAGCAGCAGGAAAAATCCTGAAGCTTGTGATGGTGACTCCTTACCTTCACCCTCACCCTAGAGCCTGACTTTAACATAAAGTTCAAAGTCAAGAAATAGACTGGAAAATGAGCAAACAACAAAGAATTTGACCATAAAAATCTACTATGATGTCAGGGAAGACTAAGACATAAATTCAAAAGAAGACAATAATGTGAAAACATATACAATCAAAACCTTAAAGAAGGGGTGGCTAGGTGGAGCAGTGACTAAGAGTGCCAGCCCCAGAGTCAGGAGGACCGGGGATAGGTTCTGGCCTCAGATACTTAACACACACACACACAAAATAACTGGCAGTGTAGCCTTGGGCAAGTTACTTAACCCCAATTGCTTAAAAAAAAAGTTAAAGAAAGGGGCTAACTGGACAAAAGCCTAACAAGGATTCCTGTAAGAGTTAAAGAAAAAGATAAAAGGAATAGAAGAAAAATTAGAGCAATGCAAGAAAATTATGAAAAGAGAATTAATTGCTTGGTAAATAAGGTGCATTCAAAAATACTGAAGAAAATAACACCTTAAAAAAGAAAATTGGCCTAATGGTAAGAGGAATAAGAATTCACTGAAGAAAAATCCTTAAAAAGCAATATTGGCCAAATGGAAAAAGAGATACAAAAACTCACTGAAGAAAACAATTCCTTAAAAATTAGAATTGGGCAAGTGGAAACTAATGATTCCATGAGACATCAAGAAACAAAGCAAAGTCAAAAAAATAAAAAAATAGAAGAAAATGGAAAATAGATTGAGAAGAAATAATGTAAGGATTATTGGACTACTTGAAAGCCACAATTTTTTTAAAAGAGCCTATAAATAATATTTCAGGAAATTACAAAGGAAAACTGTTCCAATATCTTAGAATCAGAGAACAGAAATTGAAAGAACCCACCAATCGCCTTCTGAAAGAGATCTCCACACCAAGCTTCTTTCATAACTGAGCTTTCAATTGAAGAATCCTTTATAAAGCTGACCTCTCACCTTGAAAAGACAATGTCTTATTGGAAAGACAAAAAAAAATTACCTGATGCATTATTGCCTCTGAAGGCCAGCTGGCCTACGTTGTTCCTTCCCCAGCCATATGAAGTACCAGAGAGAGACAGGGCAAAGTTGTGAGCCCCTCCTGCTGTAACTTGAGCCAGAGGAATACCATTAAGAGATTTCACCCACTGAGGTCTGGCTTGGAAGGGAGACTTTTCCCCCAGGCCTAGTTGGCCATAATCATTCTTTCCCCATGAAAATACTTTGCCATCTGCAAACACACACAAAAGAAATAGTTTCAAAATTTTGGGTTTCAGCTATGCTGCAATACTAAAATTGACTATAAAGCATCTCACAATAGTATACACTTTTAAGAACATGAGAGATAGCAACTTGGGGAGTTGACTTAAATAGAGGTAGAGTGAAGGAAAAAGAAGATATAACTATCTATCATCTTTCTACTCTGAAACTGAGGAGATAGATTTTTTTTTTCTTTTTCATGATGTAATTGTTTGTAGATGGATTTTTTTTTTTGGATGTAGGATTTCATTAGTCTAGGGAACTTGCAGTATAGAAATATCTTCAACTGATGCAACTTGGAAATTCATTTGCAACTTATCCAGTCCTAGAGCTTTTAAAGCCTGAAGCATTAAGAGGCTAAGTGACATGAAATGGTTAAAAGTATCAAGGTACCTTGAATCTGGAATTCAAGGACCTAGGTTCAAATCCACTTACTACCCATGCAACCTTGTCTCACTTAAGCTCCCTCAATTTGACTTTCTTCATATGTAAAATGAGGAATTGGACTAGACATTCTTTAAGGTCCATAACCCTTTCTTAATATATATCACAGGCAGGACTTGATTCCAGGTCTTTCTGATTCCAAAACCAAGATCTTTCCATTGGGATGGATACTTTGCCAAAAATTAGACTCACAAGTCTACTCGTATGATTAATGACTCATAAGTCATTAATTTGATTTATAACACTTTGTAATATCTTGGAGAATTACCAATATTTTCCAGATCAAAAAAAGTTAGTTATACCTAACATATCTTGATAGAATCTTTAGCTCATAATCTGTTATTGATTTGAACAGTTCCACTTATTGCTTGTAAAATGCAGCAATCCTCCTTTGAGGGATGCACAGTGCAGTCATACTGTATCATCGTTCTAAATCTGTTCAGCTTATTAGGGAGTGGTTCATGATAGCCCAGCATGAGGAATCAGAAACCTCTCTATGGCCCTGAAGAGGTTGCCCTACAAAGAACCAAAAATGGATAGAATAGCCAGAGTCGATGATTTTCAGTCTTATTATAGAAGGAATAAAAAACAAATAGGGTTCTACAATGACTCAAAATACACAAGAAAATATATGCATATTTTCCCTTCATAAGCAGTCTAGATAAAGCACTACTCCCCTTTGCAGTTTCCATATGTTCTCTATATTTTTCCACCTATAAAATGTAAGCTCCTATTGAATGTAAGCTCCTTGAGGTATTTCATTTTTGTTTTTCTATCTCCAGTGACTAGCAGCACAGTGCTTGGTATATAGTAGGTGCTTAATATATGCTCAATGACTGATGCATTAGAAGTACCAGTTCAGTAACCTACAAAGTGGATGCTTTTCCCCAATGTGTGCAAGTTCAGACCAAGCTTCAGACCCAATGCTAAAAGACATCTCATAGGACTGGCAGATATACCCAACTTACAGAGAAGACATACTAGTTAAGGTTAAACCATTAGCAGATTTCTTTTGGAAAACAAAATTGTGATGAAGTCATGTTACTATATAGTAAAGGGGGGAAGTAAATATTTAACTATACATGCTAGGAAAAAAACATATTTCTGTTTAATGGTAGCCTTGGGGTGGAGGGAGGGAGAAAAAAAAGAAATTTATATGATAACTTTATTACATACTTAAAAGGAATAGTGAATTATACATAATAGATTTACAATTTTATGTGCAATCACCTTTTTAAAAATTCCACTATGTTATGGAAATGCTTGTTTTATTTCATACATTAAAAATAAAATAAGAAATAAAAATTAATAAGTAAAATTAAAATGAAATAGACTTTTTGAAGTTGGATAGTCACAACCTTCTTAATTCATGAAAAATAAATATCAACAAAGTAAAATATGTCAATTATCAAGCAATTTTTTAAAAGCAAGCATTTATTACAAATTAATTATCATGAAAACAAAATTAACATGAAAACTTTTTACCTTGTGCCAATGCTATGGAATGATAATGTCCACAAGAAACTTGTATTATTTTGACACTGGAAAGATCCTGAATTTCCCTTTAGTAAAAAATGATGGGAAAAAATATTTAAAAGTTTGCTAATGCAGTTCACTGGTTAAATAGCAAAATGAATCCACACAGTAGTAATGTCCAAAAATGAATGTATTTTTCTGCATGCTGAGTCCATTACTTTTCTGTCATGTCTGATATGATTAATCATAAGTCCTCTAGTGGTCATTGCATTGAATAGAGTTCTTAGGTTTTTAAAAGTTGCTTTTCTTTACAATATTGTTGTCTTTGTATAATTTGTCCTCCTGGTTCCATTTACTTAACTGTCAGTTTATTCAAACCAGGATTCTCTGAAATAGTCTCATCTTTTACAATGGTGGAAAAAATATTCCATTACTTTCACTACCACAATTTGTTCAGCCATTCTCAAATTTTCTAAGATTCAATTTAAAGCATTACCTTAGATTTTTATTTCTCCTGCATGTTTCCCTAAAGAGTCTGATATAGCACTACACCAAACTCTGTGTGTATGTTTGTTCATTTTGGATAAAAGTGAGATTAATCTGATGCCAATTCCTCCTGTCCTTTCATCTACATTTGTACAGTCTTCTCAAAAACTTCAGTTACTGGGGAATACCAAGTTCCACCCCCTTCTTCCTCCTTTCTACATTAGTCTAATCTTCCTTTTGCCCTTCCTTCTCTTTTCCTTCTTCAAACCCTCAAAACAGAACCAATTCACACCTTCCTAAAACCTTGGCTTTTCTCATTCAACTCCCATGATGCTCTTTAAAGATACCAAGGTTCTGAAGAGACGTTTATTTTCTTCCCTATTAAAATGTTTGCACTACGTCATTACACAACCCCTTTCCAGTTGCTCAAATAAATTTACCTCTTTAGATTTCTTTGGACTCTTGTATTTGTATTTCAAAGTTCCTACTCAACTCTTGTCTTTTCAGAAATGTCTGAAGGTCTTTTTTCCCCCCTCTGCAAGGTATTCTTGGCTATAGGCTTCACTCCTTGCTTTTTGGTATACTTGTATTCTTTGATCCTCTCTAAGGCATTGTGGGAGTTGAATAAGAAAAATCAAGGTTTTGGGAGGGTGTGGATTGGTTTTGTTCTGAGGGTTTTAAAGTTTTGGGGGTTATCTTTTTTTGACACAGGGATACCCTAGCTTTCCCAGCTGGACATGCGATGGTCCACTCATAGCCCAGGCTCACCAAGCATCACAGGAGTAGTAACCTCTTGTTTCTAATATGGGCCAGTTTACCCTTCCTAAGTCAGTCTAATACTCTGCACCGCCCCCATACACACACCTCTTACACTTGAAGGATTACCCTATTGGTAATTGATTTAGTGTAGACACTTGATCCTGACCAATTTGGCCAACTGCAGCTCATGATTTCCTGGTTACAACAGCCTCATTCTCCTCCTAGGAGCAAAGATTAAAGGCATGTACCACCCCTGGGTACTTTTAGTGGCCTCTGCCTTCCCAGGTTATCTTTAAGTTTCAGAATACTGAAACTTCAGGGTGCTTTCTAGAATCTCAGGACAGAGAAAAAGCTCAGGAAAAGCACTTGGGAACTTCTGTGTCCAGCTTCTCCAAGTGCTGACTCTCACAAAATGTTTCATGTTTTGATGTTTTCAGGATCAACTTCCCGGGAAAGTATAATAGTGGTTATAAGTTCTCTTTGTTACCATGTGTTTTTTAGTCTTCTGTGTTTTAAGAATTTTAAGTATGTGGAGGAAATGAATAATTCTCCTTTACCTGATCTATAATGTATATTGAGTACCTTTCTATTCCTTTTTAGGGAGACCTGGAGTATAAGCTAAACCTAGGCTTTCAGTAACTTTCCTCTGGGTTTTGAGGTAGGGACCTAAAGAGTCAGAGAGCAAGAAAAAAAAGAGCCTGACCCTTCTATTTAAAAGTCAGACTCCCCAGGACTGAACCCAGTCCATATACATATATTCAAGAATTAGGGGGTAACCTTAAGAAGGAGAGGGCATGTGCCTGAGGTCCCAATGGGGAAGTAGTGGTTTTGTGTTGTTATAGATATGCTATCCTTTGTTTTGTACTTGCCACTCAGTATTAAGATGGACAGTCCTTGAAGAAATAACTAGGAAGTCCTTTCCTTCCTAGTATTAAAATTTGCCTTAGAAAATTAATGAAACAGATAATTTGTACACAATTGTACACAATTGACTATTATTACATTTATCCTCACAAATTATCTATAATGATATAGACAGAAAATGGAGACATAGGCTTATAACGCACCCAAAGTCACATCAGAATACTTACTTTGGAATAAAATTTTGTTTCTTAAATTCTTTGATGCCCAACTGCCCTTCAGAACCAGATCCCCAGGCGAAGACCTTTCCTGTTTTACAAAGGGCCAAGGAGTGTTCTTTTCCACAGCTGACCGAAACAACTGTCTGAGTCTCCAGTGCCCGAATAGGTGCTTTAGGGAGTGGAGGGGGGAAGTCACAAACTTATTCAATTTAACCACAGGTACATTTCATTTATGATCATTGAAACACTTTTTAAATGCACTCAAGGGAACAGAGGGAAGTTCAGCCAAGCAGGCCACTTTTGAAAGTATCATGAGAAGTTTTGCGATATATATGTATACATGTTTATATGTGTGTGTATAAATGTGTGTATATATATATATAATATATATGAAAATGAATTTCTGGACAAAAAAAGAATTTTGGCGTTGGATTTGAAATGCTGTACCTCTCAAAATGACACCATTTTAAAAAATATGTTGAGGAACTATAAAACCATTCCATATTATCACCCGAACTTGGTGCTAGCAAAGATCATCAGAATAACATATGTAAAAGAAAGCATGACTTGGACGATATGACCTGAAGATTAAGGTTAATTTTCTTTATTATACAAAATTTTCATAATGTACCTCACTACTTGAGAGTTGGCAATGGTGGTGTATAATTACATACTTCAAGGATATTGGTACATTCTTTGACCAATTCGTATGGCAATGTGTCTTTTGAGAGAACTGCTTTCCAGAGCTGCTTGGGCCAAAAAAATCATCACGTTGCTGCCAACTATCAGGTTGTTAGTACTGGATGCCTTTCCATTTTGGCAGGACCTGCTAAAGCGTGGATTCTATTCATGTAACCTCCAAAATTTAGGGTTGGCTCCATCCCATAATTAAGAGGACTACTTTAAGGGTGGCCAGGTAGCACAGCGAGTAAGAGCACCGGCTCCAGTGTCGGGATGACCTGGATCAAATCTGGACTCAGATACTTAGCACCACACCCAGAAATAACTGGCCATGTAACCTAGAGCAAGTTACTTAACCCCGATTGCTTTAAAAAAAAAAAAAAGGACTACTTTAGAGGAAAGAGGAGAGTGGTAAGTACATCCTGAAAAAAAAGGGAAGGGGCATAGACTCCCACTTGAGAAGGAAACAAGATCAAGATTCTGGATTAAGTAGAATTTTATTTTGTGCCTTCCTCCCAAAAAGAAAGATCGCCCTTCAAGCCTACCTAGATTATGCTTCACAGTCTTTCCCCCCATTACACTAACAATTTCTGGACCTTACATGGTATAAAAGTGTCATTTATTTAAGCATCCAATTCGCCCTGGGTCATTATCAATTTACCAAAAAACCTGTTTCAAATATGTAGTATCTGCAATCTCTCCCCAATCCATTTGTCTATTCACTTACATCTTTTAAAAATTTTCACCAATAAATCCTTGCCCCATCCCCCCAAAGTCAAGCCTGGGGAAATTATTTGATGGATGTATTTGGAACTCTGCCTTCGATAATCGGGTTCCTCTCTGTAGGTAGGCAGAAATGTCTCAGGAAGGGAAATGATGACATCAGAAAAAGGAAAACGAAAGAACTCCTCTAGTTTTGTTTCTCAGTTTCATTTCGCAGGACCACTGGAAACTGAAACTAGTTGTACTCATCGATGGCAAACGCTCATCGACGCTCAAAGATGCAGCTGTGGTCCGGCTGGTGATGGGTAAGGAGCCCACCTCCGTTAATCTCACTTGCTACCGAGAGAATTCAGTTCTCTCCTCAATCTATTTCTTCAAGCTCATCATCATTAACTTTCTTTATTTTTTAATCTTTTTTATTCAATTTTCAACATTTATTTTTTGAAAGATTTTGAGTTCCAAATTTTTGTCCCTACCTCATTCCCCCCTCCCCAAAACGGCAAGCAATCTGATACAGGTTATACACATATCCTCTTTCCCCCCTCCCCCAAACCGCAAGCAATCTGACCCAGGCTATACACATCATTAAGGGTTAAGAGCGTCATTAAGAGCCCAAGGCTCCGAAATTTTACCCAAGTCCGGGCTCCGCCACCCCAAAGCTTTTCCCAGACCCAGCTCCTGGCCATTCTTACCTGGCCTCACACACTTGCGGTTTTCCCTCCTGCCCAGCTGCCCACAGACGTTGCTCCCGCAGGACAGGATCGAGCCGTCGGACAGCAACAGCAGCGAGTGACACTCCCCGCAAGCAGCCTGCACTAAGCGCTCGCTACCCAGGCTGGTTCCTGGCCGGCATCTCACCGGTCCAGCCTTGGCCCTCTGCTCTGCCTCGATGCCCAGCTGCCCAGAGGAGTTGTCGCCCCAACAGTAGTACATCCTGCCCCTGCCTCACTAGTCGCTCCCAAGGTGCTCTGCTACACACTGCGGCTTAAAGGACATTTAGCATCCCAGCTCCGCCCCCTCAAGGCGGGGATCGTTACCGATGGCTAGGCATTTTAGAGGCTTTCAAATTGCTTGTCAGCCAGTGACCAGAAAAGGAATGGCCCTGGTGACAGCAACCTTCGCCCTTCCCTCAATGACCACAGGCAATACCAGCAGATTGGGGGGGGGGGGGGGGAAGGGGGGGGGGGGGGGGGAGGGGCTCATGGAAAAGAAGGGACTGCAAGGGTCAGGCAGGAAACTTGTGTTCCAATTTCAGCTTTATCACTCATTCGGGGTGTAGGCTTGAGTTTAATTGAGTGTCTGGATGAGAGTCCTAGCCTGGGAGCACAGGTGGGTAACCCACGAGGATGTTTGCAAAGTCAGCTTGCTTCTGAAAGTTCTTGAGAACATGGAATGAAGGGGCTGGCTCTCTACTACTGGACGTGCACAGGTGGTTTCCTGTCTGCTTATGGCAGGGTGAAGAAAAGACCTCTTGTTTGCTGCAGAGCTAGAAAAGGTTGTGCACACAAAATGTTCCAAGGGAGAAATTCTCTCCTTTCCACCTCCCCTCCTCATCCTGGAATGGCATTTCAGCCTGACACTCATGCCTCAGAAGCACCCTCTTCTTCTCTGATTGGAGGATCTTCCCAGAATCTCAATTTAAGGAGATCATCCAGGCCAACATCATTTCCCGTGAGGCTACACTCCTTTGGAGTCTTTCTCATTTTACTTCCCTTCCTCCTTTCGACTTTCTTTTGTCCTGGTCTTTCCCAACTCCTCAAGAGCTGGACTGGTTCTTTTTAGTTGCAGTTGTATTCCCAGTGCTTAACACAGTATACACAAAATAAATGAAAGAAAACTGAGGGAACATTAGCAGCTGAAAGATCAGAAGACATTTCCTTCATATAGGAGGTAAATTCGGGACTCAACTTTGAAGAAAAGGAGTCAGAGGCAAAGGTGAGGATGGAATGCCTTCCAGGCCTGGGACAGCATGGATTTATGTTTGTCCTTCATTCTCCAGGAGGACTCTGGCAAAAGGAAGGTGATGGTATGACTTGAAAGTGAATTGGATTTTAGTGAAAGAGGACTGTGCAAAAGTCACCAGTCTCACTTTCTGTTCCAGGGCCATCTAGGTGCACTGGCCAGATATAGATCAGGAAGACTGGAGATGGCCCACAATGCCATGACTTGCAAGTGAATTGAATTTAAGTGAGGGAGGGCTGTGCAAAGTCACCAGCCTCACTTTCTCATCTGGAACCATATGGAAGATAGAATGTTATATCTGAAAGAAAAAAAACAGCAAAAAAGCCCATCTAGCTAGATGGTTGACTTCATGAAGGAGAGTGGTATATAAAAAGGCTGAGAAACTAGATTAGACTGAGACTATGAAAGATTTTTAATTTCCAGAGCAGTTTACATTTTTTGCTAGGAAACCATGGAACCTAGGAGGTCCACAGGGTCAAGCTTGTGCTTTAAGAAGATGAACTTAAGCAGCAAAGAGGAGGCTTAAATGGAGAAGGAAGAGATTTAAGTCAGGGAGACCAATCAGGAAGTTATTGAGATAATTCAAGTGATAAAGACTTGAATTAGAGGATGAAGATTGAGAAAAAAAAAGTCATTGGATATGGTAATTAAGACATCAGTAGAAATTTTGGAGAGCCCATTACCTCATCTAATATGCCTAGTACTCCAAAGTGTTGGGCCTACATGGACAGAGCCGGGATGTCGCCAAATACCCTTAAGGGTACTGAAGAATCTTGGGAGGGGTGAAAATGTGACATACCTGACCTATAAACAATGGGAAGCAGTGTTATACTTAGATTTCTAAGTTCCTACTTTAACTTCAGGGCAACTAGATGGCACAGTGGATAGGGAACTCATCTTCATGTATTCAAATCAAGCCTCAGATGCTTACTGGTAAGTCACTTTGCCCTATTTGCCTCAGTTTCCTTATCTGTAAAATGAGCTGGAGAAGGAAATGTTAAACCTCTCCAGTATCTTTGCCCTAAATGGGGTCATGAGTCAGACATGACTGAACAACACTTTGACTCCTATTTGATTTCTTTATATAAAAATCAAGCATGCCAGATATTTAGAGCATTGTAACTCACATTGAATCCTTCTACACAGGGCTATTGCAAACCTAAGTGGGTGTTTTCTACTTTCATAGTGGTACTCTTTCATCACTTGTCATCAGTGCTTCATCAGTTATACATATTTAGAACATTCTAACTCTCATTAGGAGTGTAACACAAATTGAAGTCTATATTCCATGTTCCTCATGTGAATTTTTATTTCTTTGACTAGAATAAAATCATTCTCCCTATTGGGCTGTAAAAACATATTAGAGAGAGCTATGTGGATTTGTTATTGTCAAATTTTCTTCTAAATTGTGTATTTTTAAAAATTTTCATGTTCCAACTTGATTCTTTTAGCTGGAATGAGAGCAAGAATTAATTTGAAAAGATTTGTTAAGTGCCTATGTGTGAGACTCTGTTTTAAGCATTGGGACTACAAATACAGAAGTGAGATGATTCCTGACCTCAAGTAGCTTTTATTCTAGTAAGAAGAGAAAGCACATAGTGGTAGTCAAGCCAAACTATCTTTTGGCTGGGAGGAGTCATTACAGTGAGAGCCATAAAGAAGTCTCTTGTCATGCCCTTTTCAGAAGCAATGGTAGTATTTAGTTACTGTTCCCAGAACAAAAGAATGTGTGTAAAAGAGGGAGGGATGATTTTCAGGGTAGAGGAGGCAGAGGAAATGGCAAGAAGTCAAGGACAGACTTAACTGAAGTATGAAATGAGACTGGTTACATACAATTGGGTTAGGTGAGTTTGCATTCTAATCAGAGCAGCTCAGCTCTAAAACGATATCTAAAATTGAATGGCATAACACCTCTGAGTAGGAATTAATGATTTTTAGAGGTATGGACCTCGATGTTGCTTTAATTTGCATTTCTTTAATAACGATTTAGAACATTTTTTGCATATAACTTCTGATAGCTTGCATTTCACTTTCATATCCTTTTAAAAAATATCAATTGGAAGAATGCACTTACTTAGAAATATTTGAATCAGTTTTCTATACAACTTGGAAAGGAGTCTTTTACCAGAATAAATTACCTGCTTCCTTTCTGAATTTAATGGTATTGGTTTGTTCATGCAAAAACATTTATTTTTATGTAATCAATTATCTTTCATGTCTCTATCCTTTGTTTGAACTTGTGCCTGCTATATAGACCTGAAAGTAATTTTCTTCATTATTTTTATAATTTGTTTATGATTTTATCCTTTTTGTCTAAGTCACATACCCATGGGGTGCTTATCCTGGTAAATACTGTGAGGTTTTATCTATACCCAGTTTCTACAAGATTGCTCTCCAGTTTTCCAAATACTGTTTTGTCAAAAGTGAAATTCTTACCCCAATAGCTGGATCTTTGGCTTTATCAAATTCTAGGTTGCTGCAGTTTATTGGCTAACAGTAGGGTAAATGGGGTATTCAAGAAGGATTAGCACCTCTAGAGTGAGGGCTTGCTGAGCCCTTTTCAGGGCTGCTCATCATCCACCTGATATTCAACCATCACCTGTGGCTCCAAGAAGCTACAAAGTATGCACAGCAGTCACACCCTGGTAAAACCATCTCAGCAGACAGGTTAATACAGGGTGAGGGCAACTGATAGGCCTTAAACCTGCTACTGAGAGTTAGGAAATGTCTACCCCAAGCACATAAAGACTTCCCCCAGCAAAATGGGCAGATGAGAACAATTTATTCCAACAACCATGAAGGTGACTAAAGCTGGTGCTTAGAGCTTGGTCAGCCATTAAAGATGTAAAGTCATCCACTACATTCTTAGACTTTTGCCCTGCCACTGGACTTCCATGACTCTGGAAGAGAAAGTGAGGCTAACAACTTTGTGCAACTCTGCCTTGCTTAAATTCAAGTCCTGGGTGAGTCAAGACATCACCCTGTGATGTTATTGGTCCTCGTTGAAAACAAAGGAAATGAATGAAGGAAACAGATAGTAGAATGGATTAAAAAGAAGAATCCAGCAAAACACTATTTATAAGAAACACATTTAAGAATAAACAGAGTTAAAATGAAGTGTTGGAGTAGAATTTATTTTGCTTCAGCTGATGCAAAAAGGCAGGGATAACAATTATGATCTCAGACAAAGTTATGGCAAAAATAGATTAAATTAAAAGAGATAAACAAGGTAACTACATTTTGATAAAAAGTATCATAGACAATGAAGCAACATCAATACTGAAGCTATATGCATCAAATATTGTAGTGTTTAAATTTTAAAAGAAAAGTTAAATGAATATGTGGAGATGAATAATAGTACTATAATAGTAGGGGGCTTTAATCTTCCTCTCTCAGAACCAGATAAATCTAACCAATAGATAATTAAGAAAGAGGTTAAGGAAGTTAATAGAATTTTATATAAGCTAGATATGACAGCTATCCAGAGATAATTGAATGGAAATAGACAGGAATATACCTTTTTCTCAGCAGTTTATGGTACCTTTACAAAGACTGAACATAGTTAATACATAAAAATTTTATATTTAAAAGCAAAAAGATTAAATTAAATTAAAATATTAAAAGCATCCTGTTCATATCATAATGCAATAAAATTATATTTAATAAGGGACCACAGAAACTTTTATTAAAACCAATGGGGGGCGGCCAGGTAGCACAGCGAGTAAGAGCACTGGCTCCAGTGTCAGAACGACCTGGAGATCAAATCCCGGGCTTGGACACTTAGCACCCACCCAGAAACACCTGACCGTGTAACCTTGAGCAAGTTACTTAACCCCAATTGCTTAGGGGAGGCCAAGTGGCTCAGCGAGTAAGAGCACCAGCTCCAGTGTCGGGATGACCTGGATCAAATCCGGCCTCTGATACTCAGTACCACACCCAGAAATAACTGTCTGTGTAACCTTGAGCAAGTTACTTAACCCTGATTGCTTTAAAAAAAAAACAATGGGAAATTAACCTAATCTTAAAGAATGAGTGGGTTAAAGAATAAATCATATAAACAATCAGCAATTTCATTAAAGAGAATGACAATAATGAGACGAAAAAAAATATATATGTATATATGTATGTGTGTATGTATATATATATATATATATGTATATAAACAATGAGATCTATTATAAAATATTTGCAATTTTCCTGTCATGGTCAGAGAAATTTACTATAAAAAGAAGGACACAGTTCTAACAGTATCAGAACTGTTCCCTTAGGCCTAAGCCTAAAGTCACAGATTGATATATCATATCAACTCTAGGACAAAATTTCCTTAGCTCTATTTGATTTCAGATAGGAGCCACAGATATCTTTTGGAACAGTCAATCATGGAATAGAATTCCACATTATTCACAAGGTATCATAGCCAGGCTCAGAATCAACTAGGTAGGGAATATTTCTGTTCAAAAGGGAAACAGCACAGTGGGGAAACTGAATCAAGAGGATATTGCCATTACCTTTGTAAGACCATTTTCTCAACTTTCCTAGATACTTACATCCACCTGCAGCATTTTCAGATCATACTTCCTTTGAGCAGCTAATGACATTTCCCTTAAATACTGGATTAATTCAAAATTGAGAGCAAATCAAATTACATGTACACTGCACAGTAAGTTCCACTGCTTACAATTTAGAACAGGATACATTGTTTCTCATGTTGCAGTAACAGTTAACAATAAGTAACAGTGAATTAAAACATTTCTCTTCAGAACTTATTGAGTATATAGAATCTCCTCCAAAAGCACTAATTCAACATCTTTCTTTTCTTTTCTAGATTAAACATTTTGATGTAAAAAAAAAACAATTCTTAGACAAGACTTTCATTAGTCACATAAATTTTTATAATTCTTTCTTTCACACAACTGATAAAATGTTATGAAATTTTCAAGGCTGAAGATCTGTGAACCTGGCAAATCACAAAGAACTTTATAGACAATGAGAATTTACGAGGTAGGTTGTTTTTTTTTTCACTTTTCCCAAACAATAAGTAATTGTTATTATTATTCATTTTAAAACAAAATATACTCAATATTTATGAGTTTTTAAACTATGATGATGAAAGTCTCTAATAATTCCATAGTATTCAAATCAACAGAGGACCTAATCTCCTAATAATACAAATACAGTAACTCTAGATATAATTTTTCAAATTAGCACTTTTTATGATGGTTTCTCAAAATCATAATGCAAAAAAACAGTAAGGGTAATAATAACTTGAAACAACATCATGTACTTAAAACACAAAATATGAAATTTGATTGCTGGTCAAATGACATCAACTTAATTGACTGTATTTTAAAAAGGTCTTAGATAGAAAATAATTTTATCCATAAACCTTGGAGATAATGAGAAATCTCAAAATTAATATTGACTGTCTGAGAAGGAAACCAGCACTTCTCCAAATAAAATAATAATTTTATAGGCATGTAAATATTTTTCTTCTCCTCTTATCTAAATGAGATATAAGGAAAAGGGGAAAAGGAGACCACAGCAAGTGAGATAAATTTATTCTGTAAAATATGAGGCAAGAATCTCAGCTGAGAGGGTTGAGGGAAGGGAAACCATGGGATGTTTGAGGAGGAATAAAAAGATTTGCTGAAAGTAAGCAATATTTACCATTTACTGATTTCACTAATTTTCCTTAAGAAATTCAGCACTCAAATAATATTAAGGTAAGCTACAGAATAAATTTATGCAATATAACTTCAGCATTTGTAAAATTAAATTATGATGTTCAAGTTGTATATCAAAATTCACAACAAACTGAGGAAGCCAAGTCAAGCAGTATGTGTGTGTGTGTGTGTGTGTGTGTGCATGTGTGTTTTGAAAGGACATTAACCTTAAAATCAGAAGACCTCGGGCCTGTCAAATTTGGGGCATCTAGTTTACAAGCTATGACCTCACTTCACCTCTCTAGGCCTATTTCCTCATATGTAAATGAACTAATTTATAAAATTAGCTTATCTATAAAACAGCATTCACAGAAATGTGAAAGCTATAAGAGATCTGATAGAAGACATTATAGTTGTAACATCCTAGGAATCTAGAAAACAACAGTGCTCATTGGGGAATGGATCCTAGTGGATCCGTTACTGAATGATATGAGTTATCATGATGGATTCACAGAATTTCAGAGTTGGAAGGGACCTCAGCAGCCATGTAGTCCAAACCATATTTGAAAGTAATCCTCACTATAACATGTTCCATAAATTGTCATTTATTCTCCTTATCTGAACCTTCAATGACAAGGTAACAATAATCTCATTCCACTTTTGGATAGTTCTAATTATTAATAAGTTTTTCCTGACTTCACACCACAACTTCTCTTTTTGAACCTTCCACCAAGTAATCCTATCTTATGGAGCCAAAGAGAACAAGTTTAATCTTTCTTTCACATGGCACAGTATTTAAAATACTTGCAAATAGCTGCTAGGTTCCCCCAAATCTTCTTTTTGACAGGTTAAATATTGTTAGTCTCTTCAGTTGATCTTTAAATTGAACACAGGCTGCTTACAATTGGTTTATTAGGTAAATGTAATCTGTAAAAATCATCTATGCATTTGAATCAAATAACAGACAAGAAAACGCAATGTATTTAATATTTAAGAAACTAACTTCATAATGTAATTTTATAACTATCAAAATATGCACACCAATTAACCACTCAGTCAGAGTTTATTTAATTTCAAAGACATAAAGGTATTTAAATATTTATACTTTTAGTATGTGTCAAAATACAATGGTTGTAATATACAGAACATATTTGACAGATAATATTTTGGCAGCACATTCAATAAGCAAAGAAGCTATTAAATTTACATTAAGTTACAACTGTACAGTCTTCATTTAAATAGAAAGCAAATACTGCTAGAACATAACCAAGAATCTAATTTCACATGAATATAAACTAGATTTAAGTCAGGCATACTCACAGTTTTGCCTGAACAGAAAATTCACAGTTGTAAGAAAACATCATCAAGGCACCCCCCATTTCTTTTGCTAGTGTGGGAGTACCTATAGCACACTTTCAAGTCACAGGTTTTGAGCCTATTAAGTTCCTTTGTCCTTCAGGATAAGTCAGAGCCACATCTTTATATTTAACACTAAAGGCTTGAAAAATGTAAATTAAAAGTCTCTTAGATTAGCTGGTAAATTTAGCATTTTAAAAACATCCATAGGGATGGCCAAGTAGCACAGCGAGTAAGAGCACTGGCCCCAGAGTCGGGATGACCTGGGATCGAATCCGGGCTCAGACAATTAGCACCCACCCAGAAACACCTGGCCATGTAACCTTGAGCAAGTTACTTAACCCCAATTGCTTTAAAAAAAACATCCACAAGGGGCACAGCAAATCCTAGCCCAGAGCAGCAACACATACCTATCCTTCTGACAGATCTATAAGTACCCTTTATTCCTCATTGACCTCAGCCCATGAAGATGGTTTGACAACATAGCCTACAATACTTGGATTTTAAAATAAGTCAACTCTCAGTGTTAGGACAGTACCTTGCATGCATGTAATAGGCACTTGATAAATATTTTAATGACCACATCTGTATTAATGGAGAAAGGGACACTAATGTGAATAATTCAAAATAGCCAAGAAACCAAAAATCTTTAGAATGCCATTTTGATATTTTAATATAGAGAGTTTCTGATATTCTGAGTAATCATTTTATGGTGTAGTTTTAGTATTTTCATTTAAATACTTGACTCAAGACGAGCAAGGAAGTTACCCAGGTGCCTCTCCTGCTTCTCTATGCTTCGGATGAATGTCAGAGATGGATGACACAGGGCTTGAGTGCTGGCCTCTCTCACCTCCTTTCTTGGAAAGAGGGAGGGGCAAAAGTAATTAAGTGGTTTCATTTAAGTAGTTTTTCTTGGTGAATAAGATAAGGAGACCTAACTAAAACTTCCTTTTCTACAGATGGAATGTGTAGAACTACTCTGGCTCTACATAAAGCCTTTCAAAGCACATAGAAAATGATTATTCTGGATAACTTTAAGTTAGGGATATATTCAAGGCCAGTGGTTTTGTTTTTTTTGTTTTTTTTTTGCTTTTCTGGTACTTTTTTGATCCCTTTTCACCTTAACCATTGCATTTCCAGACATTTTAGAACACTTTTTTAAATTCTGCAAAATAAATTGCATTTTAAAATGTTTTAACACCTAACAAGATATCACTATGTCATTCTATCTTCAGTATTTTGGTTAGGTTTCTTATTTTCCTAAATCCGTTAACTTTTACAAATCATTTCCAAATACTACTAACACTTAGGGTCATGAAAGGGATCCCTTACCTTCCCATTTCCAATCCTCATATAGTGATCCTTGGCTCTGGATTATAAATCCAAATGGAAAATTATGTTGATAGTTTAACCCAAATCAGTAAAAAAAACTCTACTGGATTTTGTTCCCTTTCAATGACATAGTATTATTTTAAATATGTATACATTCACACACTTTTACTTAGGGAAAAAGACATAACATATACCCAGAGACATATTATGCAGAAATAACCTATTGAGACAACCATGTCTCACCGCCATTTTGAAATCCTTTTCTATCTGTTCTTTTTACTTACCAAAAGAAAACAGCAAAAGAGGAGGGGAAAGCCATAAGTTTTCATTAGCAAATCATATAGCAAATGGGATTTTAGGCAGAAAGTTTTAACGATTTATGCTTCAGGCTAAGGCTCTATCTAACTTTAATTTAGAAAAGAGCAAAAGCAAACCACCATTAGGTAGCCTCATAATTATGAGGTCATCCCTTCTTTTCCCCACAAAAAGTTATCCATAATATAAAAACTAACATATACATGTTGTATATATAAAACACTTAAGAGATAAAAGCAGAAAATTTTATATACAGTCCTTAAGACCTTCAGTATTTCTTTTTACATTATTCTGGCAAAAGGACTTTTTGCATAAGTAGTTTATTTTCCTAGATTAGAAGAGAAACATATACTGTGCACCTCCCTCACTGATAAGAAAGAGAATGAATGATTATATGAGATCCATGTAACAAATAAGCAACCTAAAAAGCACAGGCCCAGACAGGAGACAAGATGGTGGAGAAAAGGCAGGAACTCACCCCCAAATCCTTCTGAACACCTTCAAGTAAGGCCATAAAACAATTCCCGAAGTGGTAGAGCTCACAAAAAGATCAGATGAAATAATTTTCCAGCCAAAGACAGCTACAGAAGGTTGACAGGAAACGTCTGTTGCACCTGGGTGAGAGTGGAGTACAGTGCCATACAGGCCATGCTAGCACAGACCATGTCCCAGCAAACCAGAAGCAGGGCTTAGGAGCCATTGAATCGGCACCAGCAGCAGCTACTTCTGGAGCTCTCAGCCCACAGACAGTAAGGAGGTGGAGCAACTGATCAGGTGATTACAAGGGTCTCTTTGCTCACATGGGGGGCGGGGCAGGACTCTTTTGCTTTGCCCATACTCAGATCTGGGTCACAGTGCTGGGTGGCAGTACCAGGGCGAGAAAGAGCACTAGCACACCATAGTTAGAGCTGCAATGGAGTAGGATCCCTCCTCACAGTTCAAGGGCAGAAAAGAGTGCTTGTGGTCACTCACAGACCAAAGCAAAGGCCAGGAGAGTAGTAAACACACCTCTCCTTAGATCATGCTACCTTAGCAGAACTGAAAACTTACAGGTCCCTAGAAGTATCTCTGAAAAGAGTTGCACAAAATCCCTGAAACTTGCAACAGGGGCACTCTCCACCCTGCAAGCAGAGCCCCACTTTAACAAAGAGTTAAAAATCAAGTAATGGGCTGGGAAAATGAACAAATTACAAAAAAAATCTGAGCATATTAGTTCCTACAAGGAAGATGAAAACATACTCAGAAGATAATAAAGTCAACACTCCAACATGCAAAGCCTCCAAGAAAAATACAAATTGGTCTTAGGGCATGGAAGAGCTCAAAAAAGATTTTGAAAATCAAATAAGAGAGGTAGAAGGTAAACTGGGAAGAGAAATGAGAGTGATGCAAGAAAATCATGAAAAAAGAATCAACAACTGGGTAAAGGAAATACCAAAACACTGAAGAAAACAATACCTTAAAAACAGACTAGGCCAAATTGCTTAAAGAGGGAATAACATACACACTCAATTTTGTACCTATAAAAGAGGTTCAAAAAGCCAATAAGGAGACAAATGCCTTGAAAAGAAGAATTGGCCAAATGGAAAAAGGCATAAAATTTCACTGAAGAAAACAAACTTCATAAAAAATAAGAATTGGTCAAATGGAAAAGGAGGTACAAAAGCTCACTGAAAAAAATGATTACTTAAAAATTAGAATTGAGCAAATGGAAGCTAATGACTTTGAGACATCAAGAAACAATAAAACAAAACCCAAAGAACAAAAAAATAGAAGGCCATATAAAATATCACATTGGAAAATATGGAAATATGACCTGGAAAATAAATTGGGGAGAGATCATTTAAAAATTATTGGACTACCTGAAAGCCATGATCAAAAAAAGAGCCTAGAAATAATCTTTCAAGAAATTATCAAGGAAAACTGCCCTAATACTCTAGAACCAGAGGGTAAAATAGAAATTGAAAGAATCCATCAATCACCTCCTGAAAGAGATCCCAAAATGAAAACTCTTAGGAATATTATAGCCAAATTCTAGAGTGACCAGATAAGGAGAGAATATTGCAGGCACCCAGAAAGAAAAAATTCAGGTATTGTGAACCCACAGTCAGGATAACACAAGATTTAGCAGCTTCTACATTAAAGGATCAGAGGACTTGGAATATGGTATTCTGAAGGGCAAAGCAATTACGATTACAACCAAAAATTACCTACCCAGCAAAACTGAGTATAATCCTTAAGGGGAAAAAATGAATATTCAATGAAATAGAGAATTTTCAAGTATTCTTGATGAAAAGACCAGAGCTGAATAGAAAATTTGACTTTCAAATACAAGACTCAAGAGAAGTATAAAAAGATAAACAGGAAAGGGAAATCATAAGAGACTTAAGCATAAACTGTTTACATTCCTACATGGGTAGATGATACTTATAACTCATAAAACTTTATCATTAGGGCAGTTAGGAGGATAGATAGATAGATAGACAGATAGATAGATAGATATAAAGAGACAGACAGAGACAGAGACACAGAGAGATAGAGACAGATGGCACAGGTGTGAGTTGAATATGAAGGGATGATATTTAAAAAATTAAAGGGTGAGAAAGAGGAATGCACTGGGAGAAAGGAAAAAGGAGGGGTAATTGGGGTAAATTATCTCACACAAAAGAGGTAAGAAAAAGCTTTTACAGTGGAGGGGAAGATGGAGGAGGTGAAAGGGAGTGCGCAAACATTACTCTTGTGGCTCAAAGAGGGAATAACATACACACTCAATTGGGTATAGAAATGTCTCTTACCCTCCAGAAAAATAGGAGAGGAAGGGTATAAGAAAAAAGGGGTGGGAGTGATAGAAGGGAGGGCAAGTCGGGAGAGGTGATCAGAAGCAAAACAGTTTTAAGGAGGGAGAGGGTGAAAGAAGAAAGACAACAGAATATATGGGAAGGGGGAAAATAGGATAAAGGGAAATACATTTAGCAATCATAACTAACATAAAAATCATAACAATCATAACAAATGTAAAAAAGTTTTTTGAAGCAAATTTCTCTGATAAAAGCCCCGTTTCTCAAATATATAGTTAACTGAGTCAAACTCATAAATATGGGACCCATTTCCCAACTGATAAATGATCAAGAGATATGAAGTTTTCAGATGAAGTAATCAAATCTATCTATAACCATATGAGAAGGTGCTCTAAATCACTACTGATTGGAGGCATGCCAATTTGCCAAATTGAAACAATTCTTAGGTGCTACCTTATACCTATTAGATTGGTTAATAGGACAGAAACGGAGAATGACAAATGTTGACTGGGATGAGAGATAAATGAGACATTAATGCATTGTTGGTGGAGTTGTGAACTGATTCAATCATTTTTTAGAACAATCTGGAGCTATGCTCAAAGGACTATAAAACTGTACTTACTCTTTGATCTAACAGCGTCACTACTACTAGGACTATGTCCAAAAAGAGATAAATAACAAAGGCTAAAATGACCTATATGTACTGAAATGTTATAGCAGCTCTTTTCTGGTGGCAGGGAGTTGGAATTTTGGAGGATGACCATCAATTGGTGAATGGCTGAACAAATTGTGCTATGTAATTGTGATAGAATACTATTGTGCTGTAAGAAATGATAAACAGGATGCTCTCAGAAAAACTTGAAAAGACTTAACATGAACTGATGCAAAGGGAAATGTACTGTGTACAAAGTAACAGAAATATTATGAGATGATCAGCTGTGAATGACTTAGCTATTCTCATCAATACAATGATTCAAGACATCTCAGAAGGACTTATCGTGAAAAATGCTATCTATCCCCAGACAGGAAACCGATGGTGTCTGAATACAGAATGAAGCATGCTTTCTTAATTTGCTTTATTTTTCTTAAGGTTTTTTTTTGGGGGGTGGGGTGTCTATGTCTCCTTTTACAACACGACTAATATTGAAATGTGTTGTGCAAATCTGCATTTGTATAACCTATATCTAATTGTTTGCCTTCTCAATGAGGGTGGTGGGGAGGGAGGGAGAGAATGTGGAACTCAAAAGTTTTAAAATGAATGTTAAAAATTGTTTCTGCATGTAATTGGAGAAAATAAAATAATGAATTTTAAAACCACAGGCCCACTGTTCATAAAGATGTAACTAGGCTTATAATATCATAGTTTAGAAATATCCCATTACTTTCAATTTAAATCATTTGCAATGTGAATAATTTTCATTTTTTTTCATTCCAATAGCCAGTTAATTACTGGGCCAGAATTTTATAAAGTAGTTGTGAGAAGGCCTGGATTTTCTACCCTTAATGCAATCGATATTTTGTAATTAGTGGAATATTTAAAAGAGCGACATGTATACATATCATTGTTTATTTGATGAAACACACACACATACATACACACATACACACACAGATACAGACACCCCAGAAACCAAGAACCCATCCAAATAAACAAATAAACATGATAAGGCTAGATTTCATCTTGTGCAGAAAAAAATCACTGAAAACCAAGAGCTGCCTAGTAGTCTGAAAAATAAATAAAATGGTTAACATGATTAGATCAAACCCTTTCTTGTTTGCTTTTTTAAATGAGATCCTCTTACCCATTGTACATATGGACTCACAGAGGTCTGATTACCCATACTGTTATGCCAAACAAGGTGAGTTAGAGCTTAGAGATGATAACCATGATACTTACGAACAATACATGGAAATGGATAATAAATTTATTGAGTCACAAGATGATCCTGGTACCAGTCCCCCTCTTTTTTTTTTTAACCTAGTTCAGTTTCCTACAATGCTCAGTAGACATCAATCACAGAGAAACATCCGACACACGCTATCAAGCCCAGCGTCCACTAGAGGCAAAACTTCTGCTGAATGAGAAGCTGATGTCCGAGTTTTTGTACTTGCCCCAGGCACCAAAAGGCACTACTACTGCAGTGCTATTGTCTTCAGTACCATACTGGATTGCCTATAGCATTTGGCAGAAGAGAAACAAACAGGAAATTACAGTTCGCACAAAGAAACTTAACTATTGGAGATGCATTTTAAGCACACACATGCTCTTCGGATGACTAGCAGTTCTAAGCTCAGTCACTGGTCCAACTGTTCTCAATTAGTTTTGCTATTTTTAAGCCACGTATTAGTGAACAAATTCCAGCTAACTGGTTAAAATAATTGTGCGTGTCAGAAGTAGAAGGCATCAGAGGACTGGAGATTGAGAGCTGAAAGGGACCTCAGAGGCTATCTAATCCAACACCCTCATTTCACAAATGGAAAAACAAACGTAGAGAAGCAAAGTCACTTGCGCAAGGACACATGAGTAATTAACGGGTGTACTGAGACATCTGGCTTCTAAATACAGTGGAATTTACACCATGCTCACTGACGTCAAGATAACTTTGATAATGAGATCAGTCTTATGGTGGTTGTTTATTCTTAGGTTCAAAGAGTAAACAATTATCCTTTTGGCATTTGTAATGACTCCAGAACCACAGGAGGTGATTGGAACTGTATTAGCTATATATCTAGTATATTTCAAATGAGTCACATTCATTAACATATCCCTAAGTGGATGAATCACCAATATGTTCCTACACAGTGATATATTTAACTAGCAACTTCATCTGGCTAGGAAATAGCCAAGGGCTAGGAAGGAACAGGCAGCTTAACAGACTTGAGTGAAAATCTGTCTAATTTCTAAGAAATCAAACAAAATTATTGCTAGTTAACTGCTTAATTAATATTTTCCCAAATCGGTATGTTAGTTTTACATAATGCACATAGTGCCACAATGCACTGGGGTAGAACTTTTAATGAATTGCATACATTCTTTATTGTACAGTGATCTCCTTTAGTAACTAATGCATGTGATATACATACCTAGCTTGCAAGACTTTCTTTCCTAAAGAGGATAGTCTGGTTTAGGGGAAAGAGCTTGAGTCATAACAAGTGAATTCTAGGTCCTGGCTCTGGCACTAGCTAGCTGTATGACCTTGAGCTAATCACTGAACCTCTCTGGCCTTAAATTTCTCCCTCTATAAACTGAAGGAATTGGACTAGAGGAGTTCTAAAATTTCTTATAGCTCTAAATGTAAACAAGCAAATTAAACATATGAAATTAAACATGTAAAAAGAAAAAATGTTTTCTTGTATAATGGCTATTATCAAAGTAGAATCTACAATTTATACAAGTAATGTCGGAAAGAAAACAATTAAGTATAAGAGAGAATTTTTCTGTTCTTGAAAGCCCACGTGGCAGTAAGGGAAACTGAAGCTGGATTAAAGTTGTGCCTGTGACACGTGATGCCTTACTACCTCTCAGTGCCAAGGCAGCTAGCTCTACAGGCTTAGGTTACGTAGGAGGGGCTCAGTTAGAATGGTGGAGGGGATTTCCCCACCAGAGGTTCCTTACACTAATGAAATCATAGGCTGGCACAAAAACATAACGTTCTTCTATTTTATGCAGAGGCTTCCAATTTTAGCCATCTCACATAATTGCTCTCAAATCATTTCCCATGAAAATAGAACTAAAGTGCCTCCATCACATTACCTGTTCAGTTACAACATGGGCGGCTTCGCTGGGATCGTGGCACTGATTGACAAAGTCACAAATCTCCTGATTATTCACCATAAAGTTAATTCCATCGGTGGTGAGGACCAAGAAGCTATCATCAGCATGCTGTAGCTATAAATAAACCAAAACACAATTATCAAGCAGAGTTTACTTGAGACTGATAGTGAATACTGACACACTTTATTTGTTGTTGAGTAGTCATTTATCTACCAAAATTACAGTAATTTTTTTTAAAGCAATTGGGGGTAACTTGCTCAAGGTTACATGGCCAGTTATTTTGTGTAGGTGTTAAGTATCTGAGGTAGGAACCAATCCCGGGTTTCCTGACTCTGGGGCCGGCGCTCTTACTCACTGCGCCACCTGGCCGCCCCTACAGTAATTTTTTTAAAAATATTTTTTATTCCTTAACACCAATTAGAACAATATAACTGAGAAGGCAGAGGAGTAAATGTCTATTTTTCCAGGGAGAAAAAAAATGATACCACTTCCCATCCTTCTACCCTTTCTTCCTTTCCTCCCTTCCCTCCTTTCTTTCCTCTTTTCCCTTGCCTTTCTTTCCTTCTTGGTATTTTTTCAATTTATATAAATGCCATTTGTAATCACGTACTATGCTTTCCTAATTAGATCATATACAACTTCTTTTGTAAATTTTATTTTATTTTAAATTTATAGAATAAAACAAACATTTCCATAACATAGTACAATAAAAAAGAATATTGTACATAAAACTGAAAATCTCCTCTATACAATTTGCTATTTTTTCAAATATGCAAATATTTGAATTCAAATAAATTATCATGTAAATTTATTTTTTTTTTCCTTCTCAAATTTTTATAGCATTTGTAACAGTCTGGGCAGTGCTACAATACAGTACGAAGGATTTCTCTGTAAGCCTTAATTTTACTACATCAGATACCAATAATGGAGGAGCATTTGTGATACAAATAATGACTGGAGTTAAGTACCATATCACCTGCTTGCTACTAGCTACCATTTACATACAACATAAGGTCTGCAAAGTATTTTACCAATATATTTTCTCATTTGACTTTTATAACAATCCTATGACTTGGGTAGTTCATGTATTATTTTTAAAATGGCAAAACTGAGTCTCAGAGAGATTAAATGACTTTTCTTGTCCATGTTCATATAGCCGTATTACTAGTCCCTGTTCCTTGTATGATGACCCCTCCCACCCCCTAAAAACTCTTCTTTTAATTTTTTTGGGGTGGATATTGATGTACTCAAATATATGGGTGACCCTGGCTCATGACCCTCTTTATCTAGATTAAAGATGCTTTTCTTTATGAGTTCAATTTATTTCAGAACTTGACATTTAATGGTCTCATCAGAGATTATATCTTATCAGTTTTCGGAATGTACTTCTGGATGCCTTAGTGCCATCACAGACCCAAGTTCCCACCCACAAGACTAGTAAGTACCTACTTCCACCTGAATCCGGACTACTGTCATTTTTAGTTGTCACCTCTTTACTGGAGATTACTGGTAAAGACCACAGACAATTCAGGATATGGAACTGCAACCAGTCAAATGACTTTGCAGTACAGTCCAGATACGTGCAAGTTCTAGGATCTGATCCCCCACAACTGCTGGGTACAGTGGGGTGCCTTTGGTAAGGTTAAAATCAACCATTTAAAGGTGATTATTAAAGGTGTCCCTCGATAAGGCAGGGTCAAAAATTAAACTCTGGTCTCCTTTAATAGGTGACCATTATATGCCATTAAGAGGGAAATAGAATCTAGGCTTTCATCCTAACAAGAAAACATTTAAAAATTCAAAATTGAAAAGAAGGAGGCTGACTTAAAATATTTCTCCTCCAGGAAGCATTAGGCCAATTGGAATCTCAAAAGAAAGAAAATGAAGCAAAAATAGAGTTTCTTAAGAGACCATTAATCTGAGGGGACTCTCAAGAATTTGAGTAATCTATTTCTAGTCTATTAGCCTTATGTGTGTGCATCCCAGAATTTGACCTAAAAGAGCTTTTCTTATGTACATACTCAATTATTTTTTAAGGAAGCTGCAGTCTTTTCATCTGCCTTTGTGGAGAGTTAAATATACTGTTTTTTATTTATGTGAGTGTGACTGAAGACAGCTAGTAACCCAAACTGAGCAGAATTCTGTCTCTTGTCAGAACTGTGTTTGCTACATGCTTTTCAAATACGTGCTTCAGGAGAAAGCCCAGCAGGATGGAAGTTTGAACCCATCTGTCCTGTTGGCAGGGACTTAAATCTCTAGGGATAAGGAGGAAGACTCTACCAGTAAAGTACCTGTGTCCTTTCTGTCATATTATTTGTGTTTAAAGTCATTTCTCCCACCTGTGCTAAGCCATATGACCCCTCAGAGGGGCCACTCAAGGGAACAAGTTAGAAAATAAAACCTAGGTGAGCTAGCAAAAACAGCATAGCCAATGGGACTTCCTTAAATGAGCCAGAGGAAATAGAAAAGAGAAAAGCAATTAGGTCATGTAAAAACTCCTTCCCTTTGTCTAACCAGGATAATGTGATTTTTAACAGATCATAGAAACCCTTGCCTCCTGATCTCTCCACGTGGAGAAGTAACGTCCCTAGGTTTGATGAAGTTTCAGGAGAGATTCTAAGAGGGAGAGAATCCTAACCCTTTTTATAATAGGTTATGGAAAAGTGCTAATCTATGTGCAAGGCTGGATCCCTTTAGTGTATGAGATGCTCATGTTATCTGCACCCATTTGTTAAGAACATTTCTATAACTGATATCTTAATTTGTATGGTATGCCTATTGAGCACATCAAATATGTTGCATTATGCACTTTCTATGAGGAAAAGAAAGGAGGAGAAAGGAAAAGAGGAGAAGAAATTGGACAAAGATCAGGCCCCAAGATCCCAACCCCAGTTTTTCTCCAGGTGTTTCCCCTTCACCCTCTTTCCCCACCAATTTTAGAAGACTGAATAACTACTCTTTCCATTGATAAAGTGTCCAGTAGAAATGCAACAAAGGCTAACAGACTAACTAAAGCTAAGTGTGGAAAGAAATTTTGTTTTTAACTCAAGAGAAGCAGCAGCTAGAGAGTAAGTAATCTTCTTGCTAAAGGCTAAAACTTTGATTGGAAAATGATTTGGATTTCAAAACTTAAAGTTTGTGGATTACATTCAATTTAAAGCTGGGGAATTATCTGGCTATGTTATTCTGTTCCCTACAATTAACCACCCAATATCTGACATCAGGACAATACGTTTAAAACTGAAAAATGAGCTTTTTCTCCTTTAAGGCACACCTTGATCAAGGTTTCTGTATAATGGCCTTAAATGCAATCGATTTAGAATTTCAGCAATTTATGTTAAAATATATGTTACCATTATAAAAACTGTGTAAGAAATGTTTGTATGAATTGAAAAATACAACTCTCTTGACTGACAAATCAAAGTATTAGGTCTCTCCTGATTCTGAAAAGTGAAGGGTAAGGAAGCAGAAAAGAGAAGAGAGGAAGCATAATTTAATTTGGAACAATGCTTTGAGTTGATCTTTGTAAACAACATAACAGAAATTGATTTGCTAATTGCACAGTCAAGTCTTTTTTTTTTTTTTGTAAGCTGTTAACAGGGCTGGGAAAACCCAGAACCCCATTCCTATACTTGAGCAGAAATATTAGCCACTGCAGGTCTCCTTTAGGAGTTACATATATAGTTTATTATTTTATTATAAGTTTATAATTATATTTATTATTATATTATATTATTATATACTTGTTATAAGTATATAATTATATTCATGAGTTTATTATTATATATATAAGTTTATGTAATTACTAAGAACATCTTAATGGATTTTTGAAGGGATTTTTCCTACAAACTTCTTCATATACTGGGACTAGGAACATACAGTACAGGTTTCTATCCCCATTTGGGAGAATGAGAGAGACTTGGGATGCTTTAATCTCCTACAGCCAGGAGACTACATGTGCCCTCGAAGTTCACAGGTTCCCCATGTTTGTCCTGGAGGATACCTGAATTGTAATTAATCAAGTAACAGGATATAACTGTGATCGGTAAATTAGTGAAGAAAACCATCTGGGTTAAAATTAATTATACAGCTTGGGAAAATAAGGTTTTATTGAGTCATTGGGTTTAACAATATGTGCTAAAATTCTGAAGGACATACTCTGTGGAGTGGATATAGCCTGGGATATGGTTAAAATGTACAATCTGAGCAAGTTATGGAGAGTAGTGTAGTTTGAGTAACAGGTTTTGGAAATCTGGAAAGAGAAATAAGAAAGATTTGAGGGAAGAATATGGAAGGTAATAAAGAAGGTTTTGCTTTTTCAAACCACAAGATACATAAAAATGAAAGGCTTAAGTATCTTGAGAAGGCTTGAAGAAGTCTGACTTCATTTGAAGTGAAGAGGTTGTTAGAAACGACATGTAAATGAATAAAAGCTGCAGCTTTAGTTGAAAGCCAACAGAGAGTCATAGAGGGCTAGGAGTAAACTGATAAGCAATGGGTCCTTTCTGAGATTGTAGAACCCAGATTTGAATTGGTTCTTAAGTGTGATAATCATAAATTACTGCCACTTCCAAAACCGTTGGCAGTGAATTGGCTGGAAATAGGGGACCCCATAATAGGAAATGCTTGGGATAAATAGGCCTTGGGTAAAATATAATACTAAATAATTGAAATTATAAAGTGAGATTGAAGAACAGATCCAAGTAATTTAATTTATTCTCTCTCTCTCTCTCTGTCTCTGTCTCTCTCTGTCTGTCTCTGTCTCTCTCTGTCTCTTTCTCTCTGTCTCTGTCTCTCTCTCTGTCTCTGTCTCTCTCTCTCTCTGTCTCTCTGTCTGTCTGTCTCTCTCTCTCTCAGATTTCTATTCTGTTCTTAGTTCCATGCTTATAAAAATGTATTATACCCTCAATCTTGGCCAGAAGCTGCGCCAACAGACCACAATAAAGGATACCTAGCTAGGAGACTTGTCTCAGTTTTACCCTTTTGTAAATTTCTATTGAAACAGAGCTCATAATTGTGAATTTAATTTGGCAAAGCTTGATTTGTATTGCCCAGTATTGCCCATGCTAAATTAAATACATGTCTATAATGTGAAACTTTGTAACACCAATATAGATGGGAAAATAAATTCTCTTATAATTTAAATACTGCTTGGCTTTAAATTCAGTTGTTAAAGAGTTGTTTAAAGGCTACTATCTTTGTTAAGAGTATTTTATTTCATTTAGACTACAAAAAAATGGAAAAAGAAAAAAAGTCCTTTGTTGTTTTATCTGATAAGGGGTTTGACGTGGTTATGAATTTGCTTCAACTCTGCTGTTGAACTGGTTATAAGTGCTATGGTACTTAAACCTGAGAATTACAGGGGTGAAAATACCTAGAACACATAATTAGAATGAGGAAGTTTATGTTAGATCTGTTTATGTAAGCTCCATTTAAATTTGTTCAGAATGATTTTCTATGTAAGATAATTGGGAGATGCATTCAACTGAATTAAGGTCACCTGACTGGCAAAGGGTTTGTTTCATGTTTCAAATCCATAATATTGTCTATAATGTTGTGTAGATATGCTGGTAGGAATGCAGCTTCTCTTGTAATCTGGATGTTGCTACATTATGAGCTGAACTGTTGAAGGAAAAGTAAATGTTCGAAAACTGTTAGTATTCCAAAGTCCAGTTTAAGAAATTGGAAACTTCTAGTTCATCTAGAGTAAAGAGGAAGTTTTATTGGCTATCCACTTAGAAAAATGAATTTCTTCCCCCACTGCAAACAAGTGTTACAAAGGGGGGTTGAAATTAGGTATTTGTTTAGTTTATGAATTTATATCTGGAAAGGTCTATATTGAAGTTACATTTTAACTTAGTCTTAGCAAACTCCTATCTCAAAAATTCATTTTTGCTTTAAGGGTTCAATAAAAGATAGATATCTGTCAATCTGAAGGCTTATCATATTCCCATTGTCTATGTGAACTTACAAAATGGTATTACTTCATTGGATTCTAAGGACTACCATTTTATATCAGGATGAATTTTATGCTGTTTTTGAGAAATACTAGTAAAAAGGAATGTGAAGTAAAATCTTTTGTGATTTTTTTCTAGAAGGTTGATAATTTTTTCTTTGCTAGCTAATTTATTGCAACAGTTCGAAAGCATTGATAACAATTGGGTCCAGACCTACTGTGATCAGTGAGACTTTGCTGTTTGAGGTGAAACCTTTTGGGAATCCTGAATATTCTTTCAGAGCTTTGTTTTTAGGTTTGTCGTGTCCTTCAGTCAATGTCTCACTGCTTCAAGAAAAAATGTCAGTAGTGCAGTGGGAGTAACATCTGAGGTCTAAGGCCAGAAGGGTATCTATCCCTGGGAATAGAAGTTGGGAGGGTGACCTTGGGAAGGCTAAGGTTGGACCCTCCTAATATATCTTCTCACCTGGTTAATTCTGAGCCTAGCCATGTGTCTTGCCATATACTTGTGCTTAGGACTATTCTAATGCATGCATTGAGTCATTATGAGTCCTTCGGTTTAGGTCTGGAAAACCAGTATTGATGCTGTCATACATAATAATGCCACTGCTTCTTCCTCTACTAGGGCAAGTTAAGCTGTGATTTTTATGATGAATCTTGTTGCTAAAATACCTTGGCACCTCTTACTGGTTTTTTTTTTTTTTTTAAAGCAATTGGGGTTAAGTAACTTGCTCAAGGTTACACGGCCAGTTATTTCTGGGTGTGGTGCTAAGTATCAGAGCCCGGATTCGATCCCAGGTCATCCCGACACTGGGGCCAGTGCTCTTACTCACTGCTCCACCTGGCTGCCCCTAAGCAATTGGAATTAAGTAACTTGCTCAAGGTTACATGGCCAGGTGTTTCTGGGTGGGTGCTAAGTGTCTGAGCCTGGATTCGATCGCAGGTCATCCTGACTCTGGGGCCGGTACTCTTACTCACTGTGCTACCTGGCCGACCCACCTCTTACTGTTTTTAATCTGAGACTATAGTTAATACCATGTGCTGAGCAATTAAATGAATGAGAATTTGGTCTTTTCATATGCCTGTTACTAGTTACATATTTCTGTATAAGATAAGGTCCTTTAAATATCTCATAAGGGCATGGCATGGTATTAGGCAAAAATGTCGAGATTTATGAAAACAGGATATAATTCTATTATTTCGTGAAGTTAATATCTGTTCTGAGTTAAGGAAAACAATTTCAGCACAATTAGTTTTCATAAGAAAAGAGTGACTTATGGTCTGTCTGGTGTTATCTTAAAGATTCATTCAATTTAACTTAGGGTTATTATTTAAAGTGGGGTTAACACTTGTATAATATAGAGCATGCTCTGAAAAGCAGGTGAATTACATAAGAATCTGAAGAGGATTTGAAAGCAGTGGTCTATGTAGGCATAACACCTGATTAATTTGAACATGGTTAGTAACTGAACATATTTTACTATATACAACTCATTCGAGACAATCTGTAATTCACCCCATCACCACTTATGGTTATAACTGGAGCAAAATAAGTGTTTCTTTGGCGAATTAGTACACAGAATACTATTTTTTTTTTTTTTGTGGAGGGCGATTGGGGTTAAGTGACTTGCCCAAGGTCACACGGCTAGTTTTTGTGTTAAGTGTCTGAGGTCGGATTTGAAGTCCGGTCCTCCTGACTCCAGGGCCGGTGTTCTATTCACTGCGCCCCCTAGTTGCCCCCTACACAGAATACTATTACCTAATATATGCTCCTGAATACGATTGGTTCCTTAGCAGCTCATCCTCCCGAGAAGGGGAATGAGCAGCTAAAAGTAAACAGTCAATGATGAAGTAAATAGCTAAAACGAACATTTTGTTTTAAGAAAAAGAAACAGTAATAACAAGGACAACTATCTATGTATGTCAAATAGAAAAACTGTGTTCAGAACCTTCTGATTTTTTCAGTTTGTATCTGAATTTCCTAAATGTGTCAACATAACAATTCTCTAACTTTCATCACAAAATGCCTTATAGATAATAAATTGAAGTCCCTTCCCTTTCTGGGACTTGAATCTGAGATAAAGAAAAAAAAAGATAATCACCACAAATTAAACGATGGTAGAGTTAATGCCAGTTTAAAAGAAAAAACCTTTTTTTAGCCTTAGGCTGCATAATGACATTGGCCAGTATCAAATTCCTAACCCAATGGGCTTGTTCTATAAGCTAGATTCTCATAAATTCTTTTTTTTAATTCAGATTTCTTTCTCAAAATTTTATTTTAGACTCAAATACCAGAACATAAATACAAAATAAAGAAAAGAAACAAAAACATATGATAAAGTTAAATATTGGAACTTAAATACAAAGTTAGAAAGAAGAAAAAAGCATGTTGTCTGTATCACAGAACATAAGAGAGGGTTCAAAATATGTAACAATAGATTTTCAGTTCAAGAAAGCCTGTATGATAAATAACACTTGAGTTGAGAATTGTCCATCTTTTCTTTGCTTCCTTGTGAGTTCTGGTAAATTCTTTTAGATTCTTCCTTCAGCCTGTTGCTGAAAGGATCAAAATCAAGTATCTGGTTTAGATAAGGATCTGAGCAGCCAGGATATGGAACCATATAAATTCTCTGGTCTAGAAGTTCCCAATTGAATGTTCTTATCAGAGTTATAAGGTTTGACCTAGCTTTTGCCACATGACCTGGTTACTGGCAAAACAAACTTAAAGTGACTGTATTAAATGGTATTAAGATTTGTTTTGCAAGAGATGTGAACAGAAATGGAATCTCGCCAAGTAACCTGAACTGGGGAAGAAAACCCACTAGAAAAAGTTGCTCTGAGACCCCACATCTTCTAAGAGGTGGCTTCTGGGGGCCAGAATACTGCATCAAGAAGCCAGGCAGCTGTAGGAGACTTCTGAGCCGTGAGGCATGATGGGCTGATGAAATGGACAGTGGGAGTGGGTCACCTTTCCCTTCCCATTATCATTGTTATTCTTTGTAAGGCTGGCTTGCCCAAAGGGACTGCCCCCAGTGGCTCTGGTCAATCTCTCTCCCCCTTCCCCTCACACTATTCTCATGATGTTAAGTGTTTACTATACCAGTTGCTGATTCACTGGGAAGATGCTGTCTCTTAGCAAATCAGAGGAGGGGAAAGACGGGGAAATTAATTCTAACAGTTAACATCAAATTCCATGTTTCCATCTCTGTCCAAAGGCCATCCTGACAGTAAGAGAAGCCCCACTCCTCGAAAGCATCCTACATAAAGCATCCTTTATACTTTTGCTCTTGGGCTGAGCCCAGCCAAAGAGGTTGGGCTAGGGGGCTCTACCCTGGGAATCCTTCTCTGTAAACAGAGCTGGCTTGGGCTAGCCACAGACCCCAAAAGTGACTCCTTGCCTCCTCATTAAGGTTTGGGTAAAACTGAATATTGAAGGGTAAAAATGACCAGCTTTTTGCTCAGATTGCCAAGGATGGCTGGGACCTCATAACCAAGCCTTGTTCCTCATATGACACCTAACCCTGCCCCCCCCCCAACACTTTTTCCTCTTTACTGTATAAAAACCATTCTGTAAGTTTTCTTGGTGGACACTGATATACTCAAATATATGGGTGACCCAGGCTCATGACCCTCTTTATCTTGATTAAAGAAGCCTTTCCCTCCATTTGTGAGTTTGATTTATTTCAGGACTTTATATTTAATGGTGGGAATGGAGGGACTCATTAGAGATTATATCTTTTTTTTTTTAAAGCAATTGGAGTTAAGTAACTTGCTCAAGGTTACACGGCCAGTTATTTTGTGTGGGTGTTAAGTATATGAGGCTGGAACCGATCCTGGGTCTCCTGACTCCAGGGCTGGTGCTCTTACTCACTGTGCCACCTGGCCGACCCAAGAGATCATATCTTACTAGTCTTGTGAGTGAGCTTCTGGAAGCCCTAGTGCCAGCAGTGGGCCAAGTCCTCTCCCACTGGACCTTTTCCTCCACTTATGAGTTTGACTTATTTTAGGATTTGACAGTGAGAAGATTCAGTGGCAGAATGCAGATTCATACAACAGAAAATAAGTTTCTTCAGGGCAGGGACTATTTTGTTTTTGAACCTGTAATGCCTGGCACAAAGTAGGTGCTTAATAAATATATAGCAGTGGGCTTGAATTAAAAGTGATTGCCAGCCTGTAGGCTTCAGTTATTAACAAGAAGCCCACTCTTGCTAGAAACAACAAGAAGTAAATATGTAAACAAACATCCTTGGGAAGCTGGATAAATCTATCACCATTGACCTACACAGGCCATGCAAAAGCACCTGCTTTTCTTTAAATGATTTTTCAGCCCTTTTCATTCTCTCTCAGCATAGGCATTTCATTTAGATTCCCACTCTTGGAAAACCTCTGCTGGACTTCTCTTTGTCTCAGGTCACTGAGTACACACCTCATGTTGCCAAGCAGTGCTTACCTTTATCCTCTTTGTTTCTGGTTCGGCTATCACACCACTGCTTTTGAGATCCAAATCTCCAATGCTCCTTGTCATTGCAAGCCTGCCATTCACATGAGGCTGTCCCAAACTGTTCCAAGCTACAAAGCCACCACATTTCTTGATCCTTTCCATGGAGAAAAATTTAAAAGCTAATGAAAAGGGCAAGTTAATATCACTTCAATTAACCCTAAAAAGCTTACCATTTGTCAAAGGCCATGATTCAATTTAGGAGAGAAACTTTTTATTTAAATGCAAACCAGTATTTCTACCAAAAAAAAAAAAAAACAAACACACCCAAAACAATGGAGGCAATACCTTTCTTTTTCATCTTTTCTCTCTGGAGTGTGGTCTGTGGTCAGCTTTATGGGCTTTCCTTTTCTACATAAGAGAGCACGGCTATCCCCAACACTAGCTATGACCAGCTCAATACTATCCCGCAACAGGGCTACTGTTGCAGTGGTCCCAGAGATCAGCAAAGTGCCTGCAAATATCACATACAGGGGTATAAATTAGTAATAGTGACAATTTGAACATACATATATATGTATACACATATACATATATATGGTAATTTTTTTTTTGCTGAAAAATTTTTAGATAAGTCAAATAATTACAGAAACAGCATGCTAATTTATCTGAAGCTGTACAAAAACAAGGTAAGAAATGAAAGCATGCATGGGCTAAGTGATTCAGTAACAAGGTTTCACATAGAGAAGAGAAATGAAATTGAAACTGGTAAAAAAAAAACTATTAGTTAAATATTACAATTTATTATCCCTTCTCCCTCAAAGTTCATATCTATTTAAACAAAGTACAGCTAATTTGAAATTCAGGAAATTCTGACAGCATGCATATGGGTACTAGGGTAAACTTTAAGCATGAGGTTGGGCAAGACCATCACGGGCCCATTTAGTTAAGAGGCATTGTCTCTAATATGTGGGACCATTAAGGCTCATACTGCCTACACCTCAGTCTGATCCTGTTAAAATATAAACCATAATAACAGGTTAAGATGAAATATACTGCACTTGCAGTCTACTTTTATACAGTGCCTTGACACAACTTCTGTCATTTTATCAAATGCTATAGATAAAAACTGTCCAATGAACAACAAAAGGCCCCAACATACTTTCTCTAGACCATTCTTACCAATTTAGCAACTGACATTACAGCTATCATTCTATTTAAAAAGGTGAATCCCTCAAATTTCTAGCAGGTCAGTGTTAATCGAAAAGAGACCCAGCACTATATGTCTAAAATACCTGCTGCTACCTTGCCCTAGGCTTTTGCAAAATTAATATTCTCTGATTAAGCACAATGATAATTAAATTCTACTACTCTCCTCTCTTATAATCCAAGCTTTGTTTTCTTTTTTCCTTTTACTTTGCTTCACTTTTAACAGTCTCTCTCTCTCTCTCTCTCTCTCTCTCTCTCTCTCTCTCTCTCTCTCTCTTGTTGTCTTCTCTCCTTGATTGTTAGGGAAAAGAATGTTGGGTTTGGTAAAAACTTCAAAAATTTCATTGAGCTTTGCTGGGAAGTAAGATTATGAGGAAGTAATGAGCTAAAGAATAAAGCAGCTTTTAAAAATTTCTTTATTCAACAGATGATTTGATTCTATAGGGAGGGAGTAGGATTGATGTAGAACTGTAGGTGACAGGGGAATAGTCATCGTTGGAGGGATGGTGGGACAACAAGATACTAGTGCATTGTTGGGGACACGATTCAGCACAACCATATTGGAAAGCAATGTGGAAATATGCAAATAAAGTGATTTAAAAATACATACCTTTTGAGCCAGAAAGTCTACTATTAGGCTTGTACCTCAAGGAGGTCATAAATAAAATGGTCATACCATACATATCACATGCCAGAATAGTAACAGCAACAGTTTTTGTGATAAAATTGTAAACAAAGTAGATGCCCACTGATTGGGGAATGACTAAATCAATTGTGATACATGAATGTAAATAATATATATTACTGTGCAGAAGTGATAAATGTAATATATAGAAAAAGCTACATAAACTGATGTAGAGTGAAGCAAGCAGAACCAAGAAAACATTATACATAGTGACTACAGCAATGTAAACAGAAAAAATAACCACAAAAACTAAACAAAACAAAACCAAAGTGAATGTTGAGGAGTTATAAAGAACAAGGATGGCTTGAAAAAAGAAATATGAGAAGACACCCTGACACCAACTATTTGAAGAGGCAGGAGCTCCATAAGTGTTTTATATTGCACATATTTTCAGACTTGTTCAATGTACTGATCAGTCATGCATGGCTTTCTCAGAGGGGGAAGGAGCAAGATATGGGGAGAAATTATCGTGATATGAAAAAAAGATATTAATAAAAATTATTTTAAAAGGAAATGTGATGTTAAAAAAAGAAATGACATTAAAGTAAAAGATATCATAAAAATAAGATTAAAAGAGCAAAGTGGACTCATAGTAATTTTAAATGGTTTATTTAAAGCAGGTATTGTCTGGTGAAATACTTGACTCTGAAGTAACAAGTAAATGATTTAATTTCATTGAGGCAGTTTATGGATTTTATATAAATGTGTAGATATTGATATAATTTGTACATTGTAGAAGCCAACAAACAAATGTGATCTTAGTATTAAGGAGACTTTAGGGAAGATGAAATGGCTTGCTTGAAGTGACTTATTAAGAATCAATTGCATAAGGACTGTTTTTCATATATGTTTTAAAAAACCACGTTGATTAGTTTTGGACCAAACTTCATTTTTTTTTTTTAAACAAGACAGCTTTAATTGGAAATATAAAGCAGAACACCTCTATTTAAAAGTACATTTTTAATCTGCATTTTATGAGATGGCAATTAAATGACATTAAAAGTTTTGATCATCTTCACATTTTATCCTTTGTTTTTAGAATGGTCATAGAAAAAGATTCATTCATTGGGCAAGGTTTAGATTACAGGACCTAGGTAGTCCCTTTTTACTGTGAAAGTTGAAAATCAAGTTGGAACTGCTGGATTATTCCCCCCAAAATTCTATTTCTATAAAGCTAAATAAAGCATGCTATGTGCTAAGAACAGGAGACAATTGGTGCCTCAGTGGATAGAACTCTGAGCCTGGAGTCAGGAAGAGCTGAGTTCAAATCCAGCTAGCTGTGTGACTCTGGGCAAGCCATTTAACCTCTCATTGCTTGACAAAATGGATCCACTGTGGAAATAAATGGCAAACCACTCCAGTATCTTTGTCAAGAGAACCCTAAATATGGTCACAAAGGGTAAGACATCACTGAAACAACTGAACAAAAGAGGCTAAGAACACAGTAATAATACAAGTACTTATTTGCTTTCTAATCAAACCTAAAATTCCCACTTAAAAGAGATATATTTTCAAACAGCAGACTTCAAATTTAACTTGTACTTGATTACTACTACTCTACCTGCAATGTGACTGGATCATTAAAATAAAAATCCTTCAGTATTTTCTACTAACAAATTAAGGGCCAGGTGAGTGATTGAATGGCAGATTTAGACACAAGTTGCCAAGGATGTTCCTTTCCTGGCATGGCAATCACATATGTGAGTGTTGAGCGGAGCACAGAGACCTGAAGTTTCAGAAAGTAAGCAACCACATTTTACTGGCATACGTTCTATCAAAAAAGGCCAAAAGCACTTCAATTCTACCCAAACTAGTTTCACAGACTCCAAACCCTATAATCTGAATATATTTCTAGAAATTATGATAGTCACAAAAATAAATCATAAAATATGCTGAATCAGCACCCATTTTTGTATAACATTCAACATTACAGAAAAATTCTCATTTTTTTCCCTATTACTACATGACTAAGATCTTGTAATATGTTCTTAATACTGGCTAAGCAATTTTTATAAGTCATTTTGACTAACAGGTCAAAATGGATGTAGGAAACTAGAAACCACCAGATTCCTTCACCTGAGACAAAATTTAGCAGATCTCTTTCCCCTAAGGCCCAGCTTATAAGTGTTTATGGAATACAGGTCCAAGTTCCTTGCCACAAATAACAAGTACAGAGGCAAACCAGAAATTCACTCAAGAATTTTGGTTAAAAATTATAGTGTAAAGGGGGAAGAGTTTTATTTTTTGTTTTTACTTTGATGAAATATTACTTAGCCAAGTTATATAATATTTTAGGAAATTTGAAACACATGATTAAAATGCAACATTTGGTTAGATCAATGATATTTTGTGATCCAACAGATTTTTCTAGTCAACCTATAATACATAGAGGACTTCTCTTAGTTTCTTCAAAGGGAAGGAAACACAAAACTATTAGATATGAACAAATTGTTTTAGTGGATTTCCTAGTGTGTTTGATCAGCCAATTCATTTGACGCTGATGAAATAGATTCTCCTTGCCATATCTGTCATCCTAGAAGGTCTTAAAAGTAGGATTAAAGCTTAGTTACTTCAAGTTATTCATAGGTTCACATTCCTACTAGGAAGCCAGCCGACCCTCTGGCAATGGGCCCTTTGGAACTTAACCAGACTGTTCCTTGAACAAGATATGCATCTGCTTGGGAGGACGATCCTAGGAGCCTTTCCAGTAAGGCATAATCTTCCCAAGATCTTGTTCCGCTGGTCCCTCCCACAAGCATGATGAGCCATTACCGAGGGCCTTAAGCTAAAGCTACACTGTTAGAAACATACAGTTCTGCACAAGCAACTGCCACCTGATGAATGTCATCTCTTAAAAATATTTTTAAAATGTTGATCTTGAAGTTTCCTCCCAATGCTCATAAATTCCTTTAAATTGTTATTTTTATAAAGTTAAACACTTTTACTAGATTTTGCCCAAAACAAAGAAATTTAGTTATTCTAATGATCCAGAGTTTTCCAAACTTTCTAAAAAAAAAATTAATCAGCCCTCCTCTGGAAATCTATTTTCTTTTTTTGGAGGGCAATTGGGGTTAAATGATTTGCCCAAGGTCACACAGCTAGTTTTTTTGTGTTTAGTGTCTGAGGTCAAATTTGAACGCAGGTCCTCCTGACTCCAGGGCTGCTGGTGGTCTATTCACTGTGCCACCTAGCCGCCCCAAAATCTATTTTCTTTAACCCTTTAATGGTTTGTTGTTGTTTTTGGAAATTGAATCATTAAAAAAAAATACCACCCCCTGGCTCGTTGCAGTGCCCCTGTGAGGGGGCAATATCACCACTTTGGGAACCTATGGATCAATTCTCTGTTACATTTGATATTATAATTTAAGCAGCTTGGCACAGCAGACAGAAAACTGACTATGGACTCAGACACCAGGTTTCAAATTTTGCCTCTGGAACTTACTACCTCATGCCCTTGTGCACCTCATCTCCCTGGACTCAGTATCCCCATCTGTAAAATGAAGGGTTGGGGTAGATGACTTCTAAGGTCCTTCCAGTCCTAGCTCTATTACCCAGGATATGTTCAGCATTGTTATTTAAAGGGTCGTGATAGGAGGGTCACATATCCTTGATAAACTTGAACACTGTCTTCCAAATATTCTACTTCAAAATCTTTAGCTGTTTTGAAAATGGCCTATTGCACATGACCTATACTGGGAACAAAAACAATTGTTTGAAACTGAGCTAATTACCTATCCTTTTAAAAATTACTAACAAGAGTCAAATATCATATTTGAATTCTGACTCCTCTCTGAGGTCTTTCCTTTTGGCACAGCAAGAAGTCAGCAACTAGATAATCAGCCCTGAAAAAATGCAGACTTCAATGTTTTTCTGAAGATTTTGATAAGAAAACCTTCATCAGAGAGCAAAGAAAATAAATGACCATCATTACAAAGACACTGTCCCTCTCAACTAAAGAATTTTGATACTTATCAGTGAAGTGGCCCTGAGAGTCAGGAGAAATCTGTGTCCCAGTCCTGACACTGTTAATTCTTTTTTTGAGTGCCAGACTTCTCACTTGTGAAATGGGAATGTTCGAAACCCATCCACTTCCTTGGGATGCTGGGAAAATGAAAATGTGGGTAACAGACTTTAAGTTCCTCAAAAAAGAGGAGTTAAATATAGAGTGTCAGTCATCAAACCAGCGAATAAGTCTAAACACATACCTCTATTGTTGAAATATTGCAGCTTATCTTTTTGCCTCCTTTTTTTTTTTTTTTTTTTGCTTTTTGGAGGGCAGTTGGGGTTAAGTGACTTGCCCAAGTCACATGGCTAGTTTTTGTGTTAAGTGTCTGAGGCTGGATTTGAACTCAAGTCCTCCTGACTCCAGGGCTGGTGCTCTATTCACTGCACCACTTGCCTCCTTAATTTCACAACAATTTTCTTGTTAGTATAAAATACTCTGCCAGCTCTGATATGGGCATCCGTTAGAGAGCTTCCATATCCTAAAGGGCTCAATCTCTTGAATACACTGTCCTCCAGGGTGAGCCCTTACATACAGTGAATGGAGCAACCAAGGAAATGAAAAGGCAGTGTCTGGCAATTCATCTTATTTAAACCAATGGGCGCAGTAGTCTTTTAGGGGAAAAAAAATAATTTCTCCAATGAGGATCAAGCTTTACTGTGTAGTGAGCTGTTTTAAGGAAGTGAATTCTAAGGATTAATTTGAAGTATTAAAAATTTAATGGAATGTTACATATATAAAACTCTTCAGGGCAATCTTTAAGTACAGTGCAAGCACTCCATCAGTTTGGATTTCAACATGGGCTCAGAGTGATTCCTTCCATTACATTAAATCATTCCCTACTTAAAAGTTCATTTCAACATTAAAACATCAAACTTTTTTTTAAGTGGTTTCCTGGTCCTTACACACCTCCAGATCCCTGCAGAAATGTAGATGTTTTACTTACCATCAGCGGATAAGTGTGCATGCCTTGTAAATGCTTTATCTATTTCTAGGAAAGCACTGGTCAACACAGTTTCCAAGTTCTTGTCCTTGATAAGGAAATCCCTTTGTTTGAAAAACAAAACAAAAAAGAGCCAAGAGCAAATATAATTTTGCAGCTTTTGATAATTCTATTTATTATATTTAGCTAAATGATTATAGACTTAACTATGACTTTTTTTCCTTTTTAATATCACCACCAATCACATTTATCTAGTGATTTATACTTTATAAGACACTCTCACATTCATAATTTATTTCATCCTCACAACAATCCCGTGAGATTAAAGACAATGTCTGACCGTGAAACCAAAGGAACTGGGCACTGGAGTGTATACCTTCATATTACAGTAGGCAGAGAGCATAATAACCACAGGCAGTGAGACAGACAGAGATCGAAAACATCTGGCTTCAAATATTGCTTCTCGTACTTGTTATCTGCATA
Source organism: Petaurus breviceps papuanus (assembly GCF_028583685.1). NCBI lineage: Eukaryota > Metazoa > Chordata > Mammalia > Diprotodontia > Petauridae > Petaurus > Petaurus breviceps. Next base: position 16,366,740 of record NW_027185655.1, on the reverse strand, counting down.
ATTTGGGGGCAGTCGCTGGCCCTTTGCGGACCTCAGTTTTCTTATCTGTAAAATGAAAGGGTGACTAGATGACCTCTAAGCACCCTTTTGGTTTACAGACCACATATTCCTCTATTAAAACACTATGGGTATTCACCTGCATAAGTATGATGCACTATTCGTTGAGAGTTAGTAACACAGTACTCTCTTAAGGATAACTAGGCCAGTGAGATTGTTTATTAGGATTCCAGTGACCACACTCAAGGAAATCTCCCTACCACCAATACCTTCATACAACAGTAGTATTAAAATACTTCAAATCTACTCCCCACAATTCAAAGCCATAAAGGCCATTTGAAATGGATATAAATAAAGTATTATGAATCCTGAGCAATATTTACAAAAAAAAAAAAAAGGTAAAGCTCAAGTAAGTATTTTTAAAACTCTCATTAAAAAGGAGACCATAGGGGTGGCCAGGTTGCACAGTGAGTAAGAGCATCGGCCTGAGTGTCGGGATGACCTGGGGATCGAATCCGGGCTGAGACACTTAGCACCCACACAGAAACACCTGGCGATGTAGCTTTGAGCAAGTTACTTAACCCCAATTGCTTCAAAAAAAAAAAAAAAGGAGACCATAAAGCTTGGTTCCAAAAGACAGAAAATACACATTTTCCGCTCAGTTGAGAAATTGCATTCTACACACATGATCAAATGTAGTTGCTGTGGTTTATTTTATATATATATATATATTTTATTATTATATATTATATATTTTATATATATATATATATACATATAGTTGCTGTGCTTTGCTACAAAGAAAGTGACAGTACTGCAGAAAAAGAATTCAATACTTTTTTTTAAGGGCAATGGCAGCGTTTTCTATCTTCAGCCACAGACTGACAAGATGTAACTTTCACTCACTGCTATTTTTTATGCAAACACTTTTACACAGGACAATATCAGTACTTGAGAAAAGAGATTTACAAATGCCTCCAACCTGAATCAAAAGCCTTACTAGGTTACCACCAGATGCCAGAAAGAAAGCTGATGTACATACATAATATATTTTTCCATGTGTGTGTGACAGAAGTCAGCAGCTGCGGACCCACGGTGCCCATCATACACTGCGAAGTACAGGACTTCGTCCGTCAGCTGCGCAAAGCCAAAGCGGTCCTCGTTCTCTTTCCGCTTTCCAATCTGGGAGGAGCTGCCCACATTTTCCAGGCTGACTTTGGGAATTGGTTTTCCATACTTAATGCTTGGTGGGAGGAGAATTGGTTCATCAATTCGGTTGTCCCAGATCCCAAAAGTGTCCCATGTAGCCGGACGCCCACTGCCGTCCGGATCAAATCTGGAAGTTCTTCGCTTGGAGGTAGAGCTGGGGCAGGCCGAGGTCACTCTTTTGTCATCCTGCAGCAGGCGTGATGTTAACAGGGCTCTCCTTCTCACCTGGTACCCTCCACTTCTAACTAAAGTAATTAGAGCAGCTGTTGACATAACTCGATTCCAAAGAACTTGGTGGTAAAGAAAAGACCAAGGGGATGTCTTCAAGAAAAATGATACAGCTAGGCAGGGAAGAGAGAAATAGAAATTACAAGCAATTATAAGTAGTGATTCAACAGGCATTTATTAACCACCTACTATGGGCCAGGTGCTAGCCCTTGCCTTAAGCAGTTTGCCTTTTACTAGTGGAGGAGTTGAGGTGGGAGAGAGAAAGAACATGTACACATGTACACGTAATAATAAAATAAATATATAATAATATATTTAATAATTTAATAATAATGACAAAATAAATATATAATAAAATAAGTAACTTTGGGGTAGAGGAGGGTACTAATAACTGAAGAATGAGGAAAGAATTTGTGTGAGATGGCATTTGAGCTGGGACTGACTTACAGTGAGCTAGGGATTCCAAGAGGTAAACTGAAGAAAGAACACTCCAACATGGGGGTGGCCTGTCCAGAGGCTGCACTGAAGGCTGGGGATGAAATCTCTTACTGAACTGTTCCCCCCACCGCACCCCAAGCAGGGATAGAATGGGGAAGGAGGGAGGGGAAAGGATACGTTAAAATATAGACGTGGTATGAAAACATGATGGGGAAAACATATAGGGGATGATCTTGTGATTTTACTGATAGGGGAATTTTTCTCATTCCTGAGTTCCCTATATCAACAAAATTACCCTTCATAATTTAGAGTCTTAGAGAATTGTCTGAGAGATTAAGTAACTCACTCATATCAATACATATGTGTGTGTGTCTCGAAAAACCTTGACCAAAAAAAATGGCTATATCCCAAAGTCTCCAATTTTAGCTAAGACTGCATCTTAATTATTGGAGCATCTTTTATTAATCATTCCAAAATATAGAAACGTAAGTCTTATATAATAAGGCCTGTGAAAATTAGCATGTTTCAACCCCTTAACAGAAAAATTAAAATCTCAGTGCACTTAGCAACTTTCTAAGGCATTAAGTTGCAGAGAAGGTGGCAACCTGCATTGCTGGAGAGAAGAAATTCATCTGGGAGTTTCCTATTCTAATTAAATAAAAACATTGCTATAAAAAAAAAAAATTTAAAAACTTTTAACTTTGCCTTTGTGTTAGATTTGCATGAACTTTTTTTGGTGTAGCTGATTTTGGGGAATGGTTGCACATGGTTAACAATCTAGACAGAATCCAATTTACAAGCAACTTGTCTATACAAATTATCATAGCAGCACCTCCCACTGAGATGCCTCTGGTGGGAGGAGGGAATGCTCCACTCCTATTTGGAGAAAGCTACCGTGTTTCCCCGATAATAAGACCTATCCCGAAAATAAGCCCTCCCCTTACTGTGTAAGATTCCTCTAAAATAAGCCCTCCCCCGAAAATAAGCCCTATTGAGATTGCTACTGTAGTGAAGGTGATCCCCTGCGCTACTGGCTACATTACGGTACCCTCTGTATGCACCGACCCTCCCCCCCCCCTGCAATCCACGCTGCGCTCCAAGCTGCATCCAATCAGAGCTGAAGCAGTGAGCGAGTCATCCTGCTCTTTATTGAATTCATTATTGAATAAAGGTACATTTTTTTGTTCACATTTACCTGTTTATTAAAATTGCTGTCAATGTTCATTAAAATAAGCCCTCCCCTGAAAATAAGCCCTCTGGTGTTTTTCTGTCCAAAAAAATAATAAGACAGTGTCTTATTATCAGGGAAACATGGTATGTTCCTGGCACTCTTGAATTCTAACTGACTTTTCTCATAGAAATAAGGTTATAAATGATGGCTAGTTTCTACAGTAATCTAAGTACCATTTTTACTTGTAATTGTATTTATTCTATATGTAAGTATACATATAAACATTCATACATGTATATACATGAATAAATGCATAACTGTGTGGGTAAGCTAGGTGGCATAACAAGCTAGACCTGGAGTCAGGAAGATGCTTCTTCCTGAATTCCAATCTGGCCTCAGATACTAGCTGTGTGACCCTGGGCAAGTCACCTAACACAGTTTGCCTCAGTTTCCTCATCTATAAAATGAGTTGGAGAACAAAATGACAATCTACTCCAATTCTTGCCAAGAAAACCGCAAATGGGGTCATAGAGTTGGACAGGACTAAAAAACAACTGAACAACAATAATTGTGTTCCTCATTAGAATATAATCTTCTTGCCAGAAGAGATTGTTTCATTCCTTGTACTTATATTCACTGAAAAAGATAAGGCTCTCAACTTCCTTATGTTGCTGTTTCATGATGTGTTGTGGTGGAACCATCTCAAAGAATTCAGAGTCAGGCCACCTCCAATCCAAGTACAGGCATTTATTGAGATTGATGCCTCTCATGAAGTGGGCTAAGTTCCTAGAGGAGCCAGCAACTTCAAAGACAGCGAGAAGGATTTTATAGGGTAAAGCTGTAATTATATAACAGAAATTATGAATATTAAAAAGGCAGGAGGGATTTGTTAAGAGATTAGGTAATAGGGGAGGGGTCCCAGTCATGGTGAAACCCACAATGCATACAGAAAAATCTATGGGGGGTGGGTATGCATGATAATGATATATAAGCCTCTCTTGTTTTGGGGTCCACATCCTGCTTGGGTATCCTGGAGGTGCTGCTTTCTGATTAGCTGAGTATTGTGGTCCTCTCTGAGCCTAGATGGATGCGGCAGGGACTGAGTGCATGGACACACCTGCTGTTTCTATGGGAAATATGAGGAATGGGTCAGGGGCAGTGGCTAGCTAGAGGCAGTGACTGGCATCCCATCACAAGGTGTGTCTGCTGTTTTTGTGAGAAATATGAGTTTGTGGACACACC
>NW_027185655.1:16319509-16362055 GCF_028583685.1 Petaurus breviceps papuanus | reverse complement strand
CCTCCACAATCCATACTCTATCCCAGTTCTTTCCCATTGCCCACAAACTTGCCCGAGTCTTCCGCATCCTTAAAAGAAAAAAACCACAACTTGCCCTTGACCTGACCATCCTCACTAGCTATCACCCTTTATCTTTTCTCGGCTAAGTTACATGAAAAAGAGCCACCTACATTTGGTGTCTTTCACTCTCTTCCAAACCTTTTGTAGTCTGACTTCTGACCTCATCACTCAACAGGAACTGTTCTCTCCAAACTCACCAATGATCTCTTTTCAATCCTCATCTTTCCTGACCTCTTTGAAGCCTCTGATGACCTGTTCTCCTGCATACTCTCTTATAGGTTTTCATGGGACTTTGGTGTCCCCACTCCTTCTCAATCTCCACTGGGGGACTTTCAGCCAGGTTGTGCCTACTAACTCTTTAGAAGTGGGCCAGCTCAAAATAGCTGGTGAAAGTCAATGATTACATTTTCAGCACAAGCATTTTATATCTTGGTTACTAACGAGGGCTTGATTTATTGTTTTGTTGATTGTCTAAATTTTTTAAAAGTGATGAAGAAAATGCTAATAATGCAGATTAAGCTTAAAAGTATAACTTGTACATATTTTTTAAAAACAGAGAGCCAGTTATTAAACTTTTATTAACCCCCAAATTTCTATCTTTGGCTTTTTTTTTCTTCTCTGTACTTCATGTGTAAAGAAAGTGAAACTCAGAAAGATTCAGTGGATGGACAGAATATTTGCAGATTGATAACTTGAACCTTTCTACAAAGCTATTTAGTCTGTTGTTCCTAATCAATTGGAACCAGATACCACATCTGAAAAAAGTTCATATTCTTTCAAAGAAATACAGATATCAACCAATCAACAAGTATTTTATTCCTGCCAGGGCACACCTTCTTTCCCCTCTCCCCCGACCCCAATTTGCTCAGCAATGTGCTAGGGAAATCACAGATGAAATATGGTGACTCAAATATCATAGATTTCCTGTCCTCAAAGAGCTTACAGTCAAGATAGCCCATAAAAGAATGAATTAACCTGAAGAGAATAATCTTTATTTATTGACTGAGTGGGGAAAAAAAAAAAACCTTTGCACTAAATACTGCTGATAAAAGTCTGATATCTCACAAATATATGCAATTGACACAAATTAAGGTCACTCCCTAAAAGACATGGCAAAAGGACATGAATGAGTTTTAGAAAGAATAGACAAATGAAAATGCTCCAAACAATCATGACCAGTACAAATTAATTTTATAGATTCACCTCCCACCCACCAAATCATGATTTCCATAATGTCTGATTTATAACTCTATCTTTTTGTAACATACAAAAGGACATGCTTGCTATTTAGGATTTTTATAACTTCAAATAACATAAATCCTGGATAAAAATGAATAATATATAAAAATATGTATGCATCTATGTGTATAGATATCGATATCAATATTGATATAGATATACAGATATCCATCCTAGGTAAAGTTATAAATCCTTTCAAGCAGAAATTCCATTGTTTTCCCGCCAGAAGCACCCTTAAGGTTATTTATTTCCCTTGACAATTGAAACAGCTAATGGAGAGACAAAGGGGAACTTGGTGTGATAGCTACCACTCCACATGAGCTGCTCTGAGATCACAGGCTTCTGTAGAACCCACTAACCCAGTAACTACCCAGCCCAGGTAACCACATTTGGTAAGAAGAAAGCCTGCATCCCACTGCCCCCAGTGCTGCCAGCGCAATAGCCTGGAGACTGTCTTGTTTATTTTTAGTGCTACAACCTCAATGACTTATCTAGGAGTTTCACTTTATATTAAATGATCTGAGACTACAGGCCTGTGCATAGCCCTGATAGCTGGTAGACACTTAATTGGAGACACACACATAGGAAGGTACTGATGGCAAAGAACATCAAATAAACTTCATTAGGATACAGAAGGCATATGGCCTGTTTCCTTCTATTCTGGGTACTGGGGTTAGTTAATCACAAAATGAATCATTTAAAGCAATGGTGTCACACTCTAATAGAAATGTTCCTTTAGGCAGCATGCTGACTTAGAAAACCACAAATTAACCTTTCTATGTTGCATTGTATTTTTATTTTGTAAAGCAAGAGGGACAAGAGAATATGATCAATTCCCCGTAAAAAAAAAAAATATTTCCTTTAATTCCTTTGATAAAAGGAGGAGGGGAAGGGAAACATACTAAAATGTTGTTGATGGAGATATGAATTGGCGCAACTATTCTGGAAAATAACTTGGAATTATGTGAAAAAAGTCACCAAGCTTTTCCAGTCTTTTGCCCAGAGAGCCTACTTGAAATATACTATAAGGTAGTCATAGAGAGAAACAATTCACTCAAAGTGAAAACTTGGAAAAGACCTTGGCTTAAAAAGGCCAATGTCTCCCACTGCATCCTGAGCCATCCCCAGTCATATTGATTCCTATCTCGTCCCTGGACCCAGATGGCTCCGGAGTAAAAAGTAAGGCTGGTGGACTTTGCACAGCCCTCCCTCGCTAGAATCCAATTCACTTGCAAGTCGTGACATCACCTTCCTGATGTCATGGTCCTCTTCAGGAAGGAAGGACAAACCGCAAGGTAGTCATAGAGGGGAACAACAAAAGATTTGATCCAGAATATACCAGCGGTACTTTTTGTGGTAGCAACAAATTTTAAACGAAGCAGGCGCCCATAGGAATGGCTGAACAAAGTATGGTGCATTAATAAAACTGCAAGAAGAGACGACAAATAAGAAATATCACTTAGCTTCTCAAAGTCAACTTTAGTTTCCTGCCATAAAATGGGTATAACACCATAGTTAGGTTGTTCTGAGAATCAAGTGAGAGTGTTTATGAAGAGCTTTGAAAATTTTAGCCATGCAAAGAAATGACGAATATGAGGAATTCAGAGAAATTTGGATTGTGGAGCATTAGAGACCATCAGTACCATCCTTTGTGTGTGTCTCCAATTAGGTGCCTACCAGATATCAGGGCTATGCACAGGGCTGTAGTCTCAGATCATCTAATTCAGAGAAACTAGGCGAGTGACAACCCTTCACTATCCCATGCAATTTTCCAAGAACAAGTTTCAAAGTAGGCACTGCTCTCCATTGGAAAAAAAGAGTTTCCTCGCCAGGAAGTCACTACACTGAAGAAATCACAAATCTAGTTTGTTTGTTTTTTTTAAGTTGGAAATTTTTTTTAAAAATCGGAAAACTTATAGGAACTGAGATAAAGAGTGAAATAAATAGGACCGGGAAAATGGTAGGCACAATAACAATGTCACAGAAAACACTAAAATTTCTCTCTATTTTATATATTACATATATATTATACACGTAATATATTATATATAGAAATCTATATATAAAAATGTGTAGCCATATAGCTAAACAATCATGGTCCCAAACTCAAGAAAATGCACTTTTATCCCTTCCATGGAGAAGTAGCAGCTTGCCACCCCCATCAGCAATAACTGTATCAACTGGTTTTGCCTATTTTTCTTTGTTACAAGGGAAGGCTCACTGGATGTGTAGTAGGGATATCAAAACAAAATGTGTTAACTTCTTTTTTAAACAAAAAGCAACAAAAAAAGAAAAAATGGAACAATTTATAAGAATTGATACAAAGCAAAAAAGCAAAATACACATAATCATAGGAGTAATGTAAATGAAAATTATATCAATAGGCAGCTAAACTGAGATTAATTTCAGTAACTGATCTTGGTCCTAGGAGACCAGATTCTCTCCTCTTGGGCAGAGGTGTGGGACCCAGGTTCTGAATGCTGCTTATGTCTTATTCAATTATTTTTTTCTTTTTCTTTTTTTTTTTTTTTAACAAGGTAGGGTTGTGTGTACGTGCAAAACAACTGTAAATACAAAAAGCAAAAGGCATTAATAAAACTTTTTGCCAAATAGCACAGTCTGAGGGAAGCATATTTTTTTCTTTTATCTAGACTGCTACCTGCTTCCACCAGGAATGGGATGAAATAGTTGACATGTGCATGGCTAAAATTTTCAAAGCTCTTTATAAACACTCTGACTTGATTCTCAGAACAACCTAACTATGGCAGATACCCAACAGTATTATTATACCCATTTTATGGCAGGAAACTAAAGTTGACTTTGAGAAGGTAAGTGACTTTCCTGAGGTCACACAGCTGCTAAGTATCAAAGGATGGATTTGAGCCCTGATCTCATCTGACTCCAAGACAGGTTCCTTTTCCTCCACAATTTGTTACTTTTCAGGATGATCACATTTCCCAAAATGCACTTCCCCTCTTGAAAGGAACACCAGGCACTAGACAACCCCTACTCCCTTCTCCAGATCTTTGAAAAACTGCACTAAATTCAGACCATTCCTGATGTAACCATTCAATACTTTCCAATCTAGCAATCTAATCTACAATCCTTGAAGTTACAAGAAAAAAAAAATTAAAACAGTGATATTCTTTTCCTTTGGTTTTTACAACAGACACTTGCCTTTTTTACCTTCAGTGTCCTAACAGCGAAAGAAAAAAGTTGGATGGGATATCCAAAAGTGCTGAAAGACCCCTGGAAGCAAAAATTAAGAATGGGACTCACTGGATCAGGAATCAAGAGTAAATGAAAAGCTCTCTGAACACAGTTCCAGAGTACCCACAAGCTATTTATTTATTTAGTACCTACTGAAACCACCCAACTGCTATCTGCTAGTTCAACTCATAATGTAAACATTACACTCAGCAGAAATATTATTGTCAGGACCCCCTAGGTAAATTAAAGTCTTTTAAGAGATTATCTGATACATTTATGATACTAAAAATACCTACATTTATACAATTCATTTCTGTAATATATCTAACATATATTACAGTCCAAAAAGAATACTTTGAAACCTTTCAGCTTAGGAGGAAACTGGAGTTTAAGGGACTTGCCAAGAGTCACACAACTAGTAAAGTGATTTGAACTCTGGTCATCCTGACTCCAGGAATACCTAGAACTCTGTCCCCTATACCCCCCTAAACACCTCTAGGTCTCAGTTTTTAATCTATAGAATTAGTGCCTTGAAGTAGAACCTTCACCAAGATGGAAACACATTGGAGAGCCATCCAGGAATACCAAGTCAAGGATGTGAACTTCAAAAAAAAAAAAAAAAATCCTTAATAAAATGGGGGAGGGGGGGATAACGTAATACATTTCCGACAGTCATTCAAGTTTCTCTTCTATTTCAAGATAAAATATTACCCACGGTTTAAAGTCAAATACCTTCTTCACCAGGCCCCAGTTTGCTGGCTGGACAGTTTATCTACTTGGAACAAGGAATATAACCTTCTTTAGATTCTGTTATGCCGTAAGTGATACGTGTTTTGCTTAGCCTTTATCTGAAAACAAGTTTCAGTTCAATGAACCGAAGTCATTCTAGCTGTTCCTTGACACATAACTTGGGAAATGACATGAGCTAAATGCCACCAATCCCCATGTGGATTTCCTCTGCCCCCGCAAAAGTACAAGATTGAGATGCATGAACAGAGAGGCTGAGCCTTGGCTGAGTCTCCCTGGGACTCAGTTTTCTCATCTGTGAAGTGACCCGCACCGGGTGGTCTCTGGGGTCCCTTTGCACGCTGGCCGTGAATGGGCGTGGGTGGCCCATCTGAAGTTTTGCTACAAGGAGGGGCTCTGCCGGGGGGGGGGGGGGGGGGAGTGTCATTGGAAAGGGGTAACTATAGGGAAAAAAAAGAATTTAAAAAGTGTGCGGGTGTGGGAATGAGGAGGAGGACGGCTTTCTGCCCCCGGCTCCCCTTTCCTTTCCACGATCGCGGCTGAACGAGCAGTCCAGGGCTCCCCCACTACGGAGGACCCCCCACTAAGTGGGAGGCGGTGCCCCGTCGGTCCAGCCGTCCCCCCCCCCCCCCCCCCCCCCCGCCGGCCCCTTCCGGCCCTGACTCGGGGATGCCTCCCGCGGCGCCGGCGGCCGCAGCATCTTCCCGCTCCCGGCCCGGCCCGGCCTCCGCCCCCACCACGCCCCCACTGGGACCTCACCCTCCGAGCCGAGACGCCCGCTTCCAGCCGCCGCCGGCGCCGCTGGGCTCCCCCGGGCTCTGCCGGCCCCGCCTGCAGATGTGGGACCTGGGCCTCTGGGCCCCCCGGCCCCGCCCCCGCCCTGCTGGAAGCCCCTCTGCGCCGCGGCCTGGGCCAGGCCCGACCCGCCAATGGGAAGCTGGGGGCAGAGGCCCCACCCCCGGGCGGCTGTGGAGCTGAATCCGAAACGCACATCCTGAGGCCGCGGGCCCGGAAAGCGGCGGGGGCGGCGGAGGGGCTCTCACCTGGGGCGCGGTGCGGGCACCGCCGCCTCCCCTGCGTGCAGGCGCGGGGACGCCGAGATAACGGGGCGGCTCTGGTCCAGCCTCCCTGCTGCAGACCCAGCCCGCTCCGCTCCGGCCCCGGGAGCCCTCGGAACCCGTCCTGTCCCAGCCCTCAGCGAGCGGCCACTCGGTCCTCTCGGGCTGGCAGCGGGCTGAGCCAGAACGGGTTTGGCCAGGTGGCTGGCGGGTCGCCTTTTGGCCTCGGTAACCACCAATCACGGCCCGGGACCGAACGAGCCTCCCTGCGGCTTCATTTACCCTTCAGCTCATTTCCAATCGACAAATAACCGAGTGATATTTAAGGCAGCCAGTAGGAGAGGGAGATTTTTCCCCACCCACTTCAAGTCTGGCGGAGAGTGCGGTAATCGTTCTGACATTTCTGGGTGGGGATGGTGAAGACTGTGAAAAGAAGAAGAAAAAAAAAGGGCAGCCCGGGCTTCTTTGTTCGTGTCATTTAGGGACTGCAGGAGGAATCTTACCTGCACCCCTACTGACTTGAAGTTTGGTTCAATCAGAATCTATTCGAACCCGATGCCGTAACAACAGCGAACAACAAAAACAAAAGAAAATGTCATTTTCCATAATCCACAATCCAGATCGCTTCCTGGACGATCTTGAATTGGAAATCACTGGGAAGTCTAGGTGGGGTGCATTGGGGGGAAAACCCACTGTGGAGGGAGAAAGCACCAGTGTTTAAATCAGAACCATGCCACACGTACTTTTGTAAACTTAGGCACTGAACCAGATTCTTTTTTTTTTTTTGGCGGGGGAATAAAGGGGAAACCTTTATTTTCCTCAATTGCAAAATAAAGAATTGGGATCAGATGAGCCGTACAGAACCTCGCAGCTTTAAAGCTCAGATCTCCCGAGGCAGTTTTTGCACGTCTCTGGTTGTTAGGAAATTTCAGGTTGCTTAGTGAAGTCACAATCCAGTTGGCAGCGCTTTTGAGTTCCATTCCAGTCTCACATTGATGGCTCACCGATTTTTAATAGTAAGGTTGAGAATGATAATGTAGGGTTAGCGTTCGAAACTGAGGAGTCTCCTGGCCCTTTATTTTCAAGAAAAAAAAAATGTTAATTGCTAGGTTTAAAACTTAATTAGGTTTTTGAACCTATTAAACATTAATGGATTTTGAGGAAGGACTTGACCCAATATTTGCTTTTTTCTTTTTGGTTTTTATTAATTTGTTTACTTTTAGTTTACAAGATTCAATTCCACAATTCCTTCAGTTTCAAATTTTTCCCTTCCCCCCCTTCTCCTCCCTCCCCATTGGCGGCACACAATCAAGTATAGTATCTGCAAATACTTTCACATTAGACATTATTGACATAATATTTTATCCCAAAATTTTGGGACCAAATTTGGGAAAAAACTAATGATAGACTTTACTCCAGTAACTTTTTTTTAAAATAACGAAAGACAAGAGGAAAGCTCCAAGGTAGATAATATAAAACAGATAGAAATTATCTTCAGTGTGCTGATATTCCTTCAGCACAAACAGTTGCAAAGTTCATGCTTACCATTTTAAAAAGTGGTGTTTTTTTTTTTTTGGCATCTTTTCACTCCAGGACTTTAATCTACTGTCCTATGATGTACAAGGTCAGTTAGGATAGTTTTAATTTTTTTTTTTAAGTCACCACTGAAATGAACACTTATCTTTGATAATAACCCTATCCTCTGACTCAGACTTGAAAGCCACTTGTTAAAATTTCATATACCCCCACAATTTAATTTAAACATATTTAGCACTAATGATAATAGAACCAGCAGTACCCCCTCCTTAATTTCTTCTATTTTTCGAAGAATAGGAATAGAGCCAAATGCATTTCTAGCTACCAGATTACAACAGAATGTTGCACAAATTTCCAGAATAACTATTCCCATTCTATCGTGGTTAGGATTCAGATCTCCAATTCAAACGCTTTTACTCTATCTTTTCCTTAACACAATTACAAACTAATAGTATATGAAAATAATTACTTTGCCAAGTTATGCCTTGATTTTAGAATCAGAAATCTAGAGTAATAAGAAATCTCAGAGATCATGTAGTTTACCTTTTTCCTGCACTCATTTTACAGATGAGGAAACTGGGGCCTAGGGAGGTTAAGTGACTTGCCAACTGATGGCACAAATAATTAACCATCAGAAGAGGGATTTGAATACGGGTCTGTTGGCTCCAGAACCAGTACTTATTCTATTGTACTATTGCCTCTATAAACATATTTTACTGTAAGAAAATATTTTGTTATACTTCACAAAATGTTGTGAAGTATTGTTTTTTTGCAGGAATTTTTTTTTTGAAGGATGAAAGTGATGGGGGTGGGACCTATACCCCTAAAAAAGCCCTTGAACTTTCCCATACATTTTAGCAGCCCAGACCTCTAGTGTTTGTCTGAGGCGTCACAGATACCAAAGACTCGTTGGGAGTCTCACCTACCCAACTAGTGTCATAATAAACTCATTATTTGGATAGAAAAAAGGTTTGAGTGGTCAATTCTTTTGAGGCATACCCCCATCCTTTATGCTTTTATTTAGGGGTTCCTAGCACCCCTAGACTGAAACAAAAGTTGATTTAAAATGAGATGAAATTGTGACCACCACTTAAGCTAGTGAGTCACTATAATTCCACTTATTTCGCCAAGGGATTACTTGTCCTACTGGAAGTTAGATGTTGTAATATAATGAATTTCATTCATTGTATTGCTTGCTGAAAAGAAAAAAAATAGGTATTTTTACAAATTCAGCATTGTCAGTTGTAAGGTGGATTCTAGTGTAAGGTGGATTTTAATGTGTGTAAAGTTAATTTTTTGTTATTATTTGTATAGTTTAGTTTCCAGGATCCATAGCCATAACAATCTCATGTTCCCAGGTATTAGATATGAGTTCCCACAATTATGGTTCAAAACATCTCCACCATGCTTGCGAAGCATTATATAATGATAAATAATATGTTTATATTATATCCACTGCAACTGTGCAGTGAAATACAGGAATGAAGTGATGTAAACTTGTGAGGCTGTTGTTGGCATACACCTTCTTTGTCTGTAGCCCCTATAAAACAAGTGGTCATTTCATTAGTGAATGGAGAACCTTAACACTGAATGCATAAATGCTGTATATGCCTCATTTGGTCCCCATTGAGGCTTGAGGGGATTTAAGTTGTGCTTGTCTAGACTGACCCCATCCAGATGTAGGGGTAATTTCCCCCCCTTCTCACTGGCCCCTGTGAGAAGGGTGATTAGGGAATGATGTAGGAATTTGTGCTCCCATTATCAACAATCCTCTTCTGAGAAAACTAGTCTAGAATAAAATAAGATTATTAACCCCTTCTTAGTGTCTTTCCTGTCTGACTAGATCAAGAATGAACCTGTGCTAGCAGCCGTCCTGTGTGCTGTGTTTATGTCTTATATCAGTTTATGAGGTTAGTTATAGTAAATAAACCTGGGATATAATGATGTATTTTTTTCACATGTTTATTATACAATGTTATTATTTTTAAATAGTTTTAAAAATATTTTTGTTTGATTTCCCCCTGCATCTCCTCCCCTTTTCCTTCCCAGGGAGTCATCCCTTATAATATTTCTTTTTTACAAAAAAGAAGGAAAAGGAAAAAAAAATCAGTAAAATCAAAACCCATGTGAAAAGCTATCACTTTTTTATATGTCATGAAAGCACCAATGACAGCAAATAACTTGGAAGAAAATAGAGAAAATTCTAGTTTTATCTCTCCCAAAGAAATGTGCTTTATCTCAATTACTGTTTTCAAGCATATATTATTTTACACTAAAATCAAAAGATATCATTGTATGGACCATTTAGTGATATCAAATCCGTCTATAGATTCTCTAAAGATAATATTTAAAAAATCACAAATCCTTCCTGAGAAATAATTATTCAATAACGAATTGTTAATATTGGGGAGACAAAGACCGAAAGACATTGCTGCTAATGAGACTGGATTAACTTTCTCCCCAATCTTGTTCAGATCCCATCTAGGTGAGGAAGCCCATTATGCTCTACTCAGCTTTGAGTGGTGATAAATTCTTTGATTAGATTGCCCAAATTTAGGGATAATTTGGAAGTAAATGACATAGTCAATGTATTCTAATAGCTTTCATGGGGGTCAATGTCTTTAAAAAAAAAACTAGTTACTATTATGTGTATTCCAATACATCCCTACAGTCAGTCATTAGAACAGGTCCACCCCTCTCATTACTTGTTAACAGAGTTGATTGCCTCCCTCAGGTATGCCCACTCTTCCAAGAGCATATAAGAGTTGAGTTGGTTCCATGAGGAGTCTTTGGCATGTGAGAGAGTCACTGACCCCTTTTATGAACTATTGTTAGCATGATTAGTAAAATAACTAATTATCCAGAAACTATGTCTCTCAAACTTTTTATATGCCACACTGCCTAAAAAAATTATAAGAAGCTAAATTATTTCACCTTTGAGCTGTTTGTTCTTACATCAATATTCAATCGCAACCTGATAGTATCTGCAGTATTGAATTGACCAACTCTTATCATAATCCTTTCTGTACTTAGCCTTCTCTCCAGTACTTTGTACTGTCCTGAGCTTCTTGATCATTTAAAAGTCTATGATTAACATGCAGCAAATACATCCTCTAAGACAGGAAAGTAGCCATTGAAAAATTCTCACCTTAACTGTCTCTGTCTCTCTCAGTCCGTCTCTGTCTCTGTCTCTCACACACACACACATGCACACACATACGCTCTCTCTGTCTCTCTCTCACACACACACTCTTCCTCTCACACACACACACAGAGTCACACTCAGCATTCTCTCAGACATTCAGGAGTCACATCTTTCTCTGCAATACATAGCATTCAACAGCTGGCTGTCCCTCCCCCAGCTCACTTGGGTGTAAGTAGGTACCATACTAGCAATTCAGGTGCCAGAAGCAAGCAAGGGTATCCTTTGAGAGGACAGCAAACCTCAGGCTACATGGGGTGAGAGACTCTAGGACAACACCCTGTTGGGAGAGATGGGAAATATTAATCCTAGGACACAATGCCTCCCCACATGGGGAGAACAATAAGGGGTCAGACTGGGGAAGAACATACTTGAGGTACAGGAAAGTCTTGGAATTCCATGGAGGCTGAGCATCACAAGTCATTTATGTAGTTATTACTCTAGGGTCAAGAAAATGCTGATGGGGGCAGCCAGGTAGCACAGCAAGTAAGAGCACCGGCTCCAGTGTTGAGAAGACCTGGAGATCGAATCCCGGGCTCAGACACTTAGCACCCACCCAGAAACACCTGGCCGTGTAACCTTGAGCAAGTTACTTAACCCCGATTGCTTAGGGGCGGCCAGGTGGCTCAGCGAGTAAGAGTACCGGCTCCAGTGTTGGGACGACCTGGAGATCGAATCCCGGGCTCAGACACTCAGCACCACACCCAGAAATGACTGGCCGTGTAACCTTGAGCAAGTTACTTAACCCTGATTGCTTGAAAAAAAAAAAAAGAAAAAGAAAATGCTGATGGTATAGTAGGACTGGGCACCAGAAAAGGGGCATCATGGGTGATGGGCCCCACAGGAATGGTGGTAAGGGAGCATAATGAACCAAAGAGGTATGGTAGCAGCTTGGGGCTAGTTGAAGATCTCAAAGTAACAACAAATGACATTTACATAGTGTTTACTTTGTGCTGTACCAAGGGTTTTAAAATTATTATCTCATTTAATCCCTGGAAAGCAGGTATCATAAGACAACTGTAGGGAAAGTATAGGGAAATAAATACAGCCTACTCACACCCCAGTGTCAGATAATCTGCAGCAAAGACCTGGTTGTCTCATCCCAATTATGGCTTTAACCACCATAAAGATGGCAGTTTAAATTCGAGGAATGGAATTCTTAGGATGAGCTTGCTTTATGAATTGTGAGCTTCGGTGGCTAATGGATTTACTGCCTTGGTCCTGGGGGACACAAACAAAGGATGCAGGAGTTAATGGGGCAAATTCTTTCCATGACTTTACTCTGAAAGGTGTATGTGTCTTTCTCTCTGGGTCATTCTTTGTCTCTCCATATAGTCTCCCTTTCCCTTGCTGCCCCATGCTACCCAATTAAGAAACCAGTTGTTCTAACTGGTTTAAAAGTAAACAATATGGACAAGAGGAGCTCATAAGAGGATTTATTTCTCAGTTCACTAGGCAATCTGGCACTTCTTTGGTATTTTCATTGGTATCCAACTGTTATGGGAATGGGAATTTAAGATCTTCCCTGCCCCTAGGCCCTTTAATAGGCTTAAGTGCACCTGGAGCCTGTGGGGAAAGACTTGGTTTTCAGGAGATACCTTGTGGTTGGGCAGTGGGTCAAGAAGGTTGTTTCATTCTCTGAGCCAGGAGAAGGCTCTATAAATCCTAATGTGAGGCTTTATTTTGGGGCTTACTTTGAGATGTGTTGTGTGATTTGACCAGACTAGACTCTGGGCAGCCGTGGAGCCCCCTGGCTTTGAAAAACCCAGATGTTGATGTTTCTCTCTCTGGTAACTGACTAAGTATGGATGTAATGGTCAGACAGTTGGAGGCCTGTCTGCTGAAGTGTTTCTCTGTGTTCTTGTAACTTCTGTCTGTATACTCTGAAGTTTGAGGTGCTGACTTTTCCCCCTGAACTAGGTAAATGATATGTTTGATTAAGGCAAAATCGGTAACCCATTCTGAGTTGCTTTCCTTTAGAAAAGCAGATCTAAGAACCTGTGTTGACAGCCACCCTGGGTATAGTGGTGTGCTTGCTGCTACACCAACTGAATGAGTCAATCACATCCTCAGCCTGACAATGATGTGGAAAAAAGGTGTTACCATAGGTTGAGTGTTTTCTTGACTTTTATGGGGAGGAAATGAAAAGAAAGCTTTAGACCAGTGAAGTGTTAAAATGGAAGGAAATGTTTTCTGTATATCCAGACCCCAAATTCCTAGACAAATTTTCTATACTCTCAAATCCTAAAGAACCCTGAATTAAAGCCTGTATTAATGACTAGAAGTTGATTGAGTATTCATTTCATGGAAACTTTTTTTTTCTAAATAGGAAGGAAGGGTAAAAGGAGGGAAGGAAAGAAGGAGGGAAGGAAGGCTAGAAGAAAAGAAGGAAGCATAGGAAATTTTTAAAGTATTCTCAAGCACTTTGAATATGTTATCATTTGACTCTCACAACAATGCTGTGAGTGAGTTAGGTACTATTATGATAATCCACATTTTACCGATGAAAGAAATTAAGTCCCACATCTATCCAGCATCACAGAGTTGAGTGTCTAAGTCTGGATTTGAACTTAGTTCTTCCTTACTCCAAGTCCAAGCTCCTATCTCCTGTGCCAAGGTTCCTCTAAATCCAGCCAATGTGATGTTTGCAATAACATAGTTCAGTGATGTATGAATGTCTTTGGGCAAGCAGTAATTTTGACATGGATTAATTTTCTAACATTAAGGCCATGCATGTGTGCTTGTATTGATACTAGACTAACTCACAACATCTGACCTTAACCAGATGAAAATCAAATGCCACAGTCTTTTCTTTCCCTACTGGGCATGGTCTTGTTGGAGCTGGAAGCCATTCATCCTTAGCTAGACTCACCAAACACTGTTATAGTCTAGTTCTTTCTCTTTGTAGGCTGTATAGCCTTCCCATGCTATATGCCTTGGGGATATAGAGAGAAGGAAAATATAGAATGGCATGATTGTGTATAATGATTGTGTATCTCTTCTCTCCTAGGTAGTTAGGTGGAACAGGGAGACCTGAATTCAAATCCAGAAGCTAGGTAGCACAGTGGATAGAGCAATGAGCTTGGGGTCAGGAAGATCACCATCTCCTACAGGCTGACTCCCCATATATTCAAAGTGTTTTTTATTTTTTTACTAGTTGTCTGAACCTGGGGAAGTAATATAACCCCCTTTGCTTCAGTTTTGTCATCTATAAAATGAGCTAGAAAAGGAAATGATAAACCACTCCAGTATCTTTGCCAAGAAAACCCCAAATGGTCTCATGAAGAGTTGGATATGACATAACAACAAAAACAAAAGATTAAAAAACTACATGAATTGTATATGAAAGCTAACATTTTATCCCTGTTGATTGTTAGATTTTGGTAATGTGTATGAGTTAGAGATGACTAAGTTCTATTTTTTTTTCATTTTGGGCAATTATAATTCTTAAGGAATTATTTTCTTCAGTTATACTTTTGTACTTCCTTTTCCAGTTATCCAATTTTACTTTTTAAGGAGTTCTTCTCTTCAGTGAATTTTTCTGTATCTTTTTCCATTTGGCCAATTCTATTTTTCAAGGCATTCTCTTTGTTGGATTTTTGTGCCTCATTTACCATTTTGCCTATTCTATTTCTTTAAAGTTTTATTTTATTTTGTTATTTTCTTCAGTATTTTGTGTGTGTGTCCTTTATCAAGCTGTTGAATCTTTCTTCATGATTTTCTTGCACCACTCTCATTACTCTCGTTTTTCTTCAATCTCTCTAACTTGATTTTTAAAATCCTTTTTTAGCTCTTCCATGACCTGAGACCAATCTTTTTCTTTGAGGTTTTGGATGTCGCAGTTTTGACTTTGTTGTCTTCTGAGTCTGTGTTTTGATCTTCCCATGTCACCATAGTAACTTCTATAGTCAGGATCTTTTTCTGCTATTTGCTCATTTGTCCAGCCTATTTCTTGACTTTTAACTATGCTAAAATGGAGCTTTACTTCTGGAATGAAGGGGTAGTGTCCCAAGTTTCAGCTATTTTCAGAGGTAATTCTGGAGACCTGTAAGTTTCTGGTTCTTTCAAGGTGGTATGATCTAGGGAGAGGTGTGTTTACTCTTCTCCTGTCCTGTGCTTTGATCTGTGAGTGGCCACAAGCACTCTTTTCCACCCTGGAACTGTGACCAGCGTCCCAGCTGCCCTGTGGGCACAAACTCTGGTGTGGTAGTGTTCCTCCTTACCCTGGAACTGAGACCCAGGACTTCAACTCAGATCCAAGTATGGGCAGCGTAACAGAGTCCTGCCACCAGTGCCAGCAAAGGGACCCCTGCCATCTCCTTCTGAACAGGTGTCTGACCCCCTTACAATTGTGAGCTGAGAAGTCTGGAAATGACCACTTCTGCCACTAATTCACTTGCTCCATAGGCACTCTGCTGGTTTTATGGGGCACAGCCTGTGCTGGACTGTGCTCTACTCTCACCCCAGTGCAACAGACCTTTCCTGCCTACCTTTTAAGTTGTTTTGGGCTGGAAAATTGCTTCACTCTGTCCTTTTGTGGATTCTGCTGTTCCAGAATTTGTTTTGAGGCACTAAAGGCATTCAGAAGGGCTTTGGGGAGAGCTCAGGCTAGTCTCTCCTTTTTCTCCACCATCTTGTCTCCCCCCCACCTTCATTTTTAAAGAGGACCAGTGACATCATGGGGTGATGTCTCGATTTATTCATGAATTGAAGTGATGCAGAGCTGGACAAAGTTGTCAGCCTCACTCTCCTCCAGAGTCATTGAAGTCCAATGGCAGGACAAAAGTTAAGACAACTGGTGATGGCCCGTTGTTGGGATGTAGTGGATGACCTTGGCATCTTCAATGCCTGACCAAGTTCTCCACAGGGCCTGCTTTAGCTGCCTTTGTGACCATTGGAACAAATTGATCTCCTCTGCCCATTCTGTCTGTGAAAGTCTTCACATGCTCAGGATAGATATCTCCCTAATTCATCTATGAGACCTGTTGGTGTGACCCTCTGCCTGGTTTAGCCTGTCTGCCTAGATAGTTTTACTGGGGTGTGGCCACTGAAACCACAGGTTGGTACATGTTTGCTTTGTGTGTGTAATCATGAGGAGATGGGATTGGTGCCTCCTCAGCCCTTCCCCATTACAGTTTCATAGGGAGATAGGGTCAGTGTGCATGTACGAGGTTATTTCCAGACCACCACCTCCTTTCTGTAGGCTGGCTGTGCATGTACCCAGTCTAAGCTTTACACATGGGGTCACTGAGACCAACTGCACAATCCTACCTTTGGTGTTAACTATACTCAAGGTGCAGCACCACAATCAGACCTATGTTTCTCCTCTATCTTCAAATGCATCATCTAATTCTCAGGTGCTTGTAATTTAGGGGTAGGCTTTGGGAGCAGTTCCTTACACTATAAATATACACAGAAAACAATCTTTATAAGGAAGACAAATAGTAAATCTACAAATACTTCAGCCATGAAAAATTCGATAGCCATGATGTTAGCTACTCCCATGGAGACCCATACTCTTTCCTATCTGCCTGGAACTTGTTCTAGGCCCTCCAACACTTTCCACCTTTTTTTGCTGTCAAAACTGTCAGGAACAGGGGCGGCCAGGTATCACAGCGAGTAAGAGTACCAGTTCCAGTGTTGGGATGACCTGGGGATCGAATCCAGGTTCAGACACTTAGCACCCACCCAGAAACACCTGGCCGTGTAACCTTGAGCAAGTTACTTAACCCCAATTGCTTAGGGGCGGCCAGGTGGCTCAGTGAGTAAAAGCATGGGCTCCAGTGTTGGGATGACCTGGGGATCAAATCCGGGCTCAGATATTTAGCACCACACCCAGAAATAACTGGCCGTGTAACCTTGAGCAAGTTACTTAACCCTGATTGCTTTAAAAAAAAAAACCTGTCAGAAACCTAGTGTACTCTTGACCTACAACAGCACATACCTCTCCCTGCCAGGAAGAAGTCTATTTTGTTAGGCCACAGTCCTGAGTGCCTATACTTTGGCACTGAGTTTTCCCACAGCACCTATGGTCTCACTGATAAAGACTTGGAAAAGTTCTTTCATTCTTTTCAGGAGGGGTAGGCTGTGTGTGGTCTTGTATATGGTGCTGAAGGGGTACTCAGATTCTCCTGATAAAGGGGATAGGTAGGAAAAAGGGGATGCAGTAACACATGGTTGCATACTTGTGTGTGCTTTTGGTAGGGTGGGTGTGGCCCAGAGGCCACAAAGAACCCTGCCATCTTGCTGTGTCCCTGACATTTTTTGGAAAGCCAACAGCATATTTTGTTATTGCACAAAAAATAAAATCCCAGAGGGGCTATCCTAAAAGCCCCATAGCATATGCCTGCCCCCCCCTCCGAAAGAAACATTCTCCACATATTCTTGGTCCCTGTGGATAGTCACATTTTTATATAGAAATGTGGTATAGTTATATTCTATCATCCTATTATCTGCGCATTTATAACACAGTAGGGGTGGCCTTACAGTATGGGGGGGGTGGTAAAAACTAGGAGGTGTAACTAACTTTTCTTCCAGTCAAATATAAAGGATGTTGAGGAATTCTCCTCCTACTCTATGGCAGTACTTTGTGCTTACAGTTCCCCATATTAACAACAAATCAACAGTCACAGAAGTCCTGGCCATTCTGCCCCATCCCCACCAACAGTAATCCTTCTGGCAAGGACAAAGGGGCATGTACACATGCCTAGCAGTTGGTCCAGTTAAAAGCATGGCTGGCATGTTGGCTCAGATGCACATACATGTTGGACTCTCCTGTTCTCCCAATCCCAAGGTTGCAAAGCAGGGCAAAAAGTACAAACAAGAAATGCATTAGAGACAGCAGGTAAAGGATCAGGGCCAAACAAACAAGTGACCAAAGACCTCTGTGGGGTCCTTTTTGAGCTTAACTGGCCTAGGGATTGGTCAGAGGTTGCTTTTTCTGCTGGACTGAAATCAATCACATCAGGCTTCACACGGGAGTGACGTATCCAGGTCACCCACTTGGCAGCAGGACCTGGAAAGGTCCATTCCAGGAGGGCTGGAGACTGAATGTGTTTTTGAAATTGCAAGTCCATACACAGTCTCGTGGCTCAAATGGATCTCTTCCAAAGGCAGGGTTTGTGTCAAGGCTGCCTCTTTCCAAACCTAGAAAAGAGAAGTAGACAGAGAGATCACATACCTTATCAGGTTTTCATCCCCTATCTACTGCAAGATTCCAAAAGTAATAATGCAGAGTCCTACCTACTATAATTTCTAAAATTGGAACCACAAAAGGGAAATACCTGAGGCAATTTTAACTTTGTTTCCTGGTATAGTTTTCTCAAAAGAATCTTAGCTTCCTGAGTGAGGAGAACAGAACCAGGAGAACTTTGTACACAATTACAGACACATCATATCTGTAATAACTAACTTTGATAGACGGGGCTCCTCTCAGCAATGCAAGGTTATAAGACAACTCCAAAAGACTCATGATGGAGAGGACTATCCACATCCAGAAAAAGAACTACAGAGTCTGAATGCAGATTGAAGCAAACTACTTTCTCTCTATTTTTTTGTTTTGTTTTGTTTCGTTCCTTTTTTCTCATTGTTCACTCCATTGGTTATAATTCTTTACAACTTGACTAATGTTTTATATGAAGGTATTTGTAGAACCTATATTGGATTGCATGCCACCATGGAGGAAGAGAGGTAGGAGAGGGAGGGGAAGAAAATTTGGAAATCAAGGGATTGTGGAACTTAATGTTGTAAACTAAAAGTAAATAAATAAAGTTTTAAAAGATAGTTAAAAATAAAAAGACTCTTAACCTCCCTGTTTAGCCACTCACCTCCCCCTGTGAATGATAAGAGATGTATAGACTCAGGGTTATGCCAAAACACTTGGAGAGTTGTTTAATTATTTCTTCGGTAAAGTATGGCCCTTGGTTACAGATGATAATATATGGCAGCAGGTCAAACCTTAGTAGTGTGTCCTTGATCAGACATCTTGTAACTATGTTTGCTATGGTGTGTTTTGCTGGAAAGGCCTCTGTCCAATGGTTCAATTGGTCTCTACACAGCAAAACATACCCGTAGCCCATAGACTTGGCCAATTCAAAAAATTCAATCTGTAGGTGTTCTAATGGCAGGGTCACCCACTTTCTACCCACTTTTGTCACAGTTTTCTCCCACAAGGAGTTGAACGGTTGACAAAAAGGCAACTAGAGATCATATGATAGGCCCCTACATAAACATTAGGGGCAAACCATAGCCTGCAAACTTGCAGTATAAAGGCCTTGGTTCTCACATGTCTCTGGGCATCTAGTTACAATGAGTGAATAAGGACAAGCAAGGTGTTAAGTCCTTTTTATTTTTTATTTTTTTAAAGCAATTGGGGTTAAGTAACTTGCTCAAGGTTACACGGCCAGGCGTTTCTGGGTGGGTGCTAAGTGTATGGATTCGATCCCCAGGTCATCCCGACACTGGAACCAGTGTTCTTACTCGCTGTGCTACCTGGCTGCCCCCATTAGATCCTTTTTATAAACTCAGTGATGGCTCCAAAGACCCAAAGACATCCCACAATACCTCAGTTGAGACTATTGATAATTTCACAAAATATATACACACATCCAGATGCATATTATACATATATATATACATATGCATTTCTTTTTATACACAGATATATATATATATATATATATATATATATATATATATATATATGTTCACAGTTCACAACTCCACCAACAGTGAATTAGTGTCAGTTTTCCCACATCCTCTCCAACATCCAACATTTTCCTTTTTTGTCATATTAACCAATCAGATAGATGTGAATAGGCACCTCAGAATTGTTTTAATTTGCATTTCTCTAATCAATAGTGATTTAGAGAATTTTTTATGTAACTATAGAAAGCTTTGATTTCTGAAAACTGCCTGTTCATATCCTTTGACCATCAACTGGGGAATAACTTGGTTTTTTAAAATAAATTTAACTCAATTCTCTATATATTTGAGAAATGTGGCCTTTATTAGAGATACTAAGCAAATTAGGAGAGCATGAAATAGTTTATCTGTCAGATTTGTAGATAAGGGAAGAATTTAGGGCCAAGGAAAATATAGAGAGCATTACAAAATATAAAATAGACCATTTTGATTATATAAAATTAATTTTTTGAACAAACAAAACCAATACAACCAAAATTATAAGGAAAGCTGAAAACTGGGAGAAATTTTTTGCAGCAAGTATCTCTGATAATAGACTTATTTTAGAAAAAGAAATTGAATAGACCATAAATGAATTTTCTAGGAAAAAAGCACCAGGACCAGATGGATTCACAAGTGAATTCTATCAAATATCGAAACATCAACTAATTCCAATAAAATAAGTTATTTGGAATAATAGGTAAAGAAAGGATACTACCAAATTCCTTTTATGAAACAAATACGATACTGATTTTTAAACCAGGAAGAGTAAAAACACAAAGAAACATAGACCAATTATATTAATGAATATGGATTCAAAAATCCTAATAAAACACTAGCTAGGAGACTACTACAATATATGAAAAAGGTAATATACTATGACCAAGTGGGGTTCATACCAGGAATCAGGGATGATTTAACATAAGGAAAACAATATAATTGATTATATCAATAATAAAAGATTAAAAACCATATGATTATATAAATAGATGCAGAAAAAGCTTTGACAAAATATAATGCTCATTTCCATTAAAAACAGTTGGAAGTATAGATATAAACTGATCTTTCCTTGAATTGATAAAAAGCATTTATCTAAAGCAATCATCATGCCTTATTTGTAATGGTGACAACCAGGAAGCCTTCCTAGAAAGATCAAGCACGAAACAAAGAAGCCCATTGTCACCAAATATTAATCAAGATTATATAGGAAGTCCTAGCAATAGCAATAAGAGAAGAAAAATAAATAGAAGGAATCAGAACAGGGAATGTAGTAATAAAACTATCCCTTTTTGGCAGATAATTTGATGATATACTTGGAAAATCCCAAAGACTCAACTAAAAAGTTAGTTGAAACAATTAATAATTTTAGCAAAGTAGCAGAATACAAAGTAAAGCCATATAAAAATCATCAGCATTTCTATATATCACAAACAAAACCCTGCAAGAAGAGATAGTAAAAGATGTCCCATTTAAAATAACCCTAGAAAGTACAAAATGCCTGGGAGCACATCTGCCAAAACAAACATAGAAACTATATAACTAAAATTATAAAAACCTTCTTATACAAATAAAATCAGATTTAAATAATTGGAGGAACATTAATTGTTCATGGGTAGGCAGGGCCAGTATAATAAAAATAACAATTTTACCTAAACTGATTTATATATTTAATGCCATCCTAATTAAATTACCAATTTGTTTTTTACTTAATTAGAAAAAATAATAATGAAATTCGTTTGGAAGAAAAAAAAAGTCAAGAATATCAAAGGAAATAATGGAAAAATTATAAAGGAAAGAGGTTTAGCAGTGCCAGATCTTCAACTATATTATAAGGCAGTAATTATTGAAACTATCTGCTACTAGCTAAGAAATAGAAAGATAGATAATGAAACAGAGTAGACATACAATTTACAGCTGCAAATAAATACAGTAACCTCTTTGACAAGTGTAAAGACTTGAAAGTTTGAGGTAAGAATTCATTATTTAGTAAAAATTGATGGAAAAATTGGAAAGCAGTATGAGAGAAATTGGGCATATACCAATATCTTAACATTTACCAGGATAGGGTCAAAATGTATACATGACCCAGATATAAAGAAAGATATTACAAGAAAATTGGGAGAACATTGAACATATTAGTTATCAGTCTTATGGATAGGTGGACAATTTATGAATAAACGAGAAGATATAGAGAGCAGAGTGGGGGTGAAAATGGATAATTTCAATTACATTAAACTTAAAATATTTTGTATAAATAAAAACGAATGTAGCCAAAATTAGAAGGAAAGCAGAAAATTGGTGTGTGTGGGAGACTTTTATAGACTGTTTCTCATATAAAGGTCTCATATCTCAAATATATAAAGAACTTTGTCAAATCTATAAGAATATGAGTCATAGGGGTGGCTAGGTGGCGCAGTGAATAAAGTAATGGCCCTGGAGTCAGGAGGATCCAAGTTCAAATCCAGACTCAGACACTTAACACTTACTAGCCATGTGACTTTGGGCAAGTTACTTGACCCCAATTGCCATGCCTTCTCCCCTCCCAAAAAGCAAAAAAAAAAAAAAGAATATGAGTCATTCCCCAATTGATAAATGGTCAAAGGACAGGAATGGGCAGTTTTAGATAAAGACGTCAAAATAATTTATAATCATATGCAAAAAATAATCGAAATCATTACTTATTAGAGAAATGCAAATTAAAACAACCTTGAGATATCATTGAGATATTAGATTGGCTAAACTGAGTGAAGGGAAAAGTGACAAATATTGGAGGGGATGTTGAAAAATTGGGACACTAACTCATTGGTAGAATTGTGAACTGATCCAGCCATTTTGGAGAGCAATGGAATTAGGCCCAAAGAGTTATGAAACTGCCTATAAACTTTGACCCAGCAAGACCACTACTAGATCTATTTCCAAAGATGATTAGGGAAAAAGGAAAAGAACTTATATTTTCTAAAATATTTATAGCAGCTCTCTTTGTGGTGGCAAAGAACTGGAAATTGCAGGAATGTCCATCAATTGGGGAGTAGCTAAACAAGTTGTGGTATATGATTGTGATGGAATACTACTGTGCTATAAGAAATGATAAGCTCAATGATCTTAGAAACACATGGAAAGACTTGCACAAAAAAAATAGTTGAAATGAGCAAAACTAAGAATGTTGTATACAGCAATAGCAACATTGTTTTAAGAAGGATTTTAAATGTTATTTTGATTATGATAAATGCTCAAATGAATTATAAAGGATATATGAAGATGCTATCTGCATCCAGAGAAAGAACTGATAAATAAAATTATGTACAGAATGATTTTACAAATATTTGTATCTAATGGTATCCATCTCTAGGGTGGGGGGGATAAATTTACATAACTATTATATATTTTATATATTATATATTTAAAAGAAATAGAAAGTTGTACATAATAGATTTATAATTTCATGTGCAACTATGTTATAGAAATGCTTTTTTAATTCCATAAGTTAAAAATAAAATAACTCATCAATAGGAATTTAGAGCATTTTTTCATATGACTATAGATAGCTTTGATTTCTTATTCTGAAAACTGCCTGTTCATATCCTTTGACTATTTATCAGTTTGGAAATGATTTGTATTCTTATAAACTTGACTCAGTTCTGTCTATATTTGAAACATCAGGCTTTTAATAGAGAAACTTGCTATAAAATCTGCCCCACTCCCATTTTCTGTTTTCCTTCTAATCTTGGTTGCATTGACTTTGTTTGGGCAACACCTTTTTAATTTAGTATAAATAAAATTATCCATTTTACATTCCTCAATGCTTTCTATCTCATTTGTTCACAAGTTCTTCACTTGTCCCTAAATTTAACAGGCAAAATATTTCATGCTCCCCAATTTGCTTATGACATCACCCTTTATGTCTAACTCATATATCCATTTTGAACTTATCTTGGTATATTGTGTGAGATACTGATCGATATCTGGTTTTTGCTAAATTGCTTCCCAGTTTTCCCAGGAGTTTTTGTCAAATAGTGATTTCTTATCCCCAAATCTTGAATCTTTGGGTGTGTCAAAAGGTAGATTACTATGGTTATTTACTATTGTGAATTGTGTACCTAAATTATTTCACTGATTCACTACTCTATTTCTTAGCCAGTACCAGACTGCTTTTTTAAAATTTTTAATTTGATATTTCATTTTTTCCAATTACCTGTAAAAAGTTTTAACTTTTATTTTTTTTAATTTGGGGTTCTAAATCCTCTTCCTTTCCTCCTCCCTCATTGGAAAGAAAATGCAATTTAATACAGGCTTTATCTTTGCAGTCATGCAAAGCATATTTCCATAGTAGTCATATTGTGAAAGAAAACAGATTAAAAAAAACAAGAAAAAGAAAGTAAGAAAAAGTATGCTTCACTCTGCATTCACATTCCATCAGTTTTTTCTTTGGAGATCAATATCATTTTTTATCATAAGTCCTTCAGAATTGTTTTGGAAAACTGTATTGCTGAGAATAGCTAAGTCATTCATAGTTGATTATCATACAATATTGCTGTTACTGTATATGATGTTTCCCTGGTTCTGCTTATTTCACTTTGCTTCAGTTCATGTAAGTCTTCCCAGGTTTTTCTGAGAGCATCATCCTGTCATTTCTTATAGTACAATAGTATTCCGTAACAATTATATACAACATGTTCAGCGATTCCCCAATTGATAGACTTCACCACAATTTGAAATTCTTTGACATCACTAAAAGAACAGCTACTAATATATATTTTTTTTTGCTTTTTTGGAGGGCAATTAGGATTAAAATGACTCGCCCAAGGTCATATGGTTAATTTTTGTGTTAAGTGTCTGAGGCCGGATCCGAACCCAGGTCCTCCTGACTCCAGGGCCAGGCTCAATTCACTGCGCCACCTAGCTGCCCCAGCTACTAATATTTTTGTACCAGATTGTTTTAATGATTACCATGTTGTGATACAGTTTAAAATCTGGTACTGCTAGGCCACCTTCCTTCACATTTTTTTTTCATTGATTCTCTTGATATCCTTGACCTTTTGTTATTCCAGATAAATTTTATTATTTTTTCTAGCTCTATAAAATTATTTTTGATATTTTGATTGAATGTACTGAAACAAGTATGTTAATTTAGGTAGAATAGTTTTGTTGTTGTTGTTATATTGGCCAGGCCAACCCACGAACAATTAATATTTTTTCACTTGTTTAGATCTGTGTTTATTTGTGTGAAAAGTATTTATAATTGTGTTCATATAATTCCTTGGTTTGTCTTCCAGGTAGACTCCCAAGCATTTTATATTGCCTTCAGTTATTTTAAATGGAATTTCTCTTTCTGTATCTTGCTTCTGGACATTGTTGGTATGTTACTGTTTTTAAAGAGAAAGCTCTATGCTGGTTTCAACACAAGAGGTCACCAAAGGATAAATTTGGACTCCAGCAAATGCCACTCTTCACTGTGACTAAGGTGTCCCTTGTCAGAGCTCACAAGATAAATTACAAATCAAACACTAAGCTTAATAATTCATGAAGCAATAATTTTAATGCCTAACTGCAGCAGGGACAAAAATGGAATGTTGAAGACATGGCAATTGTAAAATGAAGAAAAGGCAACCTAGCCTGTGAAAGTTACCCCCTGTAGCTTGAAAAGCCCCTCTGCCAATGTCTACCTTAGCTTCTGCTGTAGTACAAGTAGGGGTATGTTATAGTTAGCTCGAACTGGCTTGAGAAAACCAATTGTTAAATCTTTAGTGTGGGCACTCATACCACATAAACTGGCAAACATTGCAAATCAGATCTTGATTTATTTTGTTGATTAAACTTTTTATTTAAAATTTATTTAAAATTTTTATTTTTAGTTCATGGAATAAAACAAGCATTCCATAACTTGTACAATAAAAAAAAGATGATTACACATGAAACTGCAAATCTGCTATGCACAAACTTTTATTCCTCTCAACTAAAGAACAAAATTGTCAGGTTTTTTTTCCTTACTTACCATGTCCCCTACCACCCCCCTCCTATAAATGGCTATCTAAATGATTTAGATATTTACATTATATCTAGATGATTATATAAACTTAAGAAAGTGATGGAGAAAATGTTAATATTGTAGATTAAACTAAAAAGCTCATTCCTTTTTTTCCCCCGATAGCTAATTGTTAAATGTTTACCAACACACCACTGAATACAAGCCTTGGAGAATTATCAAGAAAGGACAAATAATAGCTTTGGACCATATGCTCACGTCATTATGAGATAATGCTCAGAAACAATACAATTCCTAGTAGATGTGACCTTCTCTCTTCTCCAAAGATGGATCGACAAAGTGTGGCGATTCATGGACAGTGGGACACCAGCCAATAAACTTGCTTGTTCTTCTTTTGCTCATCATCAAGCTTATTTTCTTAAGTGGCTGTGCTGTTCCTTTTCTTATTTGCAAATGCAAGTATAATCAAGTTTTATTTATCTGGGCATGGATTGTCCATTTTTTACAAAAATAGTTTATTATTTTTATTTTTCAAGTAACATATCTTTTTACATTTATCTTTCCTTCTCAACTCTCGCAGACTTAGCTCTCCCAACATTTTAAGCTCACAAGATCTTATTCATCTCCAGTCTCATCACTTAAA
Organism: Petaurus breviceps papuanus; assembly: GCF_028583685.1. Taxonomy (NCBI): domain Eukaryota; kingdom Metazoa; phylum Chordata; class Mammalia; order Diprotodontia; family Petauridae; genus Petaurus; species Petaurus breviceps. The sequence goes on along the minus strand of NW_027185655.1, from coordinate 16,335,695 downwards.
GCATGGAAAGAATGGGGGTGGCTAGGTGGCACAGCTAGCTTCGACACTTGACACACTTACTAGTCGTGTGACCTTGGGCAAGTCATTTTGCCTCGATTGCCCTGCCTTCCCCCCTCCAAAAAGTGAAACAAACCCCCCCCCCCCAAAAAAAAATCATGGAAAGAATGAATACATCAGAGATGGAAACAACATTGTATTCAGCTTCATACCAGTGGTGACCGTTCCCAAGTTTCCCCACTTCCCTTCCTATTTCTTCCCATTATGCCCTGATGTTAGTGGGATTTCCCCAGCAGAGCTTCTGGTTCAGGGACCATACTTCCCTGCCCTAGCCAGTAACACCTCTTTTACTTTGTTACTAAATCCATCAGCTGCCCCTCTGCCTTCGTGGTATGGTCATTACAAACCATTTGTTTCTGAACATGCTAGACCAACTCATTTTCATTTTCCTTATAATTGCAATTCACCTTCTCTGTGGCCATTAATAATGATGCTCTCCAGTGGTAGCCTTTTCTCTGTCTTATTGAAAGGACTTTCCACCTGCCACCAGAAGGCCCTTTGCTACAGGCTGCCATGTTACCTTCTCATCACCCCATCCACAACATCTGCATCACCTTTCCCCCATTTCCTTCACGACATGAACCACAATGCCATTTTGATCTAATTGCTGTTGGCCAAACCAGACTCAGGCTGGTTTGGTAGTTCAGGTTTGTGATGGAAATGAAATGAGATAATTATAGACCAGATGGTCTATAGTTGCTAGTTAATATAATAATAATGATAGTCAACTAAAGTGTTTATTTAGTCAGAACACAGTAGTGATGCTCAGCAAATATATAATTCCTAGTAGAAGTGACCTTCTCTCTTCTCAATAGAAGCATCAGCAAGGTGTGGTGATTTATAGCCACTGGAACATCAGCCATGTCTGAGAGACACTGGGTCCTTGTGACCTCCTTTATGCCTTTAAGTGATTGGAATTAGCTTTCACCTTACCCTTCTGGACCAATTAGATCTCAGAGACAATTTCCTTACCGCTTAGGTAAAAAGAAATAAAAAAAAAAATAAACCAAACTAGCCTAGCCTAAATAGTGGTAGATATTGTTTCTACCACAGCCCCCATGGGTTCACTTATCAATTTCATTCAGATAACTAACTAACTAACTCTCTGTATGTATGTATGTATATATATTATATTGTATTCTATATCATTATATCCTAAATATATATTATATAATATCATATCATGTCATATTATATTATATAATCAACTATAATTTCTCTTGTGAGCCTGTCTTGAATCACTTTCTGTGAAACATCTCCACTTGTATGTCCATTCACACTTAAAACTCAGTGTATCCTAAATAGAACTTGTTATTTCCCCCCACAAATCTTCCCAGCTTTTCTATTCAGATGCCTAGCTCCATAGTTTTAGAAATATCTTTTATTCTTCCCACTCTGTCATCCCCATAGCCAAACAGTTGCCAAGTCTAGTCAAATTTATCTCCAAAACTTCTATTGACTCTGTTTCCTCTCTCCACTCACACAAGTCACCACCCTTATAAGGTTCAGGTTCTAATCACCTCTCAGATGGACTATGGTAATAAACTTCTAATTGCACTCCTGACTTCCCATCCTTTTCAATCCATCCCTTGCACCAATATTCTCCTAGTTGGAGTATACAAGATGATCCACTGGGGTGAGGGAAGACAAAATTAGAACTACTTCTATTTATTTTTGTCTAAAAAAGGAAATAAGCTTTCCTAATATTTAGTAAAGGGATTGACAGTGGTACCCTCATTGGCCTATAGCTCAGTCATATGTCATGGATGGCATTAGAGAGAGTGCCTGAGGGAAGAGTTGAAATTTCATGACACAGAGTTGCAAGTGGCATCTTCATGTGGTCATTCATCTTCAGTGTGTTGTACTGTATTACAGTTTGCATGTGCCTGGTAAAATGAATCTATGGGTTAATTATCTAATTTTAACCAAACTAATCCTCACATAATGGAAAAGTACCTTTAAAGATTTCTACAAAAAAATCACAGATTGAAAATAATACTTAAAATTCAGGCACAAGTGAACAAGAAAATCACTGAGCTGCCATTTCTCCTACACCAAGTATCAGATCCTCATCATCCATAATATGAAGTAAAAACAATATTAAGCTAACAAGATATGATAATAGGTCAAAAAAGAAACACATTGAGTGGTGCTCAGAGCTGTGCTGGACGCACTGGGCTTTGGACTAATTTGGGGATAGGAAAGAGTAAGGGAACAAGCATCATTACATGCCTACTATGTGCCAGAAACTTCACTAAGCACTTTACAGATATTATCTCCCAGGGCAGAGATGACTGTAAAAACTGAGGCTCTTGGTGCCAGTCTCACTCATGAAAAAAATGATGATATGGTATCCATCCTTCATGGCATCTGCTTCATGAAGCAAAGAAAAATGGCACTGGATGATATTATTTGGAAGATTGTCAGTAGCTCATGTTTGCAAGCATCCTGAAGTTCGGTCTATTTCGGAAATTCTCCAACTTAAGCCTTGGCTTGTGACAATGCCCATCCTTGTTGTCCACCCAGTCCCTTCCTGAAAATCTCCTTTGGCTCATCGCCAAGCAAAGTCATTGTACTTTCACTTATTGAAAATAATTGGAAAACTTGAGACACTTTTAAAGATCTGGTCAATGTGGGAATTTGTTTTACTATGCTTTTTTTTTTTTAAACAAAGTTTTCTTAGTTGCTGGTAGAGGGGGAAGAAATTAATAAATGTTCTAACTAGGTCAAAACTGACTTGCGGTAGTCTAGCAACCAACTCTGTTTTGATAGAACGTTTGCATATACACGTCACTTTAGTACGTCCTGCTTGTTTCAGCCCTGTCTTCCTCCCCCACCCCTTTAAGCAATCTCATTAAAAAAACCAAAATATAAAAGAATTGAAAAATCAAGCTTTAGTTCGTACTTATACCATGCGTACGCCCTGTTGTTTGCTGTCCATTGCAAGGTGCTATTTCAGGGGCTCCTTCAAGTAGATCCCCTAATAAGGCTTGGATCTCTTTCCTTGGAATTTAAGGCATTATAAACTGACGCTTTGCAACAATTGGTATAGTTGGTAAGATTCCCAGGAAATGGGTTAGGGAAGGGAGGAAAGGAATGGGGCGATCCTGTCCACAGGAGCGTGTGTGCGGGTGGCTCTTCTAAGATTTATGTGAGCCACTTAAAGGAGAGGGATGCCCTCAAAATGAGGCAAGGGTTGACTACCTCGTTAGCTGAGATGAAATTGCAACTGGGCAGCAATAGTTAAATTAGCTTGGTTATTGATCATTGCTTTTGTGTTCTATCACAGAGCAGCAGGTCGCTACTGAGGCTGGAGTGTGTAAATCGAGATAAAACCTAGGACTAGAAAGAGATATGCCGATTACAGCTTTCCAATTAATGAAAGGCTATAGCTGAAAAGAGTGAAAGAGGAGAAAAACCTCGCTCTCTCTACCTTAGCATGTCGTTTTGTGAAGGCTAGAGGGCGTCAGATGCCAAGAATTAAGATCAGAGCCATCTAACATCTCAGAATTGGAATCCAAGGACCGGCAGGGAAGGGATTCAGGTAAGGAGTGGGAGGTAGCATCTAAGTCTAAGGGGGAGATAGAGGATACAGACCCTCTGCAATCACACCAAGTTAGACCAGTACTAGAGAGCCAGGTAAAGCAGAGACGTGGAAGGAACCCTTGGCCATTGAATTGGATTATTGGAGCCTGTAGGGATGCTTGGTTGGATCCTACTGACATACCAGTAGAAGGAGCTTCCTGGAGGACCACTGAGGCTACCATAAGAGGAATAGTCATAGAATCTGCTCTATACCCACCCCTAAATTCCGTGGGCCTGATGCAGAACCTGTTACAGCTGGGATGAGGAACAATCATTTAAAGTTAGCCCCTACTCACTGGAAGGAAACTAATTAACCCTTTTAATTTCCCTAGTAGGGGCATCAGTCTATGATTTTAGGAAAGCACTGGATAAGTTGATTATTATATCCAGGATCTAAATTCCACCAGAGTAAGACCCAAAGCAAGATAGGAAAGACTTCCTCAGCAAGAAGGCAGAAGAACAAGCAAATCAAACAAATGTGGCTTGATTTGAAAAGGGAGAGCCTTGAGAAGAAAAATAAACCATCAAGAAACCCCATCAGCAATATGCTAGAAAGACTTCATCAACTCCTCCTGGAGAAAATAAGGCTCCAGATATAAGGAAAGGGACAAAAACCTGTTTCTTTTCCTTGCTGCCTAGAAGCTTCATGAACCCATAAGGGACTAGGAGCATGGCTGAGGCTCCCCAAGAGTGATGTGGATGAAGAGACTAGAGACAATACACAGAAGTAACCTTATATTGATCTGAGGTACAAAAAGCAGAGAGTCCTGGTCCTAGTAGACACTGGGGCAGAATGCACCCTTATTTATGGAAATCCATGTAGGTTCCCTTGTGACCTGGTTCACACTGGTGTTACAGGAGCTCCTATAAGTAAATCCCCTAATAAAGCTTGGACTGGTCATCCTGGGTTTGTGTGCCTCTTTCCTCAGAATTTCCTACGTCATAAGCCAGGAGTCTGCAACAAGGCAGAGGAACAATTCTGTGCTATCTAAGTTCTGAAGGGAAAAAAAGCAATCTGAAAAAGGGAGAAAAACATGGGCAGAACTTAATGACCTTCTGAAGAATATAAAATACCCTTTTCTGGCTGGCCTGCACTTCTTTTTCCAGAGTGCAGAAAATTGTACTTTGTCTTATGTTACATTAAATGTGGAGAATTGTCTTAACGATCTCCAGAGGGAATTCCTGGATTTCATACTGTTGACATTTCCAGTGCCCTGGATGACCTGCACTTCCTGCACATTGTTCATAGAGACATAAAGTTAGAAAACAATTTGCTAGGTTTACCTGAACATATTGTCCTAACAGACTTTGAACTCTGCAAAGATAAAAACCAAAAAACATAGAACACAATAGCACAAAAGGCATCTTCTGTGGCACCCCAGAGCGCCCCTGAAATGCTTTACGAACAACCTTATGATTGAACAATTGACTGCTGGTGCTGTCATTCTAGGAAATGCTCTATGGCCTGTCTCCTTTCTATAGCCAAAATATAAATGAAATCTCAAACAACATTTTGAACACAGCCATTCCAACTGAAGCCAAATATTACAAATTCTATGAAATACCTCTTTGAGGAACTGCTGCAAAAAGATGGGAAAAAAAGGTTTAGTTCCAAGGATGGCTTTGTGGAGAGTAAGAAGCCTATCTTCTTTATTAACTAGGATAATCTTATTAACTAGAATAATCTCATTAAGATTACTCTTCCTTTTAAACCAAATGTAAGTGGACCCAGAAATCTTCTGCATTTTGAGCCTGAGTTCACAGAAAATGTGTCCACAGAAGAACTCCACCAGTAGGTTGAAGCCATGATGCTTCCCAAGATCCTCTTCTGTGCATCCCATGGATTCTTTCCTCTGAAAATTCTTGGGTTGGTTGTGAGAGGAGACTCTGTAATGGTTCCATTTAGTTAGCCCATTAACTGACCACACATATTTAAAAATAATTTGGACATAACTGGAAATTGGGAACTGTAATTCCAAATATACTCTTTGCTGATAGCTTTTTGAAGAGTACATAATCCTTTTAGTGAGCCTACAATTTCATTTTTATTCTTCTCCAAAGTGTTGCAATCTATTTCAAATAAGTATGAGACAACTATTGTAGATAGTGGGTCTGTAGTTTTTGTAGAAAGAAGATGGAGTTTTGAAAGGTCTCTTTGGGCTATGAGAATGGATTTCATGAAATGTGCCTTTATCTGATGAAATTTACTTAATTCCAAATTCCAAAGTATTTTTCATATTTTAGAGTGCTTTGGTTATTAAACTTTTTCTTCCTGTAGTGTAGTGATTGAGGTTTTTAAAAAAGGGTAAACTGAGGTACATTTCTGAGCAAGATTACGTGTAAGTAGGATCAATAGGAAAATATAGACGATCAATTTTAATCTCAGTAGATTTACTATATGAAAAATGTATAAATTACGTTTACTAAAGATGGATTTAGGTTATAAACATTAATGTGACATTTGTAGGATATCACAAAGTGGGACATTGATTCTGCCGAATTTAGAAGATAAATTTATACATAGACTGAAGTGTGTGTGAGTGTGTGTGTGTGTGTGTGTGTGTATATGTAAGAAATATAGTCAATAATGAAGGCATATTGAAAATGGTCTTGGGCGGCTAGGTAGTGCAGTGAATAGAGCACTGGCCCTGGAGTCAGGAGGACCTGAGTTCAAACCCAGCCTCAGACACTTAACACACACACAAAAACTAGCTGTGTGACCTTGGGCAAGTCACTTAACCCGAATTGCCCTCCAAAAAGCAAAAAGAAAGAAAATGGTCTTGTGTGAAGGAAGGTGACTTAGCACTACCAGATCTCAAAGTATATTACAAGGTGGTAATCATCAAAAAAGTCTGGTATTGGCTACGAAATAGAGTGGTGGATCAGTAGAATAGATTAGGTACATAAAACATAGTAGCAAATGACCACAGTAATCTACTGTTTGACTCACCTAAAGATCCTAGATTTGGGGACAAGAAATCACTATTTGACAAAAATTGCTGGGAAAATTAGAAAGCAGTTTGGCAGAAATTAGGTACAGACCAACATCTTATACCACATACTGAGCTAAGGTCAAAATGAGTATATTATTTAGCTATAACTGGTTATATTATAAGCAAATTAGGAGAGCATGGAATATTTTTCTTGTCATATTTGTAGATAAGAGAAGAACTCATGACCAAACAAGAGATAGAGAGCATTACAGGATATAAAATTGATAATTTCCATTACATTAAATTGAAAAGTGATTGCACAAACAAAACCAATACAGTGAAGGTGAAAAGGAAAGCAGGAAACTGGGGGAAATTTTTTTATATCAAATTTCTTTTTATTTTTATTTTTTTATTAGAGGCTTTATTTCTCAAATATTTAGAGAACCTAGCCAAATTTATAAGAATAATCTTTATCCCAAAGAGATCAAATAAAAAGGAAAAGGACCTATATCCACAAAAATATTTATAGCTGCTCTTTTAGTAGTAGAAAAGAATTAGAAGTTGAGGGGATGCCCATAAGTTTGGGGAATGGCTGAACAAAGTTTTGATATATGATTATGATGGCATATTATTGTGATATAAGAATGGTTTCAGAAAAACCTGGTACCATTTATATGAACTAATGCAAAGTGATATGAGCAGAAAACTAGGGGAAGTTTTTTATACAAGTTTCTCTGATAAAGGCCTCATTTCTCAAATAAATAGAGAATTGAGTTAAATCTATAGGAATGTCATTCCTGAATTGATAAATGATCAAAGGATATAAACAGATAGATTTCAGATAAAGAAATAAAAGCTGTCTATAGTCATATGGAAAAATGCTCTAAATCATTATTAACTAGAGACATGCAAATTAAAACCACTCTGAGTTACCACCTCACACTTAACAGATTGACTAGTATGACAGAAAAGATACATGATAAATGTTGGAGAGGATGTGGGAAAATTGGGACACTAATGTACTGTTGGTGGAATTGTGAACTGATCCAACTATTTTGGAGAACAATTTGGAACTATACCCAAAAGGCCATAAAACTGTATATAACACTTAACCCAGAAATAGCACCACTAGGTCAGTATCCCAAAGACATAAAAAAGAAGAAAAGGTCCTATTCGTATAAAAATATTTATGGAAGTTCTTTTAGTGGTTGCAAAGAACTGGTAATTGAAGGGATGCACATCAGGGATGATGAACTTCCTTCCTTCCTTCCTTCATTCCTTCCTTCCTCCATTCCTTCCTTCCTTCCTCCATCCCTTCCTTCCTTCTTTCCTTCCTCCCTTCCTCCCTCTTTTCCTTCTTTCCTTTCTTCTAGCAACAGATATTTATTGTACTGCACCATTCATGAGGTTCAAGATGCACAAAAGAGAGATAGGTCCAGGCGAGATGCACAAAGATGATTAAGCCACATTCTCTGCTTTCCTCTTTCCCTGGGCAATCAGCTCATTTCAGATCCTGCTCTGGATCAAGTTCTTTGGATTCTTTCAGAAATCACCTTGAACATACAAAGTTCACTCTTCTCAAAAAAGAGCTGGAAGATATGGATGAAGAGTCAGCTAGCTTGTCAAGTGGATGAAGGATGGGATTTGCATTCAGAATGTCCTCTCCTTTCAGATTTCAGTTACGGAGCTTAAGTACATTTGGTCTCACACATTCAGATACGTACCTGTTTTATCTACAAGGAGTTTTTATCCCAAAGGACTGATTTGAGATATTTAAGGAATACTCTAACCACTTAGTCTAACAGCATAAGGTCTTGGGCCCCAAAAGGCCTAATCAAAATTTTCACTAGAAGATGATAGATTCAGATCCGGAAGGAACTTTGGTAGTCGTCTCAAGCAGTACTTCTTAAACTGTGGGTCGTGAGCAATTTGGCAACAGTAAAAGCTGAAGAAAAGACCAGAAACTATTCAAAATCAAATGTGTAATGAATCCAAGGTTTCTGACAGTGTTATGTGCAACTTAACTGCAGCCTTGGTTCAGAACACAGAGGATATGTACTTTGTACTGCACATGTCCTCCAGCCACACAATGCAGCAAACACTTCTTTTTTTGTTGTTAAATTTTCAAATGCTTTATTAACTTCTGATTTACGTCATTCATTTCTGCCAGATTTTGAGTTACAAATTTTCTCCCCGTTTTTCTCCTACCACTGCCCCAAAATAGCAATCCCACAGGATATCCCCTCCTCCAATCTGCTCTCTCCCATAACTTTTCCCATACCCCCTTCGACTTTTCCAGTAGGGCATGGTGGATCTCTATGCCCAGTGCCTGTATATCTTCTTTCCCAATTACATGTAAAATAGCATTAATAATAGCATAAGTTCCTTATGATTTCTTTTCCCTGTTTACCTTCTCAGGCTTCTCTTGCTTCTTGTATCTGAATGTCAAATTTTCTATTCACCTCTGATTTTTTCATCAAGAATGCTTGAAAGTCCTCTATTCCACTGAATGATATTTTCCCCTAAAACATGATACTCAGTTTTTCTGTGTAGGTTTTAATCCCAGCTCCTTTGACCTCTGGAATATCATATTCCAAGCCCTTTGATCCCTCAGCATAGAAGCTGCCAGATCCTGAGTTATCCTGATTGTGTTTCCACAATATTCAAATTGTTTCTTCCTGGCTGCTTGTAATATTCTCTCCTTGATCTGGGAATTTCAGAACCTGGCTATAATATGCCTAGGAGTTTTCTTTTGGGGATCTTTTTCAGGAGGTAATCAGTGTATTCTTTCAACCTCTATTTTGCCCTCTGGTTCTAAAACATCAGGGCAGTTTTCCTTGAGAATTTCTTGGAGGATGATTTCTAGGTTCTTTCTTTGATTGTGGCTTTCAGGTAGTCCAATAATTTTTAAATTATCTCTCCTGGATAGATTTTCCAGGTCAATGGTTTTTTCAATGAGGTATTTCACATTGCCTTCTATTCTTTCATTTGTTTGGATTTAACAGCATCTTGATTTCTCATAAAGTCATTAGCTTCCATTTGCTCCAATCTAATTCTGAAGGAAAGATTCTCCTCAGTGAGCTTTTGAGATTCTTTTTCCATCTGGCAAATTCAGCTTTTTAAGGTATTCTTCTCCTCATTGCCTTTTTGAACCTCTTTTGCCATATGAGTTAGTCTATTTTTAAAGGTGTTATTTTCCTCAGTCAGGCTGTTGACTCTCTTTTAGTAATTTTCTTGCATCATTCTTATTTCTCTTCCCAATTTTTCCTCCACTTCTCTTATCTACTTCTTAAGGTCCTCTATGGCCTGTAACCAGTTTGTATTTTTCTTGGAAGCTTTTGGTGCAGGAGTTCTGACTTCAGTGTCTTCCTCTTGTTCCATGCTTTGATCCTTTTTGTCCCCAAAATAGGAGTCTAATGTTGGATTCTTCTGTTTGCTTTGCTTCCTTTGCCTGGTCATGTCGCTACTCAGTCACTTGACCCCTGGGCTTTTTGCCACAGTAGGACTCTGACACCAGACAGGGGAGCTTCGTTCCAAATGCTGGGGTTTTCTAAGCTGCCTGAGGTATTAGTTGGGTGCCCCCTCTGAAGCCTCCACATGCTCTGGCAAGCTGGTGACACACCCCAAGACGTCCACCCTAGACCACAATCCATATCCAAGCAGGTTAAAGCAAGAGCAATTACCCCTCAGACTGGTGCTTGGTCCCCCTACACTCTGCAGGCCAGGAGCTGATGCTGCCACATGGGGGCGGCTGTGCCCTCAGCAGCTTCTCACGCCTGGGGCAAAAGCCAAAGCACTCCCAACTACTGGGTCCCAAAGTTCACACTGCACTGACCTCTCACTTTGTCCTTAGCATCTATGTGTTGATAATTCTGGAAACCACCATAGATGCTGGTGGTCTGGAGTCCCTCCAGCCAGCGGCTGGTCAGGCCTTCCCTGGGGCTGAAACCTTGCTGTGGGGCTGGGCTTGGCTTGAAGAGCGCTGCTCTGGCCAATTCCTGCCAGCCTGCCAAGCTGTCCTCAGTAGGAAGTTAGCTTCTCTGTGTCATTTTGTGGGTTCTGCAGCTCCAAAGTTTGTTCAGAGCCCCCTTTTACAAGGATTGGAGGTGGTGGGAGCCAGAGCCCTGCGGAGGTGCTGTTTCTACTCCCAACACTTCTTAAGAGTGAAAAGGGAGCTCACGTTGAAAAAGTTGAAGAAGCCCCAATCTAGAGCCAACCACTCTTATCACACATGAAGAAAATGATGCCCAGAATGGTTAAGTGACTTTCATAGGCTGAGTGGTAAATGGTAGAACCATAGAATTTGACCTGAGAGCCTCTGACTCCAGACAAAGGCTGGACTCTTTCAACTTCATCAGGAGTTAATCATTAATAACAAAATAAAAGACATATTTGGCCCAACTGCAGGGAATGTTTTGGTCGATGTTTATACCTATGGAGACACAAAAAGGAGATAGCTCATAAAGATTTTTTCTAGCATTGGTTTATTTTCTTGTGGGTTTTTTTTTGGAGGGGGAAGGTAGGGTAATTGAGGCTAAGTGACTTGCCCAAGGTCACCCAGCTAGTTTTTTGTGTGTGTTATGTGGCTGAGGCTGGATTTGAACTCAGGTCCTCCTGACTCCAGGGCCAGTGATGTTTTCACTGCACCACCTAGCCACCCCTAGGGTTATTTTCTTTAATTCTCATTATGCTGAATTGAGTTTGTCCTTTCTTTAAGAGGACCATGACATCAGGAAGATGATGACATGACTTGCAGTTGAATTGGATTTGAATGAGGGAGGGCTGGTAATTGAATGACAAAGTAGCAGAACCTTTTAACTCAAGGACTATGAGCTTTAAAAAAAACTTGATAATTTCATTGTAATTGGTTATGCATTTTCTTTTGTTTGCATTTAAAAAGAATATTCTGATTAGGGATTCATTAGCTTCACAAGACTGACAAAGGGGGCCATGATACAAAAAAAGGTAAAGAGAGACACCCTGATGTAATAGCAAGGATATTAAAGTGGGAACAAGGGGACCTTGCAAACTTAGTTCAAGACCTTGCTCTAACCCCAGTTAATTCAGGAAAACAAAAGCCAAACTTTGACTAAAGATTCTAATAATTCTTCTAAGAAGCCAACATTATTTGGAAATTACTTTGTGCTTATTCTATATATACTCAAATGTGTACAACAAGTTTTTTCAGCTAACATAAATTCTACTAGGGCAGGAATTGTTTCATTTTAATTTTTATTCCCCCAGAGACTGGGCAGGGCATGGTATGTAGGAGTCATTTGTTAATAAAGTCTTCCTGCTCTGGCCAGGCTTGAAAGTAGCAATAACAATAGTGATGACTTTGCGCCAGTCACTCAATTTTGGGGGCGTCCTCCGTTTCCTATTCGTAAAATGAGGAAGTTGGGCCATCACTTGGAAGTATTGATGGATCATTTAAATCCTGCCAAAATAAACATGTTTGCTTTGGCATTATATTCAGAAATCTCTGCCTCCAAGAACACTTTGTTTAAATAGTATACTATTGACTGTTCATGGTCTTGGAGATGTTTGTTTGGTTTTTTTTTTTTTGCAAAAAATAAACACAAGATAAGAGGAGCCTCTGAAATTTTTTCCTGGAGAATGAAGGACCCAGAATTCAACCTTGAACCCACTGAACTAAAGATTTTCCTATGATATATTTATTCCTTCTTTTCCCTCCACAGTAATATTCAATTAACATCTAGATTCTTTAAGCAAACCTAGGAGGTGGTGCTGATGGGGCCATTTTGAAGAAACAGGGACATTTGCTGATGGCAATGCAGATGGCATCAGCTGAGTAGAAAGAATCTGGATGTGGAGACACAGCATCTGGGATCTGCTACTTGCTGCCTGGCGGACCCTGGATAAATATTATATTTCACCACATAATCATCGCAGATTGTATGCCAAAATTTTTGCAAAAAAAGTGGGGTGCGACCACTATGTGAAATTTTTTGGAAAACAATTGTGTGGTACTTGTCTCTTAGTTTCCACCAATCTCACACCAACTTTTCACTCACCGAAAACTGTTTTTCTGCAGCCCTGTTTCCACGCTGTCCAGCAAACCCAATCACTTTCAGCTTGAAGCCCACAGTACAGTTTTTATATTTACCCATAATCAGAAAGAAGTACTTTGCACATTAACGTATTGAGGGTTGATGAACTGTACAGTTCAGCTAGTGTGGGAAGATGCAAGTCTTACCATATTATGTGACTTCCTCATGGCGCTTTGCCTACCTGCCTGCCTATGCCCCATGTGCCTACAACTCTTCACTGGGTTGAGTGACAATCCCATTAGTATTGCAGTGCTCTAAACAAACCATACAAATTGGCTTTTGGAAATATACTGACAATGCTCCTGTGCTGAAAATTCTAGGCTTGCAACTCATATTGCATGAGAGATGAATGTGTATCCATATCCCACTGGTGAATGCACTGCTGCTCTGTTTACCTTTAAAGTGACATGACGAATGGGATTATATTTGCAATGATCATGTGATGAAAATTTATAAACCAGTTTTTAGACTAAAAAAAAAAACAGGTTACAACAGCAGTGGCGATGATTATGTGGTGAAATACGGTAACTCAACCTTTCTGAGTCTCCATTCCCTCACCTTTCATTCCCTCCAATGATGTGGTTGGAGCAGTGACTTCTAAGAAGTCCTCTAGTAGTTCTAAATGTAGGTTCTGATGACCAAATCTACCCCTTTTGCCCCAGTTTCCTCATCTGTAAAATGGGACGATAATATCCCTATCTATAGGGTTGTTATGAGTACCGAATGAGATAATGATTGTAAATTATTGAACACACTTGTCTGCACATAGTAGGCATTATAAAATGTTAATTATTATTTTTATTATTTCCCTCCCCTCTTCTTTGTTTCTCCACCTTGACTTTAGCAAGCTAATCTGGAATATTTCCCCCCAAATCTTAGTGTTTTAATTATTGTAGTAAAATAAAATTTTAACAAACGCACCATGGAATTGTAAAACATTAGAGAGTATAAAATCCCCCACTCTCATTTTACAGATGAGAAAACAGGTTACTTGACTTGTCCAGTGTCATAAAACTAAGAGGTACAAAGGACCCTGGAGGGTATCTGATACCCCTGTGCCCTAACATAATCTCCTCCATAGCATTTCTGCAAGTGGCATTCTAGCCTTCAGTGATGATGTATTTGTTCCACTTTTGGATAATTCTAATTTTTTGGAAGTTCCCCCTTCTATCACCCCTAAGTCAATCTCTCTGAAACACCCACTCTCTGAGATCTAGAACATTGCTTTTGGTCCTGCCAAGGTGAACAAAATCGATTCTTTTTCTCAGACAACATGCAGCATTATACACTGGAAAGATTACTGGTTCTAACGTCAGAGGAACTGTGTCTGAGTCCTGACACATGCAGGGGTTTGCTGGTAAATGTTTAAGGACCAGTCCTTTGGGGGAAAAAAAAATCTATACAACACAGTTTAAAATTTAATTTGCATTATTAATGTTTTCTTCATTACTTCTTAAAGTCTAAACAATTGACAAAGCAGGAAGTCAAGTGTTTATTTGCCAATTTCTGGGGTATAAATGCTCACACCGGAAATTTAACAATGAACTTTCCCTACGCCTCTTTGACTTGGCTCCAGCACATCCCTACAATATTGACCGATATGACCTTGAGCAAGATACTCAAGGAAAACTGGGCCTCAGTTTCCTCATACACAGAGTGCCTTTGGTGTGTCTTCCAACTCTAAGTCTTCTGATATTTGGATGACATTTACAAGGCTACTCCTTCATCTTCTACATTTCTTCAACCTCTTCCTGTATGGTTCTCTCCACCATCCTGATTGCCCTTCTTTGGATAAGTCTACAGCTGTCCATATATTTCATAAAAGGAGTTCCCAATATGCTAAATGTCAGTACTCTAAACATCAACTGTACTTTTACCAATGGAGTCCAAGACCAAATCTGGTTTTCTGGATGCCAAGTTATGCTTGTTTGCAGTTAATAAATTTTGAGTTTGAGGCTCTTAGGATTTTATGTGTGTGTGTGTGTGTGTGTGTGCGCGCGCAAATGTATAATCCCATATGTAATAATAACAAATTATAATAACTTACATTTATCTAGGGCTTACTATGTGTGAGACACTGTACTAAGTGTTTTACAATTATCATTTCATCTGATCCTCACAACAACCCTGGGTTGATAGGTGCTGTGATTATCCTCATTTTATAGATGACTTGCCTAGGGTCACACAACTAGGTAGAGCTAAGGTCGGATTAAAACTCAGATCTTTCTGACTCCAGACTTGGCACTCTATCTACTGTGCCATCTAGCTGCCTTTTAAATCTAGGATCCCCCCACTGACATAGTTGATTAAAAAACATCAATAAGAAGAACAACTGTAGGAGCCTGTGTTTGTCCCTGTTAAATTCCATCTTCTTTGGCCTAGCATTCTAACCCAATAAGATCCTTTTATATCCTAATTCTATCATTCAAATGATTAGCTATCTCTTCCAGTTCTAGGCTGGCTATGGACAGGATGGAGTACGTTGAGAGGAGGGGAATCACTATGATCAATGGAAAGAGCATTGGCTCTGGACTCAGGTGTTCTTGGGCAGTTTACAACCTCTGTGGGCAAGAGGGTTGGACTAGTGCAGGTTTTCCCAGGTCAAGATCTACCTACTATCTTATGACCCCGTTATACAGGGATTAGCTGAAGGCACTGGAGAAGTTTAGCCTGGAAAAGACAAGAATAAAGAAAGAAGAGATCTCCAAGTTTTTGAAATGCATTGAATGAGAGACAATGAATTACTTCATTACATTCAAATTATGTCTTAAAACTCTCCGATAAAAACTGTTGGAAAAATTGGAAAGCACTCTGACAAAAAGGGGCTTAGATGAACATTTTATATCACACTGCACAATACATTCTAAATGTGTAGACCTTAATATTAAAAATCATATTAAAGAAATTAGGAGAAAAACAGATCATATACCTCTCACGGTTGTGGGTACAACAGATAATCTTAACCAAACAAGAGACAATGGCAATTACAAATGATAAAATAGATCATTTTGATTACTTGAAACTGAAAAGCTTCTGTACAGATAATGTGAATGCATCTAAGATAAGAAAGGAAGCAGCTAGATAAAAAACAAAACCTTTGTATCAAATTTCTCTGATAAGGATTTGATATCCAAGATTTAGAAACATTCTCTCTCTCTCCCTCTATCTCTGTCTCTCTGTCTCTGTCTGTCTGTCTGTCTCTCTCCCTCCTGCTCTCTCTCTCTCTCTCTCTCTCTCTCTCCCTCTCTCTCTCTCTCTCTCTCTCTCTCTCTCTCTCTCTCTCTCTCTCTCTCTCTCTCTCTCTCTGTCTCTCTCTTCTCTCTCTCTCCTCTCTGTCTCTATCTCTCTTTGTCTTTGTCTCTCTCTTTCTCTCTCTCTTTCTCCCTGTCTCACACAGGACAGGACCTTCATCTGTACCAATAAAGAGAGAGTCCCAAACCAATGGGTTTTGGGACAGGAAAATATCCTAAGAAACAGAAAGATAGATTAGATAGATAGATAGATAGATAGATAGATAGATAGATAGATAGATAGATAGAT
>NW_027185655.1:16281991-16319499 GCF_028583685.1 Petaurus breviceps papuanus | reverse complement strand
GATAGATAGATAGATAGATAGATAGATAGATAGATAGATAGATAGATGAATGGATGATGGATGGATAGATAGATGGCTATATATGTGTAAGAGAAAATATCAGTTAAAATATTTTTAAAAATCAAATTATGTTTAAATGAAAACCCATAACTATGATGTTCACAGGAGACACAGAATCACTAGAACTATTTCATGTTTATTAGGTAATAACCATTACCAAGTTTATTGCCTTGCCTTCAGAGGCAAAAATATGAAAAGTACATTGGATAGACACCATTAACTTGGGCAAGGTCTCTGAACAGTGGGACCAGAAAGAGGAATCTAAAAATTATTCAACTTTAGAATTAACTAGTTCTACTAAAGAGCCTGGTACCTGGGACTAGAAATTTCACTGGTTATGGTGGATTAGAATATTCTTTGCTCCTCATTGCCACATCTAGGATCTCACTTTCCTCCTTCAAACTTCACTCAATCTCTATTTACCACCCAATTAATTCTGGTAGCTGTTATGTACTGACCTCCAAGACATCCTTCTTTTCCCGGTGCCTGGCTTACAGTCTTTTCTACCCAACTCCCCTCCTTAGACTATGGGATTTTACCATATGTATTGATATTCCCTCAAATGCCTAACCTCCCAGTTGTACAACTTGCTAATTTCCCATGACCTCTCTGCCTGAGCTACACATGGAAATGGTCATACCATTAATCTTGTCATAACCCAAAAATACAATTCAATTCCATAAACATTTATTAAGTTCTTACCGTGCATTAGGCACCATGCTAAGTGCTGAAAATTAAAAAAAAAAAAGGCAAAAAATAGTCCCTGACCTCAAGGAGCTCACAATATATACACTATATGTAGGATAAATGGAAATAAGTGTAAAGGTAATGGAATTTAAAGATCCACTTGTATTGGCTTGGTTTTCAGGTTAAGTGTTAAGACCCAGAACTTGTGAATCCCACAAGTGGGATGGACTTATTGATGTGAGTAGAGGGGGCTGAACAGGGAGAAGTTGGTGCCATGTATAGGGAGAGGCCCAAGCTGAGAGAGGCCAGAAGAACTTTTGGGAGCAGTGTCGTGGAGGCAGAGAGAGAGAATTGCCGGGGACCAGAGTTCCTGAGAGAGATAGAGAACTGCCAGCCGGTGCTGCCCAGGACTGTTGAGGACGATTTGGAGCTGCCCAGGACTTCTGAGAACTGCCACCAGGAGCTGCAGAGAGCTGAGGAGGTATGACTGTGGTACTGGTATTTTGTCTGTCTGTTTTGATGTTACTTTGTCAGGGTCATTTGTTGATAGAGGCCTCAGACCTTGTTGGGCCTAGGTTGATTTCACAGGCAGAAGATAAATTGAAAAAGATATGCATGAATGTTGTGGTGTCTTTGTTAAGCCTTGTCTTCCCAGGAACAGAAACTTCTGAGAACTTGCCTTGGGTCAAGATGAAGAAAAGACCTTTCCTTGGGTATTGAATGCTGTGATGACATTGTACCCTAGGGTGGATGTTTTTTGTGCTTTCCACTTCCCCTTGAGGGAGTGCTTGGTGATGACCGATGATATTGTAATTCAATAGTGATCCAGGGGTGGAAAACTTTTGACCTTTGTACCTTGTGACTGACCAAATGAATGTACTTCGTTTATGACTGGAAATTTCCATTTCAGCAGAGAGAAGCCTTTGTGATTGACTAAATGAAGGTACTATCCAGAGGTGGAGTACTTTAACCTTTTTACTTTGTGACTGAATTGAGGACTTACTAAATCATTGAGTTACACATGGTGAATGCTGTATTTTGATTTTCTGTGAATGTTTTGCCTTGATTTGTTACTGAATAAGTGGAGTTTGCTATGCTTATAATTAGAACCTTGGAGAGTGCTCATGCTTGGCATCATAATAATTAACAGAGGGAAGGCTGTGGAATTGAGAGGGGGTGGAAAGGCTACTTGTAGAAGGTAGAATTTTATCTGGGACTGAGAGGAAGCCAAGGGAGGTCAGTAGTTGGAGTGGAGGAAAGAGAGTATTCCAGGCATGAGGGAGAGTCAGAGAATGTCCAGAGTCAAGAGATGGGAATATCTTGTCTGTGGAATAGCCAGGAGGCCAATGTCACTGGATCAAAGAGTATGTGTGAAGGAGCATGGGGTGAGAAGATTGTAAAGGTAGAAGGGGTTAGGTTTTGAATGGCAAGAGGAGCATTTTTTAATTTTATTCCTGAGGCAACAGGAAGCCACTAGATTTTACTATGTATGTGTGGTAGTTGGCATGATCATACTTGCATTTTAGGCAAATCACTTTAGTAGCTGGATGGATGATGTATTGGAATGGAGATAGTCAAGGCAGGTAGACTCACCAGCTTGAGGGTCTGCACTAGAGGGGTGGCAGTGACAGAGGAGAGAGAAGGGAGTGTATCTGGGAGATGTCGCAAAGGTGAAGTTGGTCAACTTTGGCACCCTCTTGGAAATGGGGGGTGAGATAGTGAGGAATCCAAGATACAATCCTGGATTGTAAGCCTGAGGAACTGGCAGGATGGTGTTACCTTCTCCAATAATCCGGAAGGCTGGAGGAGGGAGGGTTTAAGAGAAAAGATAATGTGTTCTGTTTTGGATATGTTTAAGACATGAACTGGATATCCAGTTTGAGATGTCTGAAAGGCATCTGGACAGGTGAGACTGGAGTTCAGTTTTAAGAATTTCAGATTTAAGAATCATCACCATAAAGATGGTCATTAAATCAACAGGAGCTGATGAATTCACCCAGTGAATTAGTATTTTTAGAGGGAGGATTCTGAGAGATATCTACAGTTGAAGCTCATGATCTGAAGGAGACACAGAGGGAGTGGTCAGATAGATGGAAGGAAAACCAGGAGAGAGTAGTATCCTGAAAGCCTAGAGAGAAGAAAGTACCAAACAGAAGAGAATGCCCAACAGTGGCAAAGGTTGCAGAGGTCAAGGAGAATGAGGACTGAGAAAAGGCCATTAGTTTGGGCAAATAAGAGATCATTACACACCACTCATATATTCATGAACTCAGGAATTCCCTTATCTGATCAAAATCTGTTGCCATTTCACTTGTCTCTCTACCTTGAAACCCCTAACTTCATCTTTGCTGCGACCGCCAGTCCTTAACACCACTGCACTGGCTACACTCTCCTCCTTTCCCTTTAAAGATATCTATGAATTTACTCCTTTGTCTTTTATTCTCCAGTTTAAACAATCACATTTCTTACCTTTTTTTTTTGGAGGGCAACTGGGGTTAAGTGACTTGCCCAAGGTCACACAGCTAGTTTATTTGTGCAATTGCATTTCTTAAACCAATTATGTTTTGGCTCTCTTCACCACCCTGATTGACCTCCTCTGGATGACCTGTAGTTGTCAATGGTTTTCCTAAAATGAGATTTTACTCATTTTGTATGTAAATACTCCAAATGTTGACTATGTTTCTTTTAACGGAGACCAAGATCCAATCAGTTCAACTCTTTACTGTCCTTTTCTCTTGAGTCCCTCTGCCCTTATTTATCACCAGTATTTCTCTGCCAAGCCTCAGCCTTGGATTACTCCCACCATCTTCTGCCTTCCCATTGCTTAGATACTGTTGAACAAAGCTAGAGAAAATCACAAAATCACGCTCATAGGGTCCACTGCAATTTTATGTTCCATAATCTCAACTGAGCCCTCATTATGGCAAAGCAATTCCTTTTTACCTCTTTAATTAACTCATTATTCCATTCACCACCACAGGATTTCCAAACTTTTTCATCCCTCCTCAAACCTTCCATCATTCTCTCTCCCTGTTTTCTCATCTGAGAACATGAACTCATATTTCCCTGGGGGAAAAAAAAAGCTATCTGGTCCTCCTCTCTTTCTCTTCATCTCAGATCATGTAAGATGTCTTCTGCTGCTATTTCTGCCTTCACCTTTGTCTTACATTCTTGTCAGGCCATTCTTCCTGCACTAGTGAGCCCATCTTCTCTACTCTAGTAGACTACCTTCTCTATTACCCTAACTTTCTCACTCTTTCTTCAGTCTCTCCCTGACTCCTGGTTCCTTCCATACTGCCAGCAGATATGCCCATGTCTCCCTACCATGATCCATCCTTCCCCTGGAGATATCATCTATCATATCTCTCCTCACTTTTGTGGTTAAACTACTTGAAAAGGTCATCTAGAATCATATTCTTTTTGCTCATTTGTCTTCTTAACTCTCTACTGTCCAGTTTCTAAGCTCATAATTCAACTGAAACTTCTCTCTCCAAAGTTACCAATGATCTCTTAGTGGCTTGTCCTTTTCTCAGTTCTCAGATTTCTTGGCCTTTCTGCAGTCTTTGACGTAATGCTCTGTTCTCACTAGATTTTCATGACACACCTGCCTTTTCAGTTTCTTTTGTAGGATCTTCACCCGTGTCATGTCTAACAGTAGGTGTCTCCCAAGGATTTGTTCTGGGTGCTTTTCTTCCTCTATGCCATTTCCCCTGGTGATCTCATCAGCTCTAATGGATTCCATTATCATCTCTATGCTGGTGATTCTCAGATCTTCTTATTCAGATTTAACCTCTCTCCCCGTCTCTGCACTTGAACCCTAAACTGCCTGATGGATATTTTGATATCCTGTAGATGTCTTAAACTGAACTCATTGTCTTCCTCCTTCCCCAACCCTCTCATTTTAAAAATTAAATCAAAATGACTTGAGCAGAGATTTTTCAATAAACAAAGGGAAACTCTAATTTGAATTTCTCTTTCACTAAGCAGCCATGCTGGAAGATCATAAATCATTTTTGACAGATATTGGTTAAACAAATGCAGACTACTGACTTTTTCCTCATAGTATGAGTCTTTTTCATCTTCTTCATGCAATATATGACGAAACATTTCAATCAAGAAAGAAAACCCCACTGCCCTCTTTCTTTCTGTCTTCTTCAGTTTCTTTCCATCCATAACAAAAATAGTTCTTGAGCTTCTCTCACACTCTGAATGGTCTTTCCAGAGACAGTTAAAGCAGCTATTTTTCATTAAAGCAGGATATTTCATTAATAGTAATAAAAATTAATAATAGTAATAGTAACAGTATACCTAGTATCAATAGAAATACCTAGTGAAATAGTTGCTAGATATCTACATGTGGCCAAAAATTTTTGGTGCCTTCAAAATCTTTTGTTGACTTTCATCAAATTCACATCGATCCCAACTTGGTGGGGAGAGGATGAGTGAGACAAGGTGATTAGGGTACTAGTACATTAGTACTCATATTGCAATGCCAATTGGAAAAAAGGTCAAACACATATTGAAAAATAGGGACAAACATTCAGCAAGAAACGATCTTGAAACAATATTTTTAAACAGATTAATCTCTTGGGCTTTTTTTTGCTTGTTTCATCTTGTGTACTGGCTTGCTTTTCTTGGTTTTTTGCTCTTTCACATATATTTGAATACATTTGGCATTTGAGTATGTCAGTACTTCAAGAAGGCTTAATTTTGTAGGTGTAGATAATTTTCCTAACAATTCAAATAGCAGCACCTCCCATGAGACAGTACAAAGTTCTTATATGTTGGTGTTACTCAAAACTTTATCACCCTAAAGTAAACCTCGTAATGAGCGGTGGGTGGACACAGCAAAGCACATCTTCATACAACAGGCATGCTTATGATAAATGCCCACACTGTCAGTCACACTCTTTTACCCTAATTCTTTAATGATGTAGACTTGGAAAATCTCATGTGTGAGATATTATGTTACATAGATTTCTTCCATGAGATACAAGTGATAAAAAAGCTGCTCTCAGAGTCAGGACAGCCTGGGTTCAATGCCTGCCTCTGATAAATTTGGTTTACTCCACTCTGGACAGGCCATAATCTCTCATTGCAATTCATTATAGAATCTTTGTTGATCTGTATGGGTAAAGGGAATGTCTGCACTGGGGAACTCCCCACACTGATGAAATCACATGCCCAGAGGAAAAAAAATCACATTGAGCATAAAGCTATCCAAGGAGACAGCTGGACCAGAATTCATTGAGACTTAGCTTCCGGAAATCAAAGCTTAATAGGAAGAACATGTTTAAAACCTATAAAATATGAGTTAATACACACTTTTGTAACTGTTAGTTAAATGGGCCACAAGGGATTTCAGAAGTATTTTTTAAAACTCAAGCCTTGTGTAATATTAACAAAGCACAAGACCCATTATCCTAATATGGTTAATAGAAAGGTTAGCATTTCCTCACCAAAAATGAGGAATGGGATTGATCTTTAGAATACACGATCAGTGGTTTTTTAAAAAGCCTACAGAAATAATTTTAGAACAGGCAGATATCACTTCACTGAACAACAGTAAAAACTGATAAGGGGGAGGCGGGGCCAAGATGGCAGAGTAGAAGCACAACCTTCCCCCGGCTCCAGCTTCCACCCTCCCCAATCCATGTAAAAAGGGGACTTTAAACAAACTTTGGAGCTGCAGAACCCACAAAATGACACAGAGAAGCTAATCTCCCACTGAGGACAGCCCAGCAGGCCAGCAGGAATCCAGCACAGCGCTCTGGGAGCCGAGCCCAGCCCCACACTGAGGCTTTAGCCCCAGGGAGGGCCTGACCAGCCGCTGGACAGAGGGACTCCAGATCAGCAGCAGCTGTGGCTGTTTCCAGATTTATCAGCACATAGATGCGAAGGACAAGGTCAGAGGTCAGTATAGTCTGGACTTAGGGACCAGTAAGTGGGAGTGCGTGGCTTTTACCCCCAGGGCGAAAAACCGATGAGACAGCCAGCCAGCCCCATGTGTCAGCTTCAGCTCTTGGCCTGCAGAGTGTAGGGGGACCAAGCACCAGTATGAAGGGTAATCGCTCTTGCTTTAACCTGCTTGGATCTGGATTGCAGTCTAGGGTGGAGGTCCTGGGGTGTGTGTCCAGCTTGCCAGAGTGTGTGGAGACCTCAGAGAGGACACTGATCTAATACCTCCAGCAGCTGAGAAAACCCCAGCGTTTGGGACGAAAGCTCCCCTGTCTGGTGGCAGAGTCCTACTGTGGCAAAAAGCCCAAAAGTCAAGTAATTGAGTGGCAAAATGAGCAGGCAAAGGAAACAAAGCAGACAGAAGATTCCAACATTACCCTCCTATTTTGGGGACAAAAAGATGCAAAGCATGGAACAGGAGGAAAGCAGTGAAGTCAGAACTCCTGCACCAAAAGCTTCAAAGGAAAATACAAGCTGGTTACAGGCCATAGAGGACCTTAAGAAAGATTTTGAAAACCAAATAAGAGAATTGGAGGAAAAATTGGGAAGAGAAATGAGAACAATGCAAGAAAATTATGAAATGAGAGTCAACAGCCTGAGGAAAACAATACTTTAAAAAACAGACTGACTCAAATGGCAAAGGAGGCCCAAAAAGGCAATGAGGAGAAGAATGCCTTAAAAAGCCGAATTTGCCAGATGGAAAAAGAATCTCAAAAGCTCACTGAGGAGAATCATTGCTTCAGAATTAGACTGGAGCAAATGGAAGCTAATGACTTTTTGAGAAATCAAGATGCTGTTAAACAGATCCAGACAAATGAAAGAATAGAAGGCAAGGTGAAATATCTCATGGGAAAAACCATTGACCTGGAAAATAGATCCAGGAGAGATAATTTAAAAATTATTGGACTGCCTGAAAGCCATGACTAAAGTAAGAACCTAGAAATCATCCTCCAGGAAGTTCTCAAAGAAAACTGCCCTGATGTATTAGTACCAGAGGGCAAAATGGAGGGTGAAAGAATCCACCGATCACCTCCTAAAAAAGATCCCCAAAAGAAAACTCCTAGGAATATTATAGCCAGGTTCTGGAATTCCCAGATTAAGGAGAGAATATTACAAGCAGCCAGGAAGAAACAATTTGAATATTGTGGAAACACAATCAGGATAATCCAGGATCTGGCAGCTTCTACACTGAGGGATCGAAGGGCTTGGAATATGATATTCCAGAGGGCAAAAGAGCTGGGATTAAAACCAAGAGTCACCTACCCAGAAAAACTGAGTATCATGTTTCAGGGGAAAATATGGTCATTCAGTGGAATAGAGGACTTTCAAACATTCTTGCTGAAAAAACTAGAGTTGAATAGAGAATTTGACATTCAGATACAAGAAACAAGAGAACCATGAGAAGGTAAACAGGGAAAAGAAATCGTAAGGAACTTATCAAAGTTGAACTATTAACATTACTACATGGAAAAACAATAATTGTAACTTATGAAACTTTTCTCAGTAGTTGAAGGGATTAGAAATATATATATTTGTCTATATATGAGGGTATATGGGCATATGAATACATATGTGAACGTGTGTATATATGTTTACAGGTATACATAGATAGAGGGCACAGAACCAATTTAACAGGAAAGAATGATACTTAAAAGGTGAAATTAAGAGGTGAGAGGAATATAATGAGAGGAGATGAGGAGAGACGGATTGGGGTAAACTATCTCATACAGAAGAGGCAAGGGAAATGGTTACAATGGAGGGGAAGAATAGGAAGGCAAAAGGGAATGGGTCAACCTTATTCCCATTGAATTTGGCTTGAGGAGGGAGTGAAATACACACTAAATAGGGCATCTCACCCTCCAGGAGAATAGGGGGGGAAGGGGATGAGAGGGGGGATGATAGAAGGGAGGGTAGGCTGGGGGGGGGAGGTTGGAAGCACCCACTTTTGAAAATAAACGGGATCAAAGTGGAGAGTGGAGCAGGTGGGAGGTGGGATGGGAGGGAAGCAAGTGTAGTCAGTCTTTTACAATGTATCTACTGTTATTGTTTTGCATTAGCCACACATGTGCAACCTATACTGAACTTCATGTCTTCCCAGTAGGGGTGGGTGACAGGGAAGGAGGGGAATGAATCTGGAATTGAAAGTTTTGAAATCAAATATTCAAATATGTATATATATATGGGATGTGCAGACTCTGAGGCATAGAGATCCACTGGAAAAGTGGAAAGAAGTATTGGGGAAAATGTGGGAGAGAGCAGATTGGAGGAGGGGATATCCTGTGGGACTGCTATTTTGGGGCGGTGGGTGGGGGAGAAATGGGGAGAAAATTTGTAACTCAAAATCTGGCGGAAACGGATGATGTAAATCAGAAGTTAATAAAGCATTAAGAAAATTTAAAAAACAACAACAACAAAAAAAACTGATAACAGGCACACCATTGACTTTACTTCTAAATGGAGTTTATTAATGTGTCTGAAATCCAAGAATAGAATCCAAAATGCATCCATGGATGGCATCTTGTAGATGCCAACAATATGTCCACAAAGAAACCTCAAACAAATGCAGAGTCATGTTTATTTGTGGAAACAGAAGAGTTTATGAAAGCAATTTGGGACCTGGTCATTACCAAAGGAAGTTATAGAAGGATTAAGGAACCTGAATCTGGTGGTCAATGAGGCTTATACAAGGAAACAGTGGAAACTATGTAAAACATCACTGCAGGCTACAAAAATCTGGCCCACATCGTGGTGGATGAAAGATTGAATAACTGAGGAAACGAAGCTTTGAGCTTCCAAGTATTTCAACTTATTTAAGCAAGGCATGCCAATTGCCTAACAAATTGGGACCAGTCACCTTCCTCAGCTTTGGCATTGGACCTCAACTGCAGGGGGAGACAGATTTTTACATATTAAAAAACAATTAATTAAATAAGACCAATTAATTAAAAGGAAACAATTAATCAGGATACATTAGGTAATTTTATTTCTAGTTAGAGGAAAGACTAGTGACATTCTGAATTCAGAAAGGAAGAGCCAACAGGTACAATTGTCTGAAATCAGAAAAAGAGGTGTCCTGCTCCCCCAAGCTTCTATACCCAATCAAAGAAACATGCAAACAATAAGGGATTGCTCAATATGGGGCCAACATATGGGTTGCTTGAGATGTATAATTGTGAGAAAACTACTTGTATTAATCTTTGGATCTGCCAGCATAATAAAACTGAAAATGAGCTGATCCTGGGCAGATGGAAGATAGTGATTAGAGAGAAGATGGGGTTACTGCAGGACAAATTCAGAGAGAAATCCGACATGTCAATGCACGTAATGGCTCCTAAGGGTTTGGTTTAATGGAGCCAATATTCCCTCTCCCCATATGACTTCCACACACTGACTAAGTTCTCTGAAAACACATTTTTACAGAATCAACTACTTCTAATAGAACCTCCAGATGGGAAAGGTTATATGCCCTTTGTTAGGTGACTGATATGGGTGAATTCTCATTATAGTCAATTCCCCACAGGTATTAACAAGGGACAGAGTGGAATTCCTAAAGTAAATGAGTCTGATATATTAGACTTATGGGCCCTATCTCATAAAAGGACTAAAGCCTGTGACTAAACTACCTGTGGGCAATTAGATTCCACCCTTGGTGATGGAGCCCCATCAGAATAGTTTCAGACTTCAGCAATAAGCCTCTCCTGCCGCACACCAGTATTGGTGTGGACTGACCCATTTGTAAAATTTGAGTATGAGGCTGAGGCTGAGACAGTTGTGATTTGGGAAAATAACTGCGGGTCAAGTATAGGCACTCTGGGAATAGAGGGCGAAAAGTCATAGATCATATCACCTTGCTAGGACAAAGGATACAAATACTCTCTCCTGGAGGGAGCTTTGGGTGTGGCTGCTGAAACATGGGGTTGATATGAATGCAATTGATGACTAGCCCATGAGGGTACTAGTAAAGCTGTACAGGGAAATTCCGCACCAGGGCGCCTTCAACCTAACCCAAGCCTGAGGCATCTCTATTCCTTATCTCACTCAGATAATTCAAAGGAAGGTTGCAGAGGACTTGGAAGGATTCCTTTCAAGAACCTCTATGTAGGTTACTGTGGGCATGGCCAAATGAAAACCCTTCGAGTTACCCAAACAAGTTCATATAGTCAGCACCAAACCACAGTGTCCACCAAGGAGGTAAAAGTGATGCAGATGTCAAAGCTGAAGAAGCATTTAGTTTCATCAGTTCCCCTTGGACTGGCCCTACAATGCCTATGAGAAAGGCAGATGGCACTCAGCAGTTTATGGTGAATGACAGCCCAGTGACTAAAGGCATCTTGTCTATCGCTAGAGTTCTTCATTCCTTCCTCAATCCCTTAGATCTGGTAGCCAAGGCCCACAGTGAGTAGCGTGGGGTTACTGACTTCACCAAAGGTTTTTAATCCCGCCCCCCATTCCTATAGCTGGGAATAGTCAAGAACAGTTTGCTTTCCCCAGGGAACAATCAGTATACCTTCACCATCCTTCCCCAGGGCTACTTATTCTCTCTCATACTGCCATGTTATGGTGGGCAGAGACCAGAAAGAGGCCTCCTTTGCTGAAGGCATTGATGTACACCATTACACTGATGATACAACACTAACTAGATTGGATATGGTCATGGAGACAGAAAGACTAGATTAGATGGTGGTCCATATGAGGGAAACCAAGCCTGAGAAGTTCTAGGGTCTAGCCTACTAAGTCAAATTTTGGGGAATACAATGAATGGGTAGAGAAAATCCTGAGGATTCTGGGCACAGTTCAAAATAAACTACTGACACTTCCCCATGATCTGTGAAGGAAGCCCAAAGATTTGATTATTTAGTCACCTAAATGTCTACTACTTTCAAGCGGTATCCACAGTCTCGAAAGATTTAGAGTAGGCTATCCAGCTGTCTCTTCCCTTAGGCCCTCAGGACCTTGCAAGGACAATATTTTTGTAGATCTCTAGTCAGAAAGACCAAGCTGAGTAGAGCTTTTGTTTGTTTGTTTTTGGTGAGGCAATCAGGGTTAAGTGACTTGCCCAGGGTCACATGGCTAGTAAGGTGAGATTTGAACTCAGGTCCTCCTGACTCCAGGGCCAGTACTCCATCCACTGCCCCAGCAAGCTGCCCTATGAGTGGAGCTTTCGGCAAGCACTGAATGATGGCCAGACTAAGTGATTGTCACGCTTCTGAAGTGGTAAAATTCTCAGAGTGGCCACTCACTAAACCACTTTTGAAAACCATTTGTCCATTTATTTCTGTGTCTATTTTGCTAAAAGATGGCACAACACCATACCACCACCCTTTGTCCAGAGTTGGTTATTATGGGTTGGGTCACAGGATCAGTAGATGACAGGAAACTTCTATTGCTACATAGAAATGATAAATTCAGAATCATGCTTCTGGGTTCCTTCGGTGCTAATTATAAACAGTTGCCCAAAGACCAAGACTTCCAGTCCAGATCTTGGAACATTGTCTCCTCTGCTGATCCACTGGGCCCCCACTTACAAGGACTTGACTCTTAAAGAATAACATTTAGCCTGGTTACCAATGACTCCATCTGCTATGGGATTGGAATATAGGACTGGACTTCAGCAGCCACTAAAGCTAGCTGACCTCTAGGCTCTATGGCTGATGTGTGAGAAAGACTTGAGGGATGGAGTGGTGAATCTCTTTTATCTACTGAGGATTGGCAATGGGTCTAGCCAAGTGATCTGGGGTAGAGAGTACAATACTAGACAATCAAAGACTCTCCCCATTTGGGGTTAAGACCAATGGGGCCTTCCATTGCATACAGTTGTTTGTAGGGTATGACAGCACCCAACAAATACAAATTTTAAACAACCAGGTTGGAATGTTCCAAGAATAGAAGGGTTGAAGAATTGGTCCAGTTCCAATATGAACATTGGGGTGGTGATGTGGCTATGGAACCATAAAATCCCCCTAAAGAAGAAAAAAGTGCTCCTTGTTCCAGAGGGAGCACCTATCTAACCCAAGTGGCTGTTGACCTGTCCCCAACTGGCAAAATGGAACTTTCCCATCTCAAGGCAAGAGGTCTAACCTTGCTGATCAGCAGCTTTGTGCACCTGAGTGCCCAGGTCACATAGCCAATTTCCTGGAAGTTGTCTGTGACAACTAGAAAAAGTTGGCCTTCTGTACACCCTTGGAAAAGTAGCTTATTATGTCCCTCTCAGTTGGTAGCCTTCCTTTTCTCTGAGATGACTCTGGCAACTCCTTCCCAGAAAGGGTCTGGCTTAGATCAAGTGATGGTATTGTTAGGAAGTGCTGTGGTTTCTAATAACAACTGAGAAGTGAACCTCTTTATGTTAACCATTCAATAATCTATCAGTGCCTCATTTCATCTCAATATCAAATAGGACCTAACATGGTCCTCGCTTTATGTCTTCTAACAATTGGTGTACAGAACTCCCAAAGAAAAAAACCCCTCAACCACTGTAGATTCACACCTACTCTTTAAATTCTAGTCTTCTGTGGTCCCTCTCAAGACACTTCTTTTACATTTAATAACAAAAGGAATATCCTTGAAATAAAGATTCCTGAATTGCAGTCTTGCCTAATTTGAATTCTACTAAATGGTGTTGTGAAAAATTTCTAAATAACATTTACACATTAATATACTACTAGCGGATCTGTGAATCGGTCCAGCCATTTAAAAAAGCAATTTGGAACTATGCCTCCCAAAAGTCAGTA
This sequence comes from Petaurus breviceps papuanus, assembly GCF_028583685.1. NCBI lineage: Eukaryota > Metazoa > Chordata > Mammalia > Diprotodontia > Petauridae > Petaurus > Petaurus breviceps. The sequence goes on along the minus strand of NW_027185655.1, from coordinate 16,306,066 downwards.
AACGTCATGCCTGGCTACTAGTAGGTCTATGCTTCAAAGAGCTCAAAGTAAGGGGAAAAAACCTATACCTATAAACTTTCTCATAGCAGTTGTTTTTGTAGAAGAAAAAACAAACATACCTGAAAACTAAGGGGATACCCACATATTATGAATTACGAACATCATGAAATATTATTGTACCATAAGAAATGATGAAATGGATGGTTTCAGCAAAATTTGAAAGACCTGTGTGAACTAATATTGAATGAAGGGATCAAACCCAGGAGAATGGTTTCTATAATATCATTGTAAAGGAAAGCAACTTTGGAAGATGTGAGAATTCTGATCTATGCAATGATAAAACGCAATTCCTAAGGACTGGTGATAAAACATATTTACCCAAATCTTGACAGACAGGCTATGGATTTGATGCATTCTAAGACGTGCATTTTCAGACATAGCCAATGTGGGAATTTGTTCTGCTTGATATGTATATGAAATGGTTCCTGGGCCTCTAATAGCATGCTCTTATGTGGAGATGCTGGAGAGTCTGCTTCCACAAAAGTGTGATGATGTGGAGTGGAATTGCCTTGGAAAGACTCGGACAATCTCTAACTAGCTAACTGAGTGGGCTCTTTGTTCTGTGGAGGCATTAAGCCATTTTTTTTCTTTGACTCTAGCATTCCCCTCCTTCGTGGTAACTAGCAGAGGAATTGGAACCTACAATCTTGTGAGTTCAAAATGACATCCTGGCATTCCAGAGTTCAGATCTGGAGCAAGGAATTATCTTCGGAAGGATTTCAGCCCAGCTGTAGCTGAGACAAGGACTCGCCTGGCATTGATTCAACTTTTAGATGTGAACTTGTTGGGACAGATACCATGTAAAAGCTGAGCTAAGTTGACCCTACTATCCTCAGATTCTGGGGTGGCTTAGGGGAGAGTATGAACCTGATGTACTAGGGAAAATGTCTGTACTTTGTTCTTCCTGTATCTTTGATGGAAATATCCCCTGTAGAAGCTACTCAATGTTAAATGGTTAAGATGAACTGAGGAACACAGCCAGTAGGGGACTGAGTTGATAGCAACAGAGAATAGGTACTCCCAAAGTACTTGGGTTTCCCTACAACAGGGGGTTTCTAGGGTACGGGGGACCTCTAGGTCCTCAAGTGCAGCCCTTTAACTGAATCCAAACTTCATAGAACAGATCTCCTTAATGAAAGGATTTGCTTTGTGAAGTTTGTGTAGCATTCTGGTTCTGGGAAAGTGAACCAAAACATGCTTGCTACGTCACAAAGCCTTCGTTTTTCTTTTTTTGGGGGGAGGATGGGGTAGGTTGGTGAGGTGGGATAGGTATAGGCATAGAATAATGCTTCCTTTTTAAGTTAGGATTATTTTTTCCCTGAAAGGGAAACAGATAAGGCTGTCCCAGGGGCCTTGATTGGCTCAGGAGGCTAATGGTCCGGCTGCTTTTTCTTTGAAGTAAATTTCTGGTAACTTTTGATCTTATCATGTCTGGCTTCCTGGTCAACTAAGGGCATAAAAGTTTCTCACACACAGGATTTCAGGGACCTTTGGACTTGGTGAAGTCCAAGACTCAAGGAGTCACCACACTCTGCCTTGTGGTGGAGGTGGTGGGGGAAAGAGGGGTAGGGGAGACCTACTCAAGCTCAGTGTTGCAGTAACCTTATTGAATATTCTTTCTGTGCTATGGGTAAGTAAATCTTTTGTTAACTGTTGAATGAATTAATGCCTTGGACCTGACCTGATAGGATACCTGCCTGAGTTAGGCTTGATCATTATGAATTGCATTAAAAAAAAAGAAAAGAAAGGAATGAAATGAAAGAGGTTCATTGAGGCTATCATTTTTTTTAAGTGGAGAGGAGAGAGAAAAAGAAATCCAGAAAAAAAGCACAGACAGAGAGGACAGCTTTGAAAGCTATCATTCTGTTGTTCAGCTGTGTCTGACTGTGACCCACTGTGGGGTTTTATTGGCAGAGATACTAAATGTTTGCCATTTCCTTCCACAGTGAATCAAGGCAAACAGAGGTTAAGGCCCAGGGTCACCCAGCTAATAAGTGTCTGAGGCTGGATTTGAACTCAGGTCTTCCTGACTCCAGGCCCAGCACTCTATCCATTAAGCTACCTTGCTGAAAGCTGGAAAGCTATAGGTTAAATTTATTATATACCTAAAAAGAAAGCAAGGTGTCCATAATAAAGACCTACAGTTTTATTTGTACAATCATCCTTTTCTGCTCATGTATTGAACAGAAAATATATTTATCTGTTTATCTATTCTGCTCATTTTTTGGTATTTCCACAGTTTGAAATAAAAATTTTTCAAAATAAGAATAAAAATTAGCTCCTGTTACTTGGTAATAAAATGATGGTTTAAATTCAGCTTGAAAAAGGACCTTTGGGTTCTACCTTATCTTGCCAGCTGATCTTCCGAATTTTCCCAAGGCAATTAAAATATAAGCATTTAAATTCCTGACATGGCACTGGTAGGCTGTCCAGGTTTCAACATATGGCATACAACAATGAGGTCAGCACAACGGCTCTGTAGGCCTTAGTTTGGTACACAGACTGACCCTCCCACACTTTCCTTCAGAGCCTCCCAAACACTGACCTGCCTCTGGCAATGCATGTGTCATTGTCATCATCTATGTGTATGACCCTGGAAAGTATGCTGGCAAGGTTAAGGGAACTTAGCCACAGCATTCAACATTTGCTGTAACCAATGGTTCTATGTAACTAGGTCACTCTGCAGCTTACAGATTGGACCACAATAGGTCCCTGCCCAAGCTTCACTTAATGGCTGTATTTTGGGGCCTACTGGCTTAGAGTGAACGTCAATGGTAACTTTCTCTTTGGAACAGCAATCATGAAGGTCTTCCCCTCCCAGCTTGATTTTTTCTTTTCTTTTCTAAATAAAGAGGCCATCCTTTGACTGCTTCTTAAAGAGGCCTATTCACTGAATGGGTATTACCTCACTCTAAGTACCTAAGGGAAAATGCCTTTGCATTGCATTGGCTCCCATTGCATCCTGGGTCATCTCCAGTATCCTGATGATATACAGAATCCTGGGTCACTGGACCCAGATGGCTCTGGTGGAGAAAGTGAGGCTGGTAACCTTGCATAGCCCTGCCTCACTGTAACCCAAGACAACTGCAAGTCATGTCATTTCCCTCATATCATGGTCCTCTTCAAAAACAAAGGATAACACAACAATGAGTATGGATGGTTGGTGACGAACCTCTGTTTTCTTGGTGTTAGTTGTTAGAACCAAATCAGCGAAAGTGGCAGAGAATCAGTCCATACTCTGCTGCATCTCAGCCTCAGAGGTTACAGTAAGTGCATGCTCATCTGCGAACAAAAAGTGTCCCTCAATTCTCCCTCTACTTTAGTCTTGGCTTGTAGCCTTTTCAAGTTAAATAATTTACTGTAAGTGCAGTAGCTGGTTTTGATGCCATTTTGGTCCCTGTGGAATATGGCTGATAACACTGCTGAAGATACCCCGCTTCACTCCAGTGGTGAATAGGAACCTGTACAAGCACGCCATCTTGAAAGTGGAGTACAACGGACCAGTTTCTCCAGGCAACCAAATTTTGCCATGATCTTCCACTAGACCTCATGACTATCAATATTAAAGGCCTTGCTCTGATGGACAAAGTTGCATACAGACCTCTATTCTGCATTTAATGTACCAAATGATGCCATTTTGGTCCCTGTGGAAGATGGCTGATAACACTGCTGAAGATACCCCGCTTCACTCCAGTGGTGAATGGGAACCTGTACAAGCACGCCATCATGAAAGTGGAGTACAAAACGTACCAGTTTCTCCAGGCAACCAAATTTTGCCATGATCGTCCACAAGACCTCATGACTGTCAATATTAAAAGACCTTGCTCCGATGGACGAAGTTGCATACAGACCTCTATTCTGCATTTAATGTACCAAATGACTCCACTGCGGTTTTTGTGTGTGTATACATGTGTTTAAAGAAGCTTAATAAAGATTTTGACAAGAACCAACATTTTACCTGCTTATTTTTTTTCTTAAACTTCCTTACTCTCTTCCCACACACATATTAAAATTAAAGCTGTGACCACTAGTGCTTGATTTAAAAACAAAAAGACATGCTAGAGTTTTATTTAAATGAGTGTTGCTCCTTTATTTAAAAAAAATCTATTTTTAGGGGTGGCTAGGTGGCACAGTGAATAGAGCACCAGCCCTGGAGTCAGGAGGACCTGAGTTCAAATTCGACCTCAGACACTTGACACTTACTAGCTGTGTGACCTTAGGCAAGTCACTTAACCCTGATTGCCCTGCCCTCTAAAAAAAAAAAAGCAAAAAAAATATATTTTTTATTATGAACTTGGCATTCAAGAGACACAAAGTTTCATATATATAAAAGAACAGAAAAATATCAAACTCCAAATCTACAATTGTGTTGATTCTAAGTCTTTGAAAATTGTTATACTTTACAATATTGGAGTCATTGTACAAATTGTTCCCCTAACTTCACTACATTCCTTGAATATAATTCATGGCTCTTAGACAAACTCCTTTTTCTCCCATTGGTTTGTAGGCCTCTGACTGAGCAGATTTCTCTGTTTTAAATGAAGGTAATGGATTCTTTCAAATAGTCAGTCATCAAGTATTTTTAAGCAATCACTACAGTCCAGGCACTGTGGTAAGCAGTTGGAAATATAAGAAAGGTAAAAACATGGTCCCTCAGTCAATAAACATTTATTATATGCCTACTCTATGCCAGACACTGGGCTAGGTTCTGGGGATACAAATAAGAAAAAGAAACGGTTCTAAGAAGGGTTGGGGAAGATTTCCAATAAAAAGATGAGATTTTAGTTCAGACTTCAAAGAACTTGGAGAGGAGCAAAGAGGGAGAGTGTTCCAGGACAGACAGAGAAAATGGCCCACACTGGGATGAAGGTGTTGCCCTCTATAGTAATAGGGAAGGGAAAGAGGGGGACAGAACTTAGAGGAAAAAAATTAGTCCCATTTGGAGGATATTGAGTTTAAATTGCCTATTCGATATCTAGTTTCAGATATCTGTCTGAAAGAAGGGCAGTAGATTTGAGATTGGAGGGCAGTGGAGAGTTTGGGGAAGGAGAGAGAGATTTGAAAGTCATCAGCATAGAGATGGTAATTAAATTCATAGGAAGTGATGAGAAGAAGCAAAGACAGAACCCTATGGGAGACTTACCATTAGAAGGCATGATCTGGGCAAAGATCCGGGAGTCAGACAGGTAGGAAGAGAACCAGGGGAGTACCCCAAAACCTAGAGAGAAGAGAGTATCAAAAAAAGAGGAAAATCAACAGTGTCAGAGGCTGCAGGGAGGTCAAGGAGAATGAGAATAGAAAAAAAAAATCCATTGGATTAGGCAACTAAGAGCTCATTAGTCATTTTGGAGAGAACGGTTTCAGTCTAATGATAAGGTTGGAAGCTGCATTAGTTGGAGGAGAAAAAGTGAAGGCATCCATTGTAGACCACCTTTTTGAGGAGTTTAGCTACAAAGGGAAGAAGAGATATTGGACAATAGTTAACAGGGATGAAGATCAAGTGAGTGTTTTTCAGAACAGGGGAGATATGTTTGTAGACAATAGGAATGCCTGTAGACAATAGGAATGTTTATAGACAATAGAATGTTTGTAGACAATAGGAAATAAGCCAGTAGAGAGAAACAGAATGAAAATAAGTGAGAGAGTGATGGAGGGGTGAATCTATGGGAGGAGACTGGATGGAATGGAATCTCTTTACCAAGCAGAGGGATAAGCCTGGGTAAGGAGAAAGCCCACTTCATCCTGTGAGACAGGGAGGAAGGACCAGGTAGCGGCAGGTGGAACCTGAGTAATAGGGGATGAAGAAGAGGAGAGAAGAGGGAACTCACGGGTGGTCTCAATTTTTTCTGTAAAATATGAGGCAAGAATCTCCGCACTCAGGTTTTATCCATTCCCTCCACATTATTTATCCTATATCTATGTTTGTACATTTTTGTTTGCTTGTTGTTTCCCTGGCATTGTGAGTGTACCCCAGCATTGGACCTGCCATGTGTATGTAGGACCTCATTAAATGCTTATTGACTGACTGCCTTTGCTCAGCCTCTGTGGTTTGTTCTCAGTGAATCTCAGCTTAGGATAGTAATGTACCTTCCTGGTCACCTGAGAGTTCTGGCTGGCCCAGAGACTTTGGATTGGCAGAGCAGCAGCATGAACAACACCAAAAACCTGTGCTTAGCTGAATCAGTTATATCCTCTGAAACCAAGTTTACTCTGAGAGTTCTCTTTGCAGTCAGTCACATCATAGGATCTTGGAAGGACCAGCTGTCTTAAGATAAGGAGCCCTCTCTTTGAGACAGAAACAGCACAACCCTGTGGGTTCCACTTCTTTGGTCTACAAGGTGATTGTGGAGTGCTGTAAGGGATAAAGAAGTTGATTTCCCTAAACTCACATTATTCATGTTAATTTATTTCCTCTACACCTGCTCTGAATGTCCTTCCCCCTACAATGGTTAAGAATATTCCTTTTGCTAAATGTTATGTAAACCCTGTCCCAAAGCCCATTGGTATGGGGCTAGCCTTATTGGTGGAGATGAAGACCCTGTAATCCTTTGGGGACTCTGCTGGATCTCAGGAAAACTCTTAGAAGCCTGTAGTATGGCAAGCTGGGGGGTAGAGACATGATGGAGATGGCCAGCTCTACTCACTGTCTTTCCATAGTCTTTTGCTTCAGCAATGTGAAGTGGGATTAGCCTCTTCTATCTTCTCTCTTGAAATTGGAAGCCAGGAGCCAGAAGCATTGGAAGTGATCAGATACTCAAAGAAGGTGCAAAGGGGCACAGCCTTTGGAGAGTCCCAATGGAACAGGCTGTTAACTAAAGCTTTCTCCTCTTGCCAGCTGCATCCTGCTTTTCCCACAGGGCATGTCTACCACAAAGAAGGGTTCCATGCCAATGAACTTTGGGACGTTATGACTATGACTCTCTCACTTCATTCCAGTATTGAACCTAATCTACCAGACCAATATGGTACAGCCTGGCCTACTACAAGTCCTGCCCCTCCCCTACCAAAGAAACATTCTTTAGGGAAGACTCTACCACTCTACCTCTGATGGCCCTGGTGATCACAATCAAAGACAAAGTTATGGAAGTCCAAAAAAAATGCTATTATACAAACTCATCAAAAGTGTGGTACCTGTGTAATCCTATCTCAAATGTAGAAAAATATTGTAATATTTCATTAGTCATATTGTATTTAATATTTGTTTTAAATGGTTTATAGATTTTTTTCCAATTACATGTAAAAACAATTTTAAACATTCATTTTTTTTTAATTTGAGTTTCCAGTTCTCTTTTTCCCTCCCTCTTCTCTCCCCTCCCCGAGAAAGCAAACAATTTGATATAGGTTATACATGTGCAGCCATGCAAAGCATATTTCCATATTTGTCATATTGTAAAAAAACATGAAAAAAAAATAGTATGCTTCATTCTGAATTCAGACTCCATCAGTTCTTTCTCTGGAGAGGGGTAGCATTTTTTCGTTGTAAGTCCTTTGGAATTGTCTTAGATCACTGTATTGCTGAGAATAGTCATTGCTAAGTCATTCACCTCATACAATATTGCTGTTACTGTGTACAATGTTCTCCTGATTCTGATTACTTCACTTTGTATCAGTTCATGCAAGTTTTTTCAGATTTTCTGAAAGCATCCTGCTTATCATTTCTTTTTTTTTCTTTTTCTTTTCCTGCTTGTCCTATCTAATAGCACAATAGTATTCCATCACAATCATACAATTATACAATACAACTTATTCAGTCATTCACTAACTGCTGGGCATTCCTTCAATTTCCAATTCTTTGCCACCACAAAAAGAGCCATTATAAATATCTGTGTACATATAGGTCCTTTCCCTCTTTTCCCCTTTGGGACACAGACCTAATGGCATTGCTGGGTCAGAGAGTATGCACAGTTTGATTGTCCTTTGGCTATAATTCTAAATTGCTTTTCAGAATGGCTAGATCAGTTTGCAACTCCACCAACAATGCATTAGTGTCCCAATTTTCCTACATCCCCTCCAACATTTGTCATTTTCCTTTTCCATCACATTAGCCAATCTGATAGGTGCGAGGTAGAACCTCAGAGTTGTTTTAATTTGGATCAGTGCTTCCTGATGGTTTTAGATAATACTGCTTACCATTTCAAGGAAAGTTTCACTTATTCCTATGCTTTCTAGTGTTTTTAATCGTAATGAAAGTTTTATTTTGTCAAAAGCTTTTTCTGCTTCTATTGAGATAATCATGGGATTTTTGTTGTTTTGTTACTGATATGGTCAATTATGCTGATAGTTTTCCAATACTGAATCAGTCCTGCATTCCTGGTATAAATCCCACCTGGTCACAGTGCATGATCTTTGTGACATATTGCTGCAATATTCTTGCTAGTATTTTATTTAAACCTTTTGTATCAATATTCATTATGGAAATTGGTCTAGTTTACTTTCTCTGTTTTTGTTTTCATGGTTGCACTGTATTTGTGTTGTAAAAAGAATTTGTATCTAATGAGGAGTACATACTGAACTCCTCATGATATTTTTGTACTCAAGTGACCAGGATGGGCAAGCTAAAATATGCTGAAAACAAACCACATACAAAGAGCAAAGGCAGTTAGTCAATAATTAGCAGTGTATTGAATATTGTAATAAAACACAGTATTAACAATGTGAAAAACAGAGAAAAGGAAAAACAGAGCTTCTCTTTTCAGAGAAACTCTAGTCCCAGATGGGTTCCCAGATCTTATGAGGCTCTCCCCACAGGGATTGAGAACTTGGTGGTCAACTGGAAATCATACCCTCCACCTCATGTGAGAAACCAGACTCTCCTAGAGGAAAATTCTTCATTATTTCCTTCAGCACAGAGTACAATCTCAAATAAAGACTCAGAACACATTCTCACAGAATTTGCAAAAAGGCAGAGGTAAAACTATTACATTTGTATGACAAAATTAAAGATTTCAACAGGTTAAAATAGGTCTATATCAATGTAATTTTTAGAATTGAACTTAAAAAAATCAAATTCACTAGAATCGAGTAAAGGCAATATTTGTTATTTTTTTAAAAGTGTATATGAATCTATTTGGGGAGACCTACCTTAATAGCAGTTTATATGAAAAAGTCCACCCTAGTGACTTAGTCTGTTGCAAATTTGGTATGAAAAAATTCACTGAAATGTATTTATTTGTAATAACAGATAAGGAGATAAATGTGTCTTGAACTAAGAGTCTATTAACTGTGAAATATGTTCATTAGGACCCATACTCTAGTCCAATAAGTATAAACAAGTTTAATATTTTACATAAATCAAATAGGGATAATGAGATAAGATAGGTTCTTACAGTGAGCCTTTCTAGTAAGCCTCAAACTTTCATGTAATGTTCACTACTTGCTTACCAATTATGAAGCTCATTTGTATAACCACAAGAATACTGACAAAGATATCTCAGTCCTGCTTTGCTCAAATTCCACACCCAAACCCAGCATGAATGGGATGGATGCCTTGATTCTTTGGAAAGTCCTCCAACTTATTTTTGTATCTCCGGACCACCCTCTCTTGCTCAACATGGGCAAGTGATCATCTTAGGACCACTTGGTCACTGCAGATGACTCTTGACTTGCCCGTCTTAATTTCTGGACCTCAAGATCAAGGTCTACCAACCAATGAGATTCTGTATTTTACCATGCCTCTTTTTGCATATTTGGGTATCAAACCCAATAAAAGTAAGGCCTTGGGGACCAGGGGCATCTCAGATTGTGAGGATGAGCTGAGGTCCATTTCATTAGAGGGCACCACAGACCTTTTAATAAGCTCTGAGCAGCTGGTCCAGAGGTCTGCTTCTGTTTCTTTTATTGTAGCTTGGACTCCATGTTATAAGGAATAAACTCACTGTATTAACTGGGAAATGACTGTAGTTGGAGCTTCTGCAGGACCAATGTGTCCAAGTCTTATTCATCTTCTCAGACTGCCCAGGCTGCATATTCCAGATCCTGCTTTAAACTCAACATCCCTCAATCACTGGCCCTACAACCCTCATTATTCCTCCCCTGTGTTTCTCCCAGGTATTTACTGCATGTGCTTAAGCCAGGGGTGGGGAACCTATGACCTCAAGGCCACAGGTCACCTTCTGGGTCCTTGGTGTGGCCTTTCAACTGAGTCCTAGTTTTATAGAACAAATCCTTTTATTAACAATTATTATTATTAAGACTTACATTCAGGTACTGCAAAATGTGTTTAGCCATTCCCAACTGAAGTTCATGTACTCTGTTACCAATTATCTGTTATTATCTAAAATGCTATTATATTTTGGTGTATATGTGACTTATTTATCTTATATGTCTTACATATCATACATATATGTGTGTATATATATACCTCTCTCTCTCTTTCTCTCTCTCTCTCTCTCTCTCTGGTTATATACTGGGGTCTAGATCTGCATCCAAGAGTATGGTTGTTTTTGTAATTTTCTTAGTAAAATTCCAAAGTGCTTTTCAGAATAGTGATTGATCTAACCCAGGGATGGCCCTCTAGGTCCTCAAGCACGATCTTTTGACTGAATCCAAACTTAACAGAACAAATCCTTTTACTAAGGATTTAGATTCTCTATATTAAATTCAAACCCTAAATTCTACCTGTTTTCATTTCCTCACCAGTTCTTAGTTTTCCTCAACCACTCCCATTCCACCACCCATATCCCCTATAGCAGAGTGACCCAGAACAAGCTGTTTCTCCAGCCGGGATCAGTTTCTTCACCCGCACCCTTGAAATAAGACTTGCAGTATCTTCTTCTAGCATAGAGTTTGGAAAAGGTTGTGTAAATGTCAAAAGTGCTTAACAGGAATACTGCGTGGAAGAGGAAGTTGGATAATATCTTAAAACACAAGTTAAAATATGTGACTATATATAGTAAAAGAACACTGTACAAACTATCCTGTCTGATGTCCTCAAAAACACCATTCCATTGGTCTTGTTCCCCATGCCTGGAATGCCTGCACATACCTTCCTCCTCCTTGGAGAATATCCAGTTCAAAGATCAATTCAAATGGGGTCTCCTATGAGAATTTTCCTCAACCCTGTGGTTGATAATGCTTTCCCACCACCAAATTGCCTTGAATTTATTTTGTTACACACTTATGTGTGTATGTGTTCTTTTCTGGGGTAGACTGGAAGCTGCCTGAAGAGAGGGGCTGTTCCAACTGCCACTAACTTTGTGATCTTGGACAAGTAGCTTAACCTCTCTGGGTCTCTGTAAAATGAAGGAGCTGGACTAGAAAGCCCCCAAAGTCTCTTTTGTATGTAGAACTATGATTTTTGTCCTTGTGTGATGTGCCTTGTGACTGGCACACAGTAAGCGCTTAATAAAAATATTTGTTGGATATCAATTTAATCTTTCAACAAATATTTTTCATAGAACAGAGAAAGAGGGAGGGAGGAAGGAGGAAGAGGGAAGGAGGGAAGGAGGAAAGGAGGGAGGGAGAGAGAGAATATATATAGTACAGAACAGAGAAACATCTTGAAGGACTAGATAAAGAAGTCAGGGTAATTCCTGCCTCTGACCCATGAGGGCTGTGACCATGGGCCTTAGCTGTGAACTGTGAACTGTGAGCTGGGAAAGAGTGTGTGGATTCCCTAGCCTCTCAGATCTCTTCTGACTTCAAATCTAGGAGCCTATTAACTCAGCTTTTTAGGTAACTTTATTTTTTAAAGTGTTTTTTTCTTTAGCACTTTTTGGGGTCTCCTTTAGCGAGCTGTTGATTCATTTTTCATGATTTTTCTTGTATCACTCTCATTTCCCTTCCCAATTTTTCCTCTACTTCTCTTACTTGATTTTCAAAGTTCTTTTTGAGCTCTTTCATGGCCTATGACCAATTCATAGTTTTCTTGGAGGCTTTGGATGTATGAGCTTTGACTTTGTTTTCTTCTGGTTGTATGTTTCGATGTTCCTTAGCACCAAAGTAAGATTCTATAGTATGACTTTTTTTCCCCGTTGTTTGATCTTTTTCCCAGCCAATTATCTGACTTTTGAGCTCTTTAAGGTAGGTCTCTGTTTCCAGTGTGGAGAATGTATTGTCCCAAACTTCAGGGGTTTTGTGCAGCTATTTTCTGAGATATTTCTAAGGACCTGTAAATTTTCTGTTCTTTCAAAGTTGTATGATCAAAGGAGAGATGTTTACTTGTCTCTTGGTCTGTGAGTGACCACAAGCACTCTTTTCTGCCTTGGAACTGTGAGGAGGATTCCCCCTCCACGGTTGCCACAAGCTCTACCATGCCAGCACTCCCCCTTGCCCCAGGACCACCACCCAGGACTGAGACCCAGATCCAGGCATAGACAAAGCAAGAGAATCCTGCCTCAGCCGCACCAAAGAGATCCCTGCAATCCCCCACCAAGAGCTCCAGAAGCAGCCACTGCCCCAGGGCTGGGGCCAGATCTTGCTCCCTCTCCCAGTGTGGAAACCACCACAACTGCTGGTGATTCACTGCCCTAAGGCCTGCTCTGGGTTTGCTGGGGCCCAGCCATCATGGCCCATACTGGCCTGCTCTAGGCTCTCAGACTGGTGCAACAGGCCTTTCCTGTCAAAAGGCATTATTTTATTTTATATTATAATTTACATATTGTTTCACTGTCATTTTGTGGGTTCTGCTGCCTAGAATTTGTGGAGAGTCATTTTTTACCGGTATTTGTAGGGGTCTGGGGGAGATCTCAGCAAGGCCCTGCTTGGCTCTGTCCCTAGGTAACTTTCTTAAGACTAAGACTTTATTTAACTTAAGACTTCTCTCAGGGGAAGGCTGCCACCAGCATGGGTAGAGCCAATGAAATCACATATTCAGTCCCCATCATCCTACAGAGCAGACAGAGGTGCTGGGGGGGGGGGGGGGAGCCATTAGGTTAACAAAAAGCACAATCCCCACCCTTAGTACTAGGAAAAGGCAAATACAGATAATTAAGATAAACAGTATTATAGAATAATCACACAAGGATCTTAGGTATGCCCTCCCTGGGGCACAAACCTCCTTTTACATCTCTCTAATTGATTCACTAGACACTTTCCCAAAACTTTTCATCTCTCTTCAGACCTCCCATGGCTCCTCCCCCCCACCCAGCTGAGACCCTCGCCTCCTATTTGAGAGAAGACACTGAGGCCATTTCCCCAAAGGTCTTTCTTCTCCCCTCTTTCACCTCATCTCTCAGTCAGTTTGTACCTTCTAAGTGTCAGGCACTGTGCTAAGTGCTGGGGATATGGAAAAACAGTCTTGGCTCTCAAGAAGTTCAGTCTAATGGGGGGACCGATATGCAAACAATTATGGAGAAAGAAGATACACGGAGAATAAATTGGATAATCTCCAGAGGGAAGATGAAGATTTAGGAGGCCTGGGAAAGCTTTTGCAGGAGGTAGGACTTTAGCTGATATCTGAAGGAAGTCAGAAGGCAGAGAGGAAGAGGGAGAGATTTCCAGGCAAGGGAGAATTAGCCAATCAAAATGGGAATCTGATGGTGTGTTGCACTGGAACTAAAATGAGTATGGGGGCTGGGCAGGAGCTGGAACAGTGAAGAATAAGGTGTAAGAAGACTAGTAGGGAGGGGAGGGGCTGGATCTGATGCCTTCCCCCACTGTCTCATATTCTTCTCCTCACCATAGGCACAGCTGATCCCCTTCCATCCTTTCTTCTCCAGCAGACCACCTCCCTCTAGAATATCTCTACTCTCTCACTAGCCTTCAGTCTCTCCCTGTTTGCTAGATGTTTCCCTTCTGCCTTCAAATGTCTCCTATCGCTGGCTATTCCAAAACACCCAACTCTGCTCCCTCTTCAAAAAACCTTCCCTTGATCTGTCCACCCCATTAGCTACTGTTCTCAATCTCTCTCTTTCTCTGTCTCCATCTCTCTCTCTTTCTGTCTCTGTCTCCGTCTCTCTCTCTGTCTCTCTCCCCCTCCCCATAGTTTAACTCCTTCAAATGGCTGTGTAGAATTGGTGTCACCATTTCTTCCCCTCTCACTGGGTAAGGTCTGGCTTCTGAACTCATCATTCAACGGAAACTTCTTCCTCCAAAAGTTACCAGTGGTCAAATTGTCAAATCTAATGGTTTTTACATTGCTCTCTTTTGGTTGATGCAAATATTTTGGGGGCATTTATTAGGCTCCCATATGGATCATCTCTATGCAGACGATTCAGCCAGTGCTAACCTCTCTGCTGAGCCCACCTCCAGTGACCTATTGAACAAGGTGCATTGAATGTCTCATAGTAGAAACCTTAAAATCAACATACCCTAAACTGAACTCATTTCCTCCCCCTTGACTCCTAATCTCCCTATTACTCCCACACACCCAAATCCACACCCTCCCCTCTTCTCTCTTACTCCCTCCCAATAACTAACTGATTGTCAAGTCTTGCTGAGTCTACCTTTCTACTATCTCTCACATGTACCCCCTTTTTTCTATGCCTGGACGGTCCCCCTGCCTCTTCTCTCCCCATTACAATCCAACCTCCAGTTAGCTGTTAGACTGAGTTTCTAAAAAAACAATGTTGGCTCACCCTGAATAAACTCCAGTGGTTTTCTATTACCTCTAGAATCAAATTTTTAAAAATGCCTTTTTTAAAAATCGTCCTTCCTACCTTACTCCCCTGACACCCGGTAACACCGGCCTCTTGGCTTCTTAACACAGCAGTGTGTCTAGGATCCCAAGACTTTTCCTCCACTGTCCAAGTCTGCAACTGCCTTCCTTCATCCCTACCTGTTGGCTGCATCCAAATCTCAGCTCAAATACCACCCCTTAGGTAAGAAGCCTTTCTGGAGCCCATCTCAATACTCGGATCTTCCCTTTGTTTAGCAGCAATTTAATCTTATGTGTATTTTTTTTCCGGTACATAGCTGTTTGCCTGTTGTCTTTCCTCCCCTCCCTCCCCCCCACCCCCCATTTAATTGCGCTAATAGAAAGCAAGGACGATTTCTATCCCCAGAGCACACCGAAGGCGCTTATATAAATGCTTGTTGATTTGGCTCGCTTGATGAACTGAAGGCTTTGCCAAGCGCTAAATGGTAAGTAGGAAGTAGCTGGGGGCCAATGCAGCCTCAGACCCTGGGCAAGTCACTTGTCCTCTATTCCCTTAATCTGCTAAAGAAGGCAAAGCCAAACCACTGAGGTATCTTTGCAAAGAAAAGCCCACGGCCAGAGTGGGCCGCGGGGTCACGGAGAGCCGGACACGGCTGAAGGCCAACAAAAATGGCTAAGTCTTGCCTGTCTCTCTCAGACCCACCCACCCCCTGCCTTCCGTGGTCTCTTCCCCGGCCACGGCAAAGCCGCCTCCCATCCCGACGCAGCCCGGGAAGGCTGGAGGCCGGCCCCGCGGTTGTCGGGGTGTGGTCCCGCGAAGGCTCCGGCGCAGCGCGGCCCCCCTGCAGCTCCGTCCTCCGCCCTTATCGGGACTTGCAGCTTTGCCGCGGGGGCCTCCCCGCCCCGTGCCCCGCCGGGGCGCCGCTTCCTCCTCCAGCTCCTCCTCCTCCTCCTGCCCAGCTCCTCCTGCTCCTACCCGGGCTCCGGCTCCTCTAGCGAGACCGGATAACGGTGAGTAAGGAAGGAAACTTCTTGTCTTGGGGTTCGTGACTTGGGGCAGCTCGGGGCTACGCTTTGGGGGGGGCATCTTGCAAAAGGAAAAGTGGGGAGCGGCGCCTGGCAGCGGGGGTGGGGGGCGGCTGGGAAGCGCGTGGGTTATGCAAACATAAATTTAATTAAAACCGTTTGCTGGAAAAGCCTGGTATCTGACATTAGACTTTGCAATGACCCGGGGCAGAGAAGAGGCAGGCTCGGCGGGGTTGGGGGGTGCTTTACTTGTGGCTTCCGAGGAGTTTTGGAAGCTTCTATATAAAAAGTCTGGAGAGTGAAACACACTCGTGTTAATTGCAGAGCTGACGTCGTGGTCGTTCCATTTCCCCTCCAGTCCCGGCGTGAAATTGTTTGGCTTGGGTTAAACTTTGTACCTCTGCCACAGTTTAGCTCATGCACACAGGTGGTGAAATCACCTGCACCCCGTTTGGAGCACCATTGATTGTGCGTGTGTGTGTAGTGTAGTTTACGCATTTCTGTGTATTTCAGCATTTTGTGGATTTCTGAAACGAGAGCGCTGTTTTTATAAGCTTTATGTTGGTTTTGTAATTTGTTCTCACCACGTCTCTGAAAAATGGAGAAACTGTTTCTTGGGATGTTGTGTTTTTTGTTAACTTAGGTGCCCTCAAACCCTAAATACAAAATGAAAATACGAAATGTTTAGTTTCAGATAGTATGTTACCCCAAATATAGCGGTGGTTGGACACCGAAAGAAAAAAGTATTTTCCAAAACCCTGACAGTTTTACCCCCTTAAATTAGCCTTTTTTTTTTTTTGCATGAAAATCAGACTCCCTGGAATGCATGTTCTTTTAACTTTTTAGAAGCCCAGTTCCTACTATATAAGGCACACAAAGCAATTCTACTAGTCTCTGTTCTTTTCATTTTCCCTCTAGAACATAAGTTCCTTGAGGGCAGAAGTCACTTCATTTTTGCTTCCGATCCCTTACATGTGGTAAACTCTTAATACATACTTCTTCTTCTTTTTTTTAAGCAATCGGTGTTAAGTAACTTGTTCGAGGTTACACGGCCAGTTATTTCTGGGTGTGGGAGCCCGGATTCCATCCCCAGGTCATCCCGACACTGCAGCTGGTGATCTTACTCGCTGTGCTACCTGGCCGCCCCCTTAATAAATACTTCTTTACTGGTTAGCTGCACCTACCTTTCCAAACCATCCAGAGACAAGTTAAAGATTAATGTTTTAAAAATTATCGAATTCCAGTTAAGTAGAATGTGATTGAGAATGTAAATGTTGATCCAAGTTTAAAAATAGAAGTGAAACCATAACAGAACTGTTACATATATAATATATTTATTTTATTAATTATAGCTATCAATGTAATATATAATAATTTAACTAATGATATGATTATAATTGTTAATATATTTAGTAAGTATGGGAATGGGGAGTGTGGGGTATGGTTATGAGAGTGGAGTATGGAGAATGGCTGGAGGGAAGAAAATCACGCAATAACTAAGATTATTTAGCAAAATACAGCTTTTGGTACCTTCCATATTGACATTAATTAGAATCTTGATAATGGCTAAGGCATAGGGAATGTGTGTGTGTGGTTTGCAATTAAGATAGTTTCTTCTCTTCAGCATTGTTTCACAGATAACACACCGGTGGGCTGGAATTTTTGGATTCCAGCCTCTAAAAGATTGACTCTTGATCTGGTCAGACAGGAAGGACAGGAAGACAGCTTCAGAAGGGTTAATAATCTTACTTTATTCTAGTCCAGTCTTCTTCTGGGTTTCTTACTTGGCTTCTAAGTGTTCACTAGTGCTGCATGGTACCTTTGCAAGTCAGATCTTCCCAGTGTCTACTCCTTATTATAACATGGCCTTAGTAGCAGAGGAAGATTCAAAAGAATTCATTCAAAAAAGTTAAAATAGATTAAAAAAAAAACCAAACCTTTAGTCACCAGGAGAGATAAGAGTTCCTGCGCTTGCCCTTATGACACCTTGGGCAACTGTGCCCTCCTTGTGAAGAAGATTAGAATTTAAAAGACAAACTACTGTTTTTCTTGCTGTCACCTGCAGGGAGGAAGGAAATAGAATGAAAAAAGCATTTTTATCATCTCAACTCCTTCCTCCCTCTAAAACCATCTTTTTAACGAAGACAGTCATTTTTGGGGGGAGGAGAAAAGTATAATTAGGACAAAAGTGAGGAATAAAACCAATATCAGTATAATCTGAGTTGTGGGTTTGGAAGGGAAATGATTAAACACCTTGTCGCCTTATCCTTATCTTTGTATTAAAGCTGACCTCAAAGTGGGAAAAGATAAGATTTGTAAGGGGCAGGAGAGCAACTGGTCAGTGAGCATTAATGTTAAATTGGCTCCCCGTTAAAAAGGGGGTTCTGCTGTCAAGATTCATTCTCTCCTTGTCCTGTCCTTGGGATGTGTACATTTGCCAAAGCTAGGCTATTTAAAGAATTATGAAACATGAGAGTCAAAAGAACAGGAAGCCTCTCTGTGGCCAGCCACTGGTCATCTAGCTTAGCGAGAGAAAACCTATTCTTGCCCCAAATCACCTGTTCCCCCCTTATGTTACTGCAGGTAGGTCCTGACTGGTGTGAATAATGAATCCCCTAAAGTATATTAGAATTGGCACTGTTCAAAGTTAGGATTATGTGAAATAACATGGAAATGTATAGTGTAAATTCAAATAGTGTGACCCCTTGTCCTAATTAGGATCTGGTTTTTGTAGTAATGTAGCTTGAATTTTTTGCTTCTTTATGGTTTCTGTTCCCTATTTCTATTTCTCCTATCTGGGGTCAAACCAGACAGGTTCTTGAAGGTAACTAACTATGTCTTCCATGTTGTGGTAGGAGCTGTCCCCTAATCCCTTCTTTTATACTGTTTAGATCAGTTTTTCTTTAAAAGATATTCAAGTCCATTCTCCATTTTCTGACTGGGCACTAACAGTCCTCACATCACTTGCATGTTGACTGACTACAGGCTCTTTCAAATGTTTGGCTGGTGAAAAATTATGGGTAGCTGATACAATGTGACGGTTCCTCAATGCTCATCCCTTGTTCAATATACTTCTCCAGCTATGGCTAAATAAATTATAATAACTGCTGAATGATCTATAAATCCCCATTTTGTTCCAGTATTAGACCTAAAGTGCTGGGATGATGCCTTGGGTGAGGTCCCCACCCTACCAGTTGGCAGGATTAGAACGTCATAAATTTACTTAAGTGCTTCAGGAAGGTGAGCTGTGGTTAGCCTTCATGTTTCTGGTATTTTTGGTGATTTCTCTGGAGATGAAGCCTTCCAGGGAAAGACTGATGTGAACACAGTGTGTCCTTAAAAACAACATCTTGAAGATAATTGGAATAAATTGTCTTTGAGGCCCATCAGCATTATTTTAGGTCTATCTGGACCTTCTCTTTTGCATGAGATAATTTTCCCCATTCTTCTCCCTAGACACCCCTTTATCTTACCTGTTCATTTTTTGGGGGGCATCATTCCAACTTCATTGATTCCCACACCCTGTTTTAGTGTAGAATCCGTCTAACTGCCCTAATAATGATAAAGTTCCTAGAAGATATGTATATCATTTTCCTATATAGAAAGGCACAAAGTTTAAACTTATGAGCCCCTTATGATTTCTTTTATGTTTACTTTTTTATGCTTCTTTTGAGTCTTGTATTTGAAAGTTACATTTTCTATTCAGCACTGGTCTTTTCACCAGAAATGCTTGATTTCATTAAATGTTGTAATATAATTTTGCTTGGTTGTAATCTCAGCTCTTTTACGTTCCAGAATATTATACTGTAAGCCCTCTATTTCTTTAATGTGGTTGCTGTTAAATCTTGTGTTATCCCAACTGTGGCCTCATAATATTTGAACTCTTTCTGGCTGCTTGTACTATTTTCTCCTTGACCTGGGAGCTCTGGAATTTGACTGTAATATTCCTGGGAGTTTTCATTTTGGGATCTCTTTCAAGTGGTGATGGTGGATTCTTTTCATTTTTATTTTGCCCTCGGGTTCTAGAATACCAGGACAGTTTTTCTCTATAATTTCTTGAAAGATGATGTCTGTAGAGTTTTTCTTTGATCATGGCTCTCAATAGTCGAATAATTTTTAAATAATCTCTCCTGGATCTATTTTCCAGGTCATTTATTTTTCCAATTAGATATCTCAAATTTTTCTTGTATTTTTATTATTTCATTCTTTTGACTTTGTTTTATTGTTTCTATCTGGATTCTAGACTGTAAAAATATTTTTGAATTCCGACTGGCTGTCATATTTTAAGAGTTATATCTCACAATTCCTGTCATTTGCACGTTTGGTAGTATGCTTTCTGTGCCTTTCTCAGAATCATTAATAAAAATGTTAAGCAGCATAGAGCTAATTTCCTGTCTCTGGACGTTCCAGTGTGGACCTTCTCCAAGTTCATATCAGTTCATTCATGACTACTCTTTGCTTTTAGTCACCCAGCCAGTCCTGAATCTGCCCAGCCATAAACTAACTCATCTTTTCTAAGATTATAGTGTAGGAAACTTTGCTAAAACCCAAATAAACTCTATGTACAACCTTTCCCTTATTTACAGGTGTCATAGAGGCAAATAAGACTAGTGAGGTAATGAAATGGTGTGGTTAAATATAACTGACCTATGCCCTAAACAGGAATATTTCGGTTGTATTCAGAACTGGACTTTGAACTATTTACGTTAGAAATATGCAGTTTTGCTGAAACAGTTATGGTATGGCTGTTATGCATTGCAGGTCACGGGAATAAAAAGTGGAAGGATTCCTAGAGATCCTCTAGTCCACGTCCTTCATCTTAGAGATAAGAAGACTGAGGCCCAGGGAAGGTATGTGTTCTTAGTGGTTGAAGGGTCCTTATAAGATGGGAAGGCTTAGCAGCTCGGCATTTGTTTTCTGAGCACTGGCCTAGCTTGTTGCTCAGAAACTTGTTACTAGACAGAAGATTGATCCTCATTTTTCTTTTCACAGCTGCTCGTGAAGGCCCTTGATTATGGTATGTGTTAGGAAGAGGAACATTGCCTCTCATGGGTACAATTGGAAATCTTGGAGCGCTAGATAGAGGTGCCTTTGGAATTGATTTAGTCAAGGGATGTCTTTTAAGTTGATTTCTGTTTTGGAGAATGATGGTTCAAATCTGCTGGAAAAAAGTTTACCTTTTAAGTTAGAATGGTTTTTTCATACTTTATCCTTAAAAGCTAATATTGTTGAGGCATTGAAAGGAGGTTAAGAAACCAAGAAACCAGTTAATAGTCACCCAGAAATGAGGTAGGAAGTGAGAGAGATAAGGATGAAAATTGAAGAAGCAGTGAATAGTCTAGTTTGACTGGAATGTAGAATGTGAGATAAAGCTGGAAAGGTCTGGAAAGGTTGGCCAGAGCCTGGAATTCTAGGATAAGGAATTTTTTCTTTCAGTGTGTGAGTATAGTGCAAGGAGCTCAGACCTTGGAATCCTGAGACCAGCTAGCATTTCTGTGACCTGCAAAACACTGAACCTCAGTTTCCTCATCTGTAAAATGGTGATGATAATATTTGCAGTATTTATATCATGGGTTATTGTGAGAATCAGAACAATCAGCAAACGTTTATTAAACACCTGCCACGTTCTGAGCTTTGACACATCAGAAAACAATTACATTTTTCCTATCGGGTGATTATAATGGTACTTAGGAAAATGCCCATTGCAGTTGAAGAAAGATTGGAGTTGTAGAGACCAAATGACTGATAGGGATGACTTTAGGGTAGTGGGAGTGGACAGAAAGGGACTGATAGAAATATTTTGACTTAGAAAGATATTAAGATATAGTAACTGATTAAATGTGGAAGGTTAGGGATAGAGGACAAAGTGAGAGAAAACTGAGGTTTTATGTCCTGGTAACAGAACAGTGGTGTCAGTAACCAAGGTTGTAAAGTTAGAAGAAAAGACAAGTTTAGAAAGTTATATAAAATTAGATCTCCTTTATATGGAGTAAGATTTGCACAGTATTTCCTTAGTGAAGTAGGTACTTAAAATATTTATCTCTATAAGATATAGGTGTAAAATAATCTCTAAGATTATCTAAAAATAGAAGATATATCTTATAATTTGTATATGATATAGATATATGTAGACACAGATATAAAATAATCTAAAAGATTATTTCTAAAAAAAAAATTGAGACTCAGATTAAGTTAAATTAACATTTATTAAGCTTTCCTTTTTATAAGACCTTGTGCTTGCTGTAGAGAATACAGTGAAAGTTAAAAAATAATCAGTATGGCCAAGGATTACATTTTCCTTAGCAAAACAACTTATAAAGAGTAAAATAAGATAAACTAAGGAGAGAAAGAACCCTAATACTTAGGGGGATCAAGAAAGGCTTCCTTTATTCTTGTTCACCAGCCAGTTGCCAAATCTTGCCAATTTATACCTCCACAATTTTTCTTTCATTACCCTTCTCTGAAGTCATCACTGCTTCAGAACCTAAGCATTTCTTGCCTGGAGTGCTACAATCGTCTTCTGGTTTGTTTCCTTTAGGTCTTTCCCCTTTCTGATTCATTCTCTACATGGCCGCCATGTTGATATTTCTACTGACCACGTCACTCCCTTATTCAATGACTAGAGCCATATTGATTTTAGAATCAAATAGACACTCATCTCTTGGTAGTTAAAGCCTTCACAGTCTGGCTTCAATGTATCTTAAACAAGATAAGATTTGTAAAGATTGAACAAGATAATATTTATAAGGGTAGCATGTAGTAGGCACACTATAAATGCTTCTTCCCTTTTTCTTACATTTCTAGCCTTATTACATTATGATTCTCTTTCACATACTCTACAAACCAGTCTTTCCTTCTATTCTTCAAACAGCAACCTATCTCCTGTCTCTTTGTGTTTTGGCATAGACTGGCCCCCAATATCTGAACTATGCTTCCTGTATACAACTCCCTCTTACAATTCCTAATTTCTTTCCAAACTCAGTTCCATGATAATGCTCCCAGGAAATCTCATCATGAGTAAACTCATCCTTTGGGACTGTACCAATTTTGGTACTCACGCCTCATGGGTACCTTAGTACCCTCCATCCCTCTGATTGGGGGGCTGGAGGGCAGAATAAAACTCCCATTTAAAGATGGTTCCAGCAAGTCTTCATTTGCAACAGCTATGTTCCTTGGTCTGGACACCTGTGCTGGGTACCTTCTTCCCCAGTCTCTCCCTTTCCCCACCCTTCCAAGCTGAAAACATGTTTTCTTTTGTGTGTCATCTCCTCCTGGTTAGTTGGTAAGCTCCCTGAGGGCAAGAACTGACTCTCTTTTATCTTCATCCCCAGTGTTCAGCATGGTACCTGGCATATTGTTGATGCCCAAATGATTATTGACTTATTAACTTTCTATAGAAGGCCTTTCCTGATTCCCTCTATTGCTAGTGACCATATAAGCCACTCTCTCCTAAAACCACCTCGTATTTATTTTGTGTGTCAGTGTATATGTATAATTTCATGGGTATGTACATGCTTTTCTCTCTTAGAATGTAAGCTCATTGAATGCAGGGACTTTCTTTTCTGTCCTTGGATCATATTTACATCGACTCTTTGTGCCTGTCCTGGGCTAGACCATTCTGAGTGCCCATTGGTCTGATCAGCCATTGTCAGACACACTGTGACTCAGGCATAGTGATGCCATTTTGGTCCTCTTCCAGAATGAAGGACAAGCACCACCCAACCAGTCCTGTCCAGCTCAAAGAAGAGCTTGCCTCTTGATTTTCTGAGCTGTCAAATTGTCTGAGCCTTGAAGAAAACTAAAGATTCTGAGCCAGTGGCTAGGAGGTAATGGACTAGACAAGCCCCAGGGGAAGGTTTTCCAATGGCAAAACAGAATCTGTATTTTATCCCGGAGGCATGAAGAAGCCATTGAATCTTAAAGGATCAAGAGGGTGAACTTTAGGATAGCTGATTATTTTTAAAATTAATATACTATATTATGGAAATGTTTGTTTTATTCCATAAATTAAAAATTACATTAAAGAAGAATTTGAAAGATAGTTGATAGCTGTCAGTGAGATACTGTGGTGGTAGAATTGACTGTCTACACTTCCTCACCTTGAACTCACTTTTCAGCCTTCATGCTGGAATTTGTGGCTCCTAACCCTATCACGTATCCAGAATTGTTCTACTTGTCATCACCGATGATCTCTTTATTGCTAATGCCAGTAACCCTTTTTTTCTCTCAATCCTTATTACTAACTTCTCTGCGGTGTCTGAAAGTGTTGACCACCTCCTCCTGAACACATTCTCCTCCATGGATTTTTGACAGCATCTTCTAATTTTCCTTCTACTTGTCGGACTCATTTCAGTCTCTTTTGCAGGATCATAATCAATGTTATTCCCTATGTGTGGGTATATACCAGGGCTCTGTCTTGAGTCTCTCTCTCTCTCTCTCTCTCTCTCTCTCTC
>NW_027185655.1:16247926-16281591 GCF_028583685.1 Petaurus breviceps papuanus | reverse complement strand
TCCCTCTTTCTCCCTCTCTCCTCCTCTCCCTCTCTCCCTCTCTCATCTACTCTCTGGATAAACTCCCCAGCTGTCATCTCTTGTATAAACCTATGTATCCAGCCCTCACATCCCCAGTCACCCAAATCGTATTCCTAAGAATCATTCTTGACTCTTTAACTTTCCTACTCCTGCCTTCCCATCTGGTCAGTTGCCTCATTTAATAAATTCAACCTCCGTAGTATCTCTCATATTGATTTCTTTCTCTTTACTCATACTACAGCTACTCTAATTCAGAATCTTATTACCTTGCTTGGACTACTAGTATTGTCTTTTAATTAGGTTGGCTTCATAAATTCAATCTCTTCCCTCTCCATTTTATTGGAGAGTAATCAGATAGCCTTTGATAGCTTCTGTTATCAGATTGATGTTCTTAAAATTCAATTCTGACTAGGTCACTCTCTGGATCCCAGAGTTTCAGTGACTTCCTTTTGCCTCCAAGATAAAATAAAATAGAGATTTTGTTTTGGTATCTAGAACCTTTCCTGTGGTTCTTCAGACTTTCTTTACTGCCTCTTATGCCCCAGGCCATACTGACTTTCTTGTTTACATTCTGTGGATTTTCTTTGTCTTTGCATAGGCTGTCCTTAATACTTACAAGGTGCTTCTTAAATAGTAAATAGAGTTAGAGTCCTAGCCTTGTGAAGATGTGCTATTGGGTTTAAGTCTAGACTTTGATATATGTTGACTTAGGACCATGGGATTTTAACTCTCTCAATGCCCAAAGCAACTTTCCAAGACTTGATTATAGATGAAATCACAAGTCATTTCCAAATGTGTGTGTATGTATGTGTGTTAACATGGTGGAACCCACTAGAGCTTTTGTTCTATTGGTATAGCTTTTGAGAACCCATGACCACCTCCATACTATGAGAGTACAGATATTACCCAGATTTTACAGATGACTAAAGTTAATTGAGGGGTTGAGCTTCAGTCACACAGATGTGTGACTCTAGATGTCTAGTAGGAAATTGGAAATTTGGTATTGAAACTCAGAGATCAGGCTTCAGATAAAGAATTGGGTATCATCTACTTAGAAATGGTCTTTGAATTTCATGGAAGCATATGAAATTACAAAGCTTTGGGGGAAACCTATATTTCAGATGGCAGAAGAGCTAGTAAAGAAAGCCAATTAGACAAGTAGGGAGGGAACCAGTAGACTTAAGTGTCATTGAAACCAAGGGAGGGCAAAAGCTTCAGAAAAGAAGGGGTGGTCTACAGTGTCAAGTTGTAGAGAAGTTAAGGAAGTTGAAAAAAATCTATTTGTCAGCTTTATCGTTGAGGAAGCTCATTTCAAGTGAGCTTTGAAGGTTTTGGTTTTCTTGTTAAGTCAGATAATCTTTTAAAAATAAGTAGAATGAAAAATAGTTCTGAATAGTTGCTGGTGGGAATCAATCAATTAATCCTCAAGTATATATTAAATCCCCACTATGAACATACAAAGACAAAAATGAGACAGTCTCTGAATTTAAGGATGAGAATCATAATAGTTTTAAAGGGTTACCATGGAGTTGTGAAGGTCTTTGTTGAAATTAGTATTAATTTGTGGTGGATACAGCCAAGATGTCTTAACATTTTTTTTGTTGTTAATACAGGTACACTGGCTTACTTGCCATCCTCACCCCGGACACTTGATTTGCTGACTCTGTGTCAATGCCTTTGTCCTGGCCATTGTCCATGCCTGGAGTGTTCTCAGCTTTTCACTAGGTATGCACAGTGGATAAAGCTGGCTCTCATTTGTTTCATTTCAGTCTGAGTCAGTCTTCTTTCTGTCAGGAGGTAGTCCTCTGGAAATCATGGTTGGTCATTATGCTGATAAGAATTCCTAATTCTTTCAGAGTTTCTTGTCGCTGCCATATTGTTGTCATTGTATAAAATGTTCTGGTTCTGTTCATGTCACCTTGCATCAGTTCATGAAACTTTTGCCAGGTTTCTCTGAAGCCGTCAACTTTATCGTTTCTTACAGCACAATGGTATTACACCACATTTATGTACCATAATTGGTTCACCCATTCCCCAGTTTATGGGCACTGCCTCAGATTCCCGTTCTTTGCCATCTCAAGAATAGCTAAATTTTTGCACATCGTTAAATTTTGTTTTACTTAGGACTAATTCTTCCCTTAATCCACCATCATTTAAATTCCCCTCCTTTTCTATCACCTTTTCTTCCTATTTTCCTGGTGAATGGAATGTACCTCCAGAAGTACCCAGCTCTGTGTGTGTAGTCTTTTCTCCTTTGACCAACGCAGATGAGAATGAGTTTGAAGTTTCAATTGTTCCTACACTCTCCTACTTTTTTGTATAGATGCTTACTTGGGCACCCTGATGAGGTGAGATAATTTCCCATAACCTTTTCTCTTTCCTTCCTCCCCAGCTCTCCAGGGTTATCCTTTTCTCATTCTTAAAATTATTGAGATGTAACAGAATCACTCCCAAGCCTTATATCTCATTATGAACCATCTTTGACTCGTGAAGATGATGACAATAACAATAGGGTTCAGAATGGACATATTATCTCCCCACATTTGGACGTAAGCAGTTTATCCTTGTGTAAGCCCTTATCATTCATTCATATTTACTTTTTTATGTTTCTCTTAAGTCCAGTGTTTGAACTTCAGAGTTTCTACTTAGCTCCTGTCTTCTCATGAGGAATGGTTAGAAGTCCTCTATTTCATTAAAGATCCATTTTTGTTTTTCTGTCTCATTTTACTCAGTTTTGCTGAGTAAATTATTCTTGGCCCATATACTTTGCCTTCTGAAATATTGTATTTCAAGTTCTCTGCTCCTTTGCCATGGTAGCTTACTCAATCATGTGTTATCCTGACTATAACTCCTTGGAACTTGAATTCTTTATTTCTGGCTGCTTGTAATGTTTTATTTTTTTCTTTGACCTGGAAACTCTGGATTTTTGGCTGTAATGTTCCTGGAAGTTTTCATTTTGGGGTTTATTGAAAAAGTTTTGACTGGTGGATTCTTTCTATTTGTCCTTTACCCTCTAGTTCTAAGAGAGGTGGGCAGTTTTAAGGTTTCTTGAAATAGGTTGAGTAGGCTCTTTTTTTGGGGGGGGGGAGCGGGGTCCACAGCATTTAGTTCAGTGATTCTTAAATTGTAATCAAATTAAATTAATTTAACTTAATCAAATTAAAATCAACCTATTTTCTAGGTAAGTTATTTTAGTTAGGAGATACATTACTTTTTCTTCTGTTTTTTTTTTCACTCCCTTGACTTTGTTTTAACATTTTTTGTTTTCTGACAGAAGTCATTGACTTCCCTTTTGCCCATTATGATTTGTAGGAAATTTGTTGCTTGTATAAAGTTTAGTACTTCTTGTGTTAAGTCTTAATTCCCTACTTTTGTGCTATAAGATATGATGAACAGCCAGATTTCAGAAAAACCTGGAAAAACTTGCATCAACTGATTCTGAGTGAGGTGAGCAGAACCAGGAAAGCATTGTACAAAGTAACAGCAACATTGTGTGATTATCAACTATGAGAGACTTAGCTCTTCTCAGCAATATAGCGATTTGATACAATTTCAAAAGACTCATGATCGAAAATGCTGTTCATATCCAGAGAAAGAACTATGGAGTCTGAATGCAGATCAAAGCATATAGTTTTTGCTGTTCTGTTTTTTCTTTCTTGTGTTTTCCTTTTGTTCCAATTTTTTATTTTCACATCACTAATGTGGAAACATGTTTATTATGATTGTACATGTGTAGCCTATATCAGATTGATTGCTACCTTGCAGAGGGTCAAGGGGAGAGAGGGAGAAGAAATTTGAAACTCAAAATCTTAGAAAAGTGAATGTTGAAAACTGAAAAAAAAATCTGTTAATTCTGTTTTAAAATTCTTCTATAGCTCTCATTTCCTTTCCAGTTTTTTTTCCTTAAGCACTCTCATTTAATTCATAAATAAATAAATACAATTCTTGCTTTGTCTCTCTCAATAATTCCCATTGAGTTTGTACCCAAGCTGTGTTTTTCTCTGAGGCTTTGTTTATAGATGTTTTACAGTCATTCTCTTCTGTGTTCATGTCTTGACAAGACTCCATTCCCACCATAAATAACTTTTTATGGAAGGATTCTTCTTTTGTTAGCTCATTCTTGCAGCCTATTTCCTGACGTTGTACTAGATGCTAAGGTTGGACTCTTACAATTGTGGAGGAAAGGTTGGGTTACTAGTCTTGAGGTTGTATTCTAAGATCTCAGGGACAAGCTTGGGGTCTGTAGACTTTTCAGTACTCTCAGAGTAGTCTGGTTCCTGCACTTTAGGTTTGAGCTCTATAGGTCCCTGACCTGTGTTTTGATCAGAGCAGCAGTTCACGCTCCTGGACTTGGCCCCCATAAGCTATCTGGGAAGAGTTTTTACTTCAGAGTGGCAGTCGTAGATCCCTCTTTGGTCTTGGATTGCTTCCATGGTCATTGCTCTATAGGTGAGGCTAGACATTGAAATTGAGATCCCACTTTGCTCCTTGCTAATGGATTTCCTCCTTTTTTCAGTTCATGCTGATGGCCTCTGTACCCAGGAATGCCATTACCACGTACAAGTTGCCATTTCAGTCCACTTTGGAACTGAATAGAGATTGGCAAAGTTGCCATTTGGCATTTATTCCCTGGCATGGAATATGGGTCTAGGGCCCTGGTATAGGTCTAAAAGCTCTTCTTACCCTGGTTCACAGACTCTCCCTGGTCTCTGGAGTGCTCCTGACCTCACTCTTCATCCAGTATTCACATGTCTTCCTATGCAGACTTGTGTAGAACAGATAACTCAGTGTGACTTTTGTTTTCTTTTGTTTTGGTTTTGGTTTCTTCATCAAGATTCAGTGTGGTACATTTTCTAGATCTTTTTGGAGAGAGGGACTCATTTTATTGCTTCCTACTGCTCTGCCATTTTGCCTTTTTGGCTCCAATAATATCTTCACACACATCAGTACTGTCAAATACTAATATCGATCCATAAGCATGTAACTGAGTTATAATCTTCACTCGGAAGTCATTCATACCAATTCTCTTAGATTCTCATCAGATATTTGCTTTTAAGCATGTTCTTATATTACAGATTATCACTTCCAGGGAAAGTTTCTATGGAAGTTCCTTGACTGCCTAGTTAAATGGATTTTGCAGAATGGAAATTTCTTAATCTCTTGCAATCAGTGCTGGAACTGTAGTTTGAGCTTGGAAAATATATCCACTGCTATTTTGTGTGAGAATGGAAATCTTGTTTTAACTTTTGATAGCATGGGAAGTATATAAAATAGCTTGACAGTTACTTGTGATTTAAACAATTTTAGCTGGCATCAAATTGACTTTACCACAACATGTTTCTATATAAAGGCTGTCACTATATAAAGGGCAAGTCACTTAACCCAGATTGCCTCAAAAAAAAAATGTCATTGGGAATGTTTAACAAAAAAAAAAAAATAGAATACAGCAAAATAGATAATGTTAATTTGTGTTTTTCTAAGTCCGTATACAGCCAGCAGGGATCTCTTTCTAGTATTGGTCAATAGATAATATAAATTTGAGAAGATTGAATTGATTCTCTATCATTTTTTATTGATCCTATTGACAGTTAATTGTTTTTGTCCTGCAATTGTTTATATCATGGCTCTTTGTGTCTCAAATTAGTTCAGGAATTCAGCTAGCCTGTAATGGGTTAATTTTAGAAATCCAGCTCCTCTGTTAATAATTGATCTGTTCTCCATCCCAAGGACTTTTATCTGACCTTGGGAGCTGAGTGTGAACACAAAGGGAGTCGGGACTAACATCTTTACACCACCAAGCTATCCTTCCTATCCTTCAAGGATGTCTGATTTGCTGTCCAGAAGTCTGGGCCCTATCTCAAACAATGAGCGCTTCCTAGCGTCCCAAGAGAAGAAGGTAGGTCATTGCTAGACCCCATCACATAAACTTCCAACCATCATACAGCTTTGTAACTGGTCACGTTGTCCTTTATCTCATGGTGTCATCTGTTCTGTTCTTCTGTATTCCCCAAAATCTATGAAAAGGGAGCTATCCCCTTTTTCTCAAGGTCTTTGGCATAAATGGAGACAAACCATTGACCCTTTATTGACAAGCTGCAATGACCCTGTTAATAAATATCATCTTGCACAGAGTTGCCTCAGTTTACACTTTTGTTAAATTTCAGTTGCAACAAATTGTTTACACACATTTAATCAATAAAATTTGATGGCAAGCAATAAATATAAGTTTAATTAGTGTTTGCATTTGACTAGTTAACATACACAATGGTAAATAAATTTTGCTTGTAACTTTGCTAACTAATCTATGCTGTGTAAATCCTCTACAAAGGATCTGTGTCTTTGAACTTGTCATCTTCTATACCCATGTAGTACTTGCCTTTTTGTACTTCTTAGCACAGTGCCTAGCACATAGTAAGTCCTTAATTAATGCTTTATCTACCTTATTATCATATATATGCATGTGTATATGTACACACACACACACACACAAATTGAAGAGATTCACATATTGTGCAAAGCCTTGGCATAGACATAGGGGTTCTTTACCTTTTCCGTGTTATCGACCCCTTAAGCAGTCTGGGTTCTTTTTTTAATGCATTGAAAAAAATGTATAGAATTACCAGGGAAGCCATTTATATTGAAATTCAATTATCAAAATATTAAAAACAGTCCACAGCAAGTTCACAGACCCAAGGTTCAGAACCCTTGATTCTTTTCCCAACTGTCCGGACTTCTTTCTCTATCAGATTATAGTTTCTTGCTCACCCTGGAACTTTCCCCTCTCATTCTTGGGCCTTCTTATTCTGGATGACCATGGCGCCCCTACAGCTGCTTTATTTGATTGCTTGGGTCTTCTCAGAAGCATCTATCAAGCTCCTAGAAAGTGCCAGACACTGTTCTAACCAATAGGAATGCAAAGAAAGGCAGAATGGCAGACGTGTTCTTGTTCATTCCATTTCTCATTATCTTCCCCCATTAGACAATAAGCACTGTGAAGGTAGAGATTATCTTTCCTTTTGCTGGTATTTATAATCTCAGTGCTTAGCACAGTATCTGGCACATAGCAAGGACTTAGAAGTGATAAATAGAAGTATGTATATAGAATAATTTTGCATTTCTATTTGTGTCTGATGGTAGCCATTTCTAGGGCAAGGAGGGGAGGAATAAAAAAAATTTACATGATAATTTTGTTGTAAAGAATTGCAGGTTATATATATAAGTGGATATGCAGTTTCATGTAAAGTCAAATTTTTTATTGTACTGTATTATGGAAATACTTGTTTTATTTCATAAACTAAAAATAAAATAAAAAGAATGCTTGTTGAATTCCTGAACTATAGATCATTACGGAGTTATATTTCTCTGAACCTCATTTTCCTTAAGTGAGGGTCCTAGAAAGGGCTTAATTTTTAGGATCACAGACTGATAAGAAGCTTAAAAGCCATTTACTCCAACAGCTTAGACCCAGAAGGGCTACATCACTTGTCCAAGGTCTCACAGCTAGTAAGTAGCAAAAACTGAATTTGAACTCAGGTTCATTGATCCAAGTGCTAATATTTATTTCACCTTCCAGGCTGCTTTCAGTGTTATCTAAAAGGAATAAAGGTCTGTCTTTGAAGTGTACATAGAGATTGAAATTTTGGGTTGACTAATTGATTTGTTTTAGTATCTTAAAGGTTAAGTTTAAATTCTTGAGGTTAAGTTTAAAGATTTGCTAGAACAGATGTCATCCCTTTTAAGCCTTTGAGCACGTTCATTCAGCTTTGCATTCTTATCTCCTAGGGAATAGAGCCCTACCATAGGCATTTAGTGAATGCTTACTGCCTTAGGAGATAATGAGGGGCAGAGTACAGCAGAGGTGTGGTCTACTTACGTGACCTTGGCAAGTGCACAGTCCAGTTTTATGATGCGTAAGGAGAGGTAATAGAGTGGTGCGTGCAGAAAAATATTCTGTGTTGCCTTTTCAAAGAAGCTTTGTGCTTTGAGGAAGACGACGGTACCACTCCTTGCTTTGACTTTCCATGGTTCGACTAATCTGATTGGTGAAACTGATTGGTATGAAATTTATTAGGCAAATGAAATCCATAAAGATAAGATTTGTACCTAATTTCTTTTTAATGGAAAGTTCAGAATCTGTCAGCTCTTAGGTGTTGGGTTGGATTATGTTTTAGGGAATTCTTGTAGTTGCTTTTGTAGGAAAACAGTTGTTCATTTATTTCAGTCGTGTTTTTATTTCATGATGCCATTTGGGGTTTTCTTGGCAAAGATACTGGAGTGGTTTGCCATTTCCTTCTCCAGCTTGTTTTACAGATGAGGAAACTGAGGGAAATAGGGTGAAGGGACTTGTTCAGGGACATGCAGCTAGTAACTGTCTGAGGTTAGATTTGAACTCAGGGAGATGCATCTTCCAGACTCTAACCATTGTGCCCCAGGAGAGTAGGAAAATAGGGAAACGGATTTACTGTAATTTGTGTTTATTGAACACATAATCTTAATTTATCCTAAAGAATTTCAAAGTTCTTTCTTTACAACAGAGATTCTTAACCTTTTTTTAGTGTCATGTATCCCCTTTGGAGTTTGGTAAAACTGTATGTTCCATGGATCTTTTTATTCCAAAGATCATTCTTTTGACAGAGCAAAAAGTACCAAAAGAATGTCTGGATTTGGATTTAGGCCCCCTCTCAGCCATCTATTCTGAGACCTGTCCCTTTTTTTAATCATCACATCTGCTTTTTATTTTTTTAATATTTCCCCCCTCCAGTTACATTGTTAATACACTTTTTAACATTAAAAAAAAAAAAGTTTTAAGTTCCAGATTCTATCTCTCTCTCCTCTACCCCCTCTCTGAGATAGTGTGCAATCTGATTTAGGTTGTATGTGTCTGTATTAGTCATTTTATACAAGAAAATTTGGACAACAGCAGCAACAAAAGAAAGAGATAGAGAGAGAGAAAGCGAAACATGCTATATTTCAGTCTGTATTCGGATATCAGTTCTTTCTCTGGAGGAGGTTATGGTCACATGAAAAAATGCTCTGAATCACTGTTGATTAGAGAAGTCTTAGAGTTGTTTTTTTAAGCTCTTTCATCTCTGCTTATCCTGATCTGTAGGGCTACTAACACCATTCCTCATCTTGGTTTTTTTTTTATCGTTTTTCCATGATTGGTCCTGCTTCCTACATGTATTTTAAAGTTCCAGTCCCCCTTCTGCATCTGTTTAGGCAACTTGCGTCTCTTCTTTAGGATTTCATTTTTAAGAGCTCCCCAGGATTTTCCCCAGGATGACTTATGCAGCAGAATTTTTAGTTCATTGGGCACCTACAAGACCTGTTTGAACTTCTTGAAAGCTGCTCTCCCAGAATCTACAGTGCATATCAAAGTATTTTCTTCACTTTCTATATCACAAATTAAATTATGGAATGGTCACTTCCTTCCTAATGACCATTATTTCTATTTCAACAGCCACTTCCTTTTAGACAGAATCAGATCTCTAATCAGATAGCTAATTATTTGCTTAATTGTGGTCCCTACATTTTGTGAAGAAAGAAATTATTAAGGCAACCCAGTAATCTTTTTCACTGTTCTACTGTTAGCAAAGAGGGAGCTCCATAGATTATTGGATAATTGAACTTCCTTGCCAGGCTTGTGGCATTAAAAACTGTGTATCTGTGTCTTCCCTCTGTCCAGGTGGACTAATGTGTACTCCAATGACAACCACTTCTATTTCTATCTCCCCTCCCTCTCTGGACTATTTATTTGTTCTGTTCTTTTTCAACAGGATGCCTTACATACCCACTAGAGCTTTATTTTAGTCATGAATTACATCCCATCATCTCAGTAAAATTTACAATGTTGAAGTTAGTGTCTTTAGTTCATCTTTTGTTATTAGCACTCATAATCAATATATCTGTCATGGTTTTTGTTACTAGCCCCTTATTGGATTTTATCTGCTATGTGTTACTTGGCATCTTACTTGTTCTTCTTATATTACACTGGTGTGTGTATTGTATATTGAGTACACAATATAATTTTCCCATATTACACTGGTATGTGTATACATACACATATTATATGTGTGTATGTATATATAGAGAGAGGTTCATCTTCTCTCTTTGCAGCTTAAAGTTCTCTTGCTTAGATTTGTAAAGTTTCAGACAAAGACAATGATGAGCTCTTTCCCTGGTTTAAGGACAATATGTTTTTAGCTTTGTTCCAAAAATATTTTCGGCTGTGCTATATCTGTTTGTTTCATCATATTTTTATTGATGCTTTTTTAATATATCACTTTCATTTCTGAATATACCCCTAACTAGAGCCTTGTAACAAAGAATATTTTAAAAGAGGAGGGGGAGAAGTTCAGCAAAACCAATCAACTTACCAGTTCTTTCTGGAAGGAAGGTGTTGATTTTGACAATAAGAAGGTAGTTTTAAAAAGGAATGGTTTTGGGGAGGGAATGATAATGAATTCTGTTTTGGATATGGCAATTTTGAGGTGTTTATAGGATATCCAATTAAAAGTGTTCAGTATACAAACTAATAAAGCGCCGAAACTCAGGGAAGAGACCATATTTTTAATGTATATATCTCATATATATGTATCAACTATATAGATCTGGGAATTAATGGCTTAGAAATGATCATTAAACTTAGGAGTTTTGTTTCTGTTTTTTTGTTTTCATTTGGGAGGGACAGGAAAGAGAGGGGGACTGGTGGTTGTTGTCCCCCCACTTCCCCCCAAAAAGAGAGACTCACTGAAGCATTTTTTTTTTAAGCAATCGGGGTTAAGTAACTTGCTCAAGGTTACACGGCCAGGTGTTTCTGGGTGGGTGCTAAGTGTCTGAGCCCGGGATTCGATCTCCAGGTCTTCTCAACACTGGAGCCGGTGCTCTTACTCGCTGTGCTACCTGGCCGCCCCCGAAGCATTTTTTAAAATGCATAGAAATGAACAGAAAGACCTGAAGGAATCATAGACAAGCAGGATAGCTTTGAAAGTTAGATGAAATAGAGATTTGTCATTTCATGGACGGTCTTTCTGTCCTATTCAGGTATATGCAAATGTTCATCTTATTTGGGCTTTAAATTCAAAATAAAAATAAATGAATAGATGCCCACTTTGTTTACACTGGAGGCAGATGATTTCATGCTTCTTGCTGCTGTGGTCATATCTGCTTCTAGGTAAGCTCCTTCCCTAATCTGCTTAGTGTTTGAGTCCAAGAAAAACCAAAGTCCACTAGGGGGTAGCCAGATAGCCAATTTAAACTTTATATAGATAGCTTGACCTCAGTTGACCTCAACCTTCTCCTTCTTAACTGTATGTCAGTTTTTTTTTTCAATGGCTTATAGGGATTGATGATGACTCATCTAAATAAGTAGGTGTTCCTGTTTCCAAGCTGTTAACAGTGCCTTTAGAACATTTTATGTTAAATATTAATACTTTCAGCTTGGTAAGAGATAATGAAGACCTGAATTAGGGAAGTGGCTCTGTGAGAGGGGACTAATATAAGAGGTGACTTGTGGAGGCAAAGGACAAGGTTTAACAAAGGACTAATTGGGTGAAGGACTAAAGGAAAGAGAAGAGTCAAGTATGAGATTGCACACTTGGGTCCAGGAAAGTAGTATCCTCAGCAGAAATTGAGAAGCTTGAAGGGTCAGGGATTTTAAAATGAAAGATAAAATTAAATTCTGTTCGTATATCCAAAATAGGACATGAAGGTAGAGACAGTAGGTATGTGAGGGGCTGGAGTTCTAGAGAAAGATTAGATCTGTATTTGGAAATCATCTCTATAGCAATGATCATCAGACCCATAGTAATGGTCTAGTGGAAAAATGGAGTACATGAGTTCAAATCTTACTACTTGTGTGACCTTGGGTACATCATTCAGTGTCTCTTGTTTTATACCATAAATTAAAAGTGATTTTTTTTAAAGAGTTTATACTGACAGAAGAGGTGCTTTGGGGGATACTTCCACTTAGGGACTGGACATGGCTGTTTCTGTAAAGGAGACTGAAAAAGAATATTAAGATAGGAGGAAAACTCAGGAGTGAGTAGATGTACTGAAGAAAATACAGTCTAAACAGCAAATAAATTTTTAAAAATATAAGTGTGTTTTAAGGATAAAATCGTCAGTATAAATGACATGGTGCAAGTTCTGGAAATTCCCTTAAACTCTCCTGGAATCTTCTCACTTCATCTGGCATTTTTTCATCCTCTTTACTGGCCTTTTATTGTCCCTAAACCCAATTCTCCTCCTTGCCCTTAACCTAGCCCAGACCTTTATTGCCTTTATTGTCTGTTACCTCTGGATTGTCTCCTGATTCTTCCCACCCTTGAGCTTATAAAAATCCCATTCTCTTGGTTTCTTCCATTGGACCTCTAGTCACGCAAGTCTGCTGGGCACTCCCATCAAGATCCTCCTTAGACCACTCACCTCAGACTACTTGGCCAACCCTAGATCTCTCCCACAGCCTCTCTGTATATAAGATCCATCTTGTTTCCATGAAAGTACTCTGATTCAGTCCAGCCTTTTTGCCAATACAAGCATCACAAATGTTCAGATTCCTTAAAGATCTAACCAATCCTAAGATTCCTTAAGAGTTTGGCCAGCATGGTGGATTTTTAATAAACTTGGTTTTTCTTTGGCTGAAAGAAGGCTTGGGTTGAATTCATTCAGGCAGGGACTTGCATGTTACTATTTTGGGGTCCCAGGACCCCTAAATCTCAACATAACCACTAATGGAGTGTCTGCTTTGATAAAAAATTAAAAAAAATTTAAAAAGGTTTCCTGGGTAAGGTTACAAAGATAGCACCACTGTGAAATTCATTCATTGAATCATTCAAAGGCAAGCCAATAAGACAGAAGTGTATAACTTACTATAACATGTCACCAATGTTAATTTTACTAAAACAAGACTTTAAATTGTAGAATCTTTACAATTTCTTATAATGAAATAGTGACCATGTAAATATTTTGCATCACAAAGAAATTTGCCAGTTTTCTTGTAGCATAGTACTTAAAAGAATTGTCAAACTTAAAGATTGCATATAATTATATAATAATATATTATGGTATATATTTTTACATATTACATATAATTATACATTTTCTTTAACAAAGTAAGTATTATAAATCTGCTCATCCATCCTTATAATGTCAAGTGACTGTCAGTCATATGCTACCTTGGAGATATTTTTGAAATGATAAATATATTTATTAGACTTTTCAGGATAAAAGTGCTGCTTTAACATTAATGAGAAAGTTCAGTGATCCTCTGATAACAATCATCAGACAAGACATAAAACAGGGAGAGGCAGGCTCACCAAAAATTCACTGTTATGATGGAGGTCCAACTGGGTGGGGAGGTCAGAGGATACTCATATGCAATTGACATTATGTTGATTGAGGCAGCTCTTGGTAGAGATCTGTTATCATTCAAAGGAGTTTGACCTGTCCCACTCTGGAAAGATCTGATTGATAAAACATTTCTATTGCCCAGATTTCAACATGCGTTGGAATGAGAGTTAGTAATGTTAGCCATTTCCATTAACCTTCTCCCGGAGCCCAGCCCTCCCTCCCTGACCCACCCTACACACATATTATAGATGTCTGCTTATAAATCCTAATTGTGTGAGAGAATTTTCCCCAACATTCTTCTGCCTTTTCCTTACCTACATTCCCCTTTGCCTCTTTCCTTCTCTTAAGAGGTAACAGCCATACCCAGGGATTTATCTAAGTAGGTTCCCTCTATGATTGGGTGCAGAGGGGCACATATATCATCATTTCCCTTTATTAGAATATAACTCTTCTTTTATGATTTATGATTTATTTTAATTTTTATTAATTTTATGATTTATTAATTTATTTTCATTCATGTTTACCATTTTATATTTCCTTTTGCTCTTATATTTGAACTTAAGCATTTCTACACAACTTTGGTGTTTTCATCAAGTCCTCTCTTTCAGGAAGGGTCTGTTTTTCCCTTCTCAGTTTTTTTGGTTGTTATTTTTAGTTGTAAGCCCATATCCTTTGCCTTCTAGAATATTTTATTCCGAGTTCTCTGTGTCTTTGTAGGAGTGGCTGATAAATCTTGTGTGATAATGATTGTGGTTCTTGGTAGTTGAATTCTTTCTGGTGTTTTCTTTCATTATTTTTTTTTCACTTCAAAGGTTCGGATTTTGATTATGATGTTCCTGGGAGTTTTCACTTTGGTGTTTCTTTGAAGTAGATCAGTAGCAGAGACTTTCTATTTCTACTTTTCCTTCTAATTCTAAAAGATCTAGACCTTTTTTTTTTTTTAAAGATATCTTGAAATAGGATGTCTAGGCTCTTTTTTTGGTCATGGTTTTTAGATACTCTTTAACGATTCTTAAATTTTTCCTCCTCTGTCTGTTTTCTAGGTTGGTTGTTAGTTTTGTTATGAGATAACTTATGGGTTTTCTTTTTCCATTTTTTCAACTTTTTAACTTTGTTTTCATATTTCTTGTTTCACAGAGTCATCGGCTCCAATTTGGCCCATTCTGATTTTCAGGGAACGTGTTGCTGGGCAAGGTTTTGTACCTTTTGTATCAATCTATTAATTCCCTTTCTAATTCTTTCTTGCAGAGCTCTCATTTCTTTTCCAATTTTTCTCCCCCAAAGAGTTCTCATTTTAAACTCTTAAAAAATAATCTTGCTTCCTTTCTTCC
This sequence comes from Petaurus breviceps papuanus, assembly GCF_028583685.1. NCBI lineage: Eukaryota > Metazoa > Chordata > Mammalia > Diprotodontia > Petauridae > Petaurus > Petaurus breviceps. Next base: position 16,266,889 of record NW_027185655.1, on the reverse strand, counting down.
AGTAATTCTAAGTTGAGTTAGTACCCCAGCTCTCTTTTTCACTGAGGCTGTATTTGTAGATGGTTTGGAGTCATTCTTTTCTTCATTTATGTTTTGAATATGCATGCTACTAGGCTTCTTTTTTGTAGTGGTCATTTGTCCATTATTCCAGGCTGCTTTCCTTGCAGGCAGGAACTGTCTTTTACTTCTTTTTGTATCGGTAGCACTTAGCACAGTGCAGAGCTCATAGTAGGCATTTTTAAGTGCTTATTAACTGATTTTGAACTTGATATTAAGGCTACACTTGAGGAGAAAGTCTGGGCTGATCCTATTACTGCTTCCTTCAGGGTGTTAAGGTTGTGTTAACCCAGGATCTCAAGGTCAGGCTGGGGAGACCCACGTACTCATGGCTCCCAGAGTGTCTGATCCAGGACCCTCTGTTCAGAGCTCTGCAAGTTCCTGACCTGGGTTTTGGTCGGAACAAGAGATGCTGTTGGACTGTCTATCAGCTGGCCAGAGAGCTTTTCTGGTGCAGCAGTTCCCACGTCCCTTTGATCTGGCCTCCTGCCCTGGCAATTCCCCTTCAGGATGTTGGGGCTGCGACCCTGCTCCGTCCCTGGGTTCTGTTTGCTCCTTCCCTTGATGATGTGGTGCCCATATTATGGTCCTTTATATCTTACCCGAGCTTTGCCTTTCACATCGTTATCTACATATATGGTGTCGGCATCATTGTGTGCATCTGCTTGGTTCCACTTTAATTGTTCTGCACCATTTCTCACATGCATCCCCATGTTTTCATGAATTTTTCATATTCCGTACTTCTGTGGTCCTTCTTTTAAATTAGAAAATTTAAATCTTAAAATTGCAAATCTTCATTTACCATGGTTTTTTTTGTTTTCTTTTCCCAGCAACTCTCCCATCCACTGAGTACTTATGTTTTGGTTGGAAGTAATTATGAAAATAACATCTATGCCCCCAATTTTTCAGGATTTCATAAGGCATAGAACTTGTTTAGTTGTTTTGTGTGTGTGTGTGTGTGTCATTCTTGCCATTTCTACCCCCAGGACACCTCTCCCTTTTGTTCCTTTCTCTCCACTTAACACAGCCACCGCCCAAGTGGCTCTTACAGTGGGATTATTGAAATAACATACAGATAGTTCTGCTTGACTCAAGTCTCTGTACTCTGCCCTCCATTCCATATGTCTGACAGTCTGACCGTGGTTTTGACCATGCCAAGAAATAAGAACTCCCTGTTGCCTCTAGGATCAGGTACTTTTTTTGGTGTTTAAGGCCCTTTTTGGCTTGGTTCCAACCCACCTTCCCATCCATTGCTGTTTCTCATGCACACTAGTCAGTCTTTAAGACATTTACCTCCTATGCTTACAATGTTCCCTTTTGATTTCCACCCTTTAGAATTACTTGGAAAATTCCTTAATTTCTTGTAAATATTGACCTACACAAGTATGTACTTGACATCTCTGAATGGAATGTCAGTGTGGGGATTTTTTCATTTTTGTTTTTGTATTCCCTGATTCTTAACTATATGACATCAACAGACGGGATAGTGTTTTTCAAATTCCACATTGCCTGGGGAACCTATGCCATTTTAGATGCATCCTCCAAAGGGCAGCATTCATCTCCAGTCTTTCAGGCGACATATACTTGTATAGCACTCAAGAGTTTTCACTAAAATATTTCTAATTTTTTCAATTTTTTTTGAATTTTTCAAAATTTGAAATTTCAAAATTCAAAATTTCATAAAATTTTCACTCTAAATAATTCTTTGAGGTTGGGATTGTTTTCTCCATTTTGCAGAAAAAGAAGTGACTAGTCTAAGAGGGTAAGTGATTTGTGGAAACTCAGACCTCAGGAAGGCCTCTTGATGATGGTCGAGTTCTTCTCTGCTTTTATTGCATTGAGATGCAACCATAACCCTCAGTAAGGGATTGAGGTATGAAGGTCGGAAGGTGATAGATTGAGAAGCTGGATGGGACCTTAGAGGTCCAGACCTCTTGTTTTACACGTGAATATACAATTTAGAGAAGTTCAATGAGTTGTTCAGGGTCATCTGGTTAGTAATTGGCAAAGCTGTGAATTGAACCTAGGGCCTCTGACTCCAAAGTGATTGTTTTATTTCTGGCTAAACCACCCTGTCTCTCAAAGTGTTGTAGATTAGATTGTTAGTATCAGCTCATCTATTTTTTTCCTCCTGTATATAACAAGAAGACAGAATAAAAGTATATTTGTCAGTGAAAACAAAAGGCTGTAGACCTGTCGATTCCCCAGAACTTCCCATTTCTTCAGGAAAACAGAATTGATTGATTGTAGCCACTTCTTATGGTCTGATGCAAGGCCAGTTATTATTATTATAAATATCTGTTATCTCCTATTAGATAAGATCCTAGAACTTATTATAATTATTTGCTTTTAATTGCCTTAATGACAGTCCTTCACATGGTCACTTATGTTTTGAAAAGGTACAGTAAGCTGGTTCATTGAAAATAGGTCTCCTTCACTGCAGTGAAATTTTATTTTATCGTATTTTTGGTACTTTGAATTGGCTTTTGATGAGGTCATGATCTTATTGATGTCATAATTTTTCTTCTTTCTTTTCATTATAGAGAGAGACAAAGACTGCAAAATGTCAGCAACTGATGTTCAAGTCGTAATCCCAATGTCACAAACAAACGCCAATGGCCCAGATGAGAGTACCTCAGGGGTGTTCAAAGGAAAAAAGAGTCAATCAGGAGCATCGGTGTTGAGTTTCCATAACATCTGCTATCAAGTGAAAGTGAAGACTGGCTTCATAGGTTGTCGGAAGATTGTTAAGAAAGAAATACTCAAGAATGTCAAGTAAGACCATGAATCTTGTTTGGGGGTCACAAGTCGCTTGGGCCTTCCTTGCTGTTCCTTGACCGCAACATGCCATCTTCTGAATTTGGGCAGTTTCTATAATTGATCCCCATGTCTATAATTCTGTCCTTCCTGATCTCCATCTTCTGGCTTCTCTGATTTCCTTTGAGTCTCAGATAAATTCTTACCTTAAGCAAGAACCATTTCATGGTCCTCCTTAATTCTAGTGCCTTCCTTCTGAGGTTATTTCCAGTCTTTTTCATTCATATGTGCATGCATACACATACCAATACATACACACATGTATGTATATATCTCTCTCCATACACACACGCACACATGTATATCTTATTGATACGTAGTTGTTTGCATGTTATCTGTCCCATTAGACTGTAAACTCCTTGGGGGCAGGAGCTATTTTTTACCTCTTCCTTCTGTCTTGAGCATTTAGCACAGTGCCTGGTATATAGGAGGAACTTAATAACTGCTGACTGGTTTACATTTTTAACCACCTTTATAAATGATTAATAACATTTATTGAGTGCTTATTATGTAAGGAATACAGTGGTACTGTGCTAAGTACTAGGGATACAAAAAAAAAGGTAAAAACAGTCTGCCCTCGAAGGGTTTATATTCTAATGAGTAAAACAAGATGTAAATAATGAGTTGTAGTTTCTGAGGGGAAGGCATTAGCAGCTGGGGAGACTAGGAAAAGTCTCCTTCTGAAGGTGGGATTTGAGATGAGCCTGGAAGGAGCCAGAGAACCACGGGGGCAGAAGGGAGGGGCCACTTCGTAGGACCAATCTGAGGTGAGATGAGAAATTAATGAAACTGGACGAAGGAGCCAAGCGTCCGTGGTGTTTTCCTCACTGAGCAAATTTTTAATATGTGTTTTATACATACACACAAGTGGTCAAATGACCAATGGAGAGTGGGTTCGGTTTGCATAGTCCTGATATCATAATAGGACTGGAAAAATTATAGAATCTGGTTCATTCCCCGCCAGTGACTGAGGACAGACGCTAGGCTTGCTCATACCTGCTTTGTCATTGGCATCATGTAATTATGTTCAGGGGAAGACATCATTTTCTTTTAAACTTGAGGTCAACATTTTTGCATAGAACTCCAGAAAGAGCCGGAGGGTTGGTAGAAATGACTAATAATATTCAGTAGTCCAGGTGAGAGGGGATGAGGGCCTGAATAGAGACGTAGAATTAAGAGGACAGATGAGAAAAGTTTGGCAGTTGTTGATTCGATCAGATTTGACAACCCCTTTCCATCTCAGTGGAAGTGTTATGAAACTCAGCCAAAATTATGAAGGTAGAATACTACAAATTTTAATAATGATTTCATTTCCTGAGCTGCCTTCTGCCTTCTTGTTGATCTCAAGAAGTGTTTATAGAGTGAGATGAAGGGAGAGAGAGATGTCCTGGTAAATACTCAATAACCAGACTTTATGGGAAAAAATACATATGTACACACACACTTTTACATTTGATTTACATTATTAAAACCTTCTAAAGTCTTAGATGGGGTAAATTTGCAGTATTAGCACTTTTTGAGTCTAAATCAGCCAACTATGACTGGTGAGCCCTATACAAAATCAAGCCCTGGTTTGTAATGATTGCCAATTTCTGAGTTTTAATGGCTCATGCTGAAAATTTAATAATTGTCTTGGGAGTAGAACTGACTAGCTCATCCCTCCAGTGTTCTAGGAGAGGCAGACTGGTGTCTCCCTGCTTCTCATTCTTTCTGAAATCATTCACAAAAATTCCCTCATCATTGACTTCTTCTTTTTCATTATTGCTTTCTTCTGATGCTTATGGGAATCTGGGTATCTTCAGAAAGTGTTGTGTCCCTAGCCATGGTCCTCATTTCTGGTTTTCCTTAATTTGATATTCATTGACACATTGTGGTTTCTCCTTTTCCTGTCATCGATCAGGGACTTTTCTTCCTTTGATATTCACTCCTTCTGTGAATCTTAGGCAGATTTTTGTTGTCTTGATCTGCTTCCCTCCAAGTCATTTTTCCTTCTTTAAAAAAAAAACTTTTAAAAAATAGTATTTTATTTTTTTCTTTAATTACATGTCAAGATAATTTTTAGCATTCATTTTTGCCACATTTTAAGTTCCAAATTTTTCTCCCTCCCTCCTTTCCCCACTTCCAAAAACAGTAAGCAATTTGATATAGATTATATATGTGCAATCATGTAAAACATATTTCCACATTAGTCATATTGTGAAAAAAGCAGAATAAAAGAAAAAACACAAAAAGCTAAAGAAAATGAAAATAGTATGCTTAGATCTGCATTCAGAATCTGTCAGCTCTTTCTCTGGATATGGATAGCATTTTCCATCACGAGTCTTTTGGAATTGTCTTGGATCATTGTATTTCTGAGAAGAGTTAAGTCTATCAAAGTTGGTCATCACACATTGTTACTGTGTACATTGTTATCCTGGTTCTGCTTAATTCACTCACCATCAGTTCATGTCAATCTTTCTAGATTTTTCTGAAGTCCACCTGCTCATCATTTCTTATAGAACAATAGTATTCCATTACATTCATATACCACAGCATGTTTAGCCATTCCCCAGTTGATGGACATCCCCTCAATGTCCAGTTCTTTGTCACCACAAAAAGAACTGCCACAGGCACTCTTTTCCACCCTGGAACTGTGACCAGGCCCTCTGCTCCCCTGTGGCTGCTTATGTCCCTGGAAATATGACTTGGGTACCTATTTCAGATTATTTGCCTTCTCAAAGAGGGAGAGAGAATTTAGAACTCAAAATTTTGGGGGAAAAAGAATGTTAAAATTGTTTTTACATGTAATTGGAAAAAAGTGAAATGTAAAAGAATATGTGTATGTATGTATGTATATATAATATTTACATGCATATAAATTTTGTGAAAAGAATATTGGATTTGGAGTTGTGATTGAAACCTGGCCCTACTCTTTATTATCTCTGACTTCTGTGAGTAAAAACTCTGACTTCTTAATGGTAATACAGATAGTTGGCACTAGAGGATGTTCAAAGGCCCCTCTAACTCTGTGTCCTCTACTGTTTCCCTTGGCCTTGTCCAGTGGCCCCTTGCTAGAAGCATCATGCATCCAAGTCTTCTGTTTTCCATCCATGCAATAATGGACAGCAAAGGGACATGGGCTTAGCTGTAAATATCTTTTCAATCTTTTCTTTCTATCAGCATATGCTCCTCTACCTCAAAAGAAGCCCCCAGGGAAACTTGTTCTTTCAGATATATGTTTGTAATCTCTATTTTTAAAAATTGGGTTCACTGAGAAAAAAAGATGAACAAAAAAAGTTTCTTTTTTAAAAATGAAAAAATAAAAATATTTCTCAATAAACGAAAATAATCTATGTAGAATTTAAATAATGACACTTGAAATTATACTGGTAGTGTAGAAGGTGCTCACATACTCATTCAATTGAAAAGTTTCCGTTTTTTGGTTATTGTTGAACTTCCTTAACCCTCTATATCTGGAAGAGGTTCCATTCCTTCTGTATGGTCAAGACAGAGCCCCAGCAGAAAGCGAAGAGGAGCCATCTATTACATGGTATTTGACTTTTTTCCTAAATGCAAACTCCATGGAAAAGCCTTTTTTTCTTAGTACCAAAAAAAATGTAAGATAATTTTTCAGGGTTTTTTAAAAATAATTTTTCATTAATGTTTTAAATGCAATTTTTAAACAGTTAATGAAATCATTTTTTTATACTGAAACAGCAAACCAGTGTTATGTTCTTTTTTACAGTGGGATCATGAAGCCAGGCCTCAATGCCATTTTGGGACCCACAGGTGGTGGCAAGTCTTCGTGAGTACTGAACTAGCAGAGAATGCATTTTTCTATGAGTAATCTTTTTAAATATAAAAACATATTCAAATTGTCTTCACCAAATCCTTACGTAGTAATTTAATACCTGCTGTGCTTATTACTGTGTTAAATATTCTTGGAAATATCAATAGTCCACAATCTAGTTGGAGTAGGGAAAACTATTGTATTTTAAGTAATAGCAGCTGTTGTTAACTTCTCATTTGAGAAGCTTAGAAATGAAAGAATGAAGAGAAGCTGAATAATATCTAAGCATCAGTTAAGCCCATTTTAAAACAATTCTAGGCTATAGGGTGTTTGTCAGTGCAGGGATTGTGAATGGTAGAATGTAGACAGCCCCATAGTGAGAGGTCTAGTCTGGTTTATGGATTAGTCACCAGTATCAGAGCTTAGAGATACCAGTAAGTAGAAAACCTGGATTTGGAGGTATACTGATTTCCCATCCAATAAACTTCCTAACTTTTTTTTTTTGATAATGGATATGAGTCTTACATGAACTGATGCAAAGTGAAATGAGCAGAGCCAGTAGAACATTGTACACTGTAACAGTAACATTGTACAATAATCTACTGTGAATAACTTAGCTGTTCTCAGCAATACAATGATCCAAGACAATTCTGAAGGACATAGGATGAAGGGCGCTGTGCATCTCCAGAGAAAGAACTGGTACAGCCTTAATGTGAATCTTTACTTCCTTTCTTTTTTTTTTGGTGGGAGGTCTATGTTTAAATAAAACAGCAATACAAAATAAAACATGAAATACACAGCAAGACTAAAGCAGAAATGTATTTTGTATATACACATGCATAACCTGTTTCAGATTGCTTGCCTTCTCAGAGGGGGGCAGAAAATTTGGAACTCAGAATTTGAAAAAAAAAATGTCAAAATTGTTTTTAACATGTAATTGGGAAAAAATGAAATATTACATAAAAGAAAAACACTCTGAGGTACCTACTTGTCACACCTATCATGCTGGTTAACATGATACAAAAGGAAAATAAATAAATGCTGGAGGGATGTGAGGGAAACAAGAATGCTGATCAGCCCCAGGGTTTGACCTATATAGGCTTTGCGGGGAAGAATTAGAATAGTAGTTGGTTGTGGAGAGGAGTAATGGAAGGGGCAGTTTCTTCATTGTGTATTTGCCCCAGTACCAATCTTGGTGTTCTGCAAATAGCATTTTTTTTTTAAGCAATAGGGGTTAAGTAACTTGCTCAAGGTTGCACGGCCAGTTATTATTTCTGGGTGTGGTGCTGAGTATCTGAGCCTGGATTTGATCCACGTCATCCCGACACTGGAGCCGGTGCTCTTACTCGCTGAGCCACCTGGCCGCCCCTAAGCAATTGGGGTTAAGTAACTTGCTCAAGGTTACACGGCCAGGTGTTTCTGGGTGGGTGCTAAGTGTCTGAGCCCGGGATTCGATCTCCAGGTCTTCTCAACACTGGAGCCGGTGCTCTTACTCGCTGTGCTACCTGGCCGCCCCATGCAAATAGCATTTTTGAAAATTTTTTGCTGAATGTAAAATAAGGGAAGATCCTGAGAAACGGATGCATTTCATGTATCCCATAATTAGGAATACTCACTGGCATAAAATTGCTAATTTATAATGAGACAAGCTGTTAATCAAGACTTGCCCATGTAGTCTTGTTTGAGGCTAATAGGGTGCAGAGAGTGCTTGGAGATGGAGTCTGAGGAACTGGTTTTGATTGACTCTGGTCCTCATTGTCCATGTAACCTTGAACATGTTCTTGAGTTTTTCTGTTTCCTCAGCTATAAAATTGAGATGTTAATACTTGTATTACCTTTCTCATGGGTGGTTGAAAGGAAAGTCCTTTGTCAATTTTAAATAAATGTGAGTTAGTGTTACTTTACAGCTTCTCTGATGAATAATGAGATCTGAATTCTGCTTCATGATTTTTACTTACGATAGAGAGCAGGGATTCTTAACATGTTTAATATCATAAACCCTTCTGTCAGTCCAATGAAGCCCATGGGTCCCTTTCCAAAATATTTGTTGCCTACATTCCTAATTGAGGGAAATGCTTAATTTTAGTTAGAGGTTCATGAAAATAATTGTGTAAAATTGTTTTCCCATCCAAATTTATAGACCTCCTATGGATTCCAGGTTAAGAAAATCTGATATTGTCATCTGCAGATATTTTGTGATGCTTTTGACCTTTTAACTTATCTCTCTCACCAATGGGAGTTTTCTTCTGTGTAGTTATTTACCTGACAAATACTAGAAAAGGGGGCTTCCTATGAATCTTTCGTACATGTGGGGCTATGCCAGATCGTTATATCGTGGAAATGAGAAGATGCTAAAAATCGGGGCTTTATTTATTGCTTTGTTGATTGTCACTCTATATTTAAGAAAATAATGGAGACATTTCCCCCCTTTTAGAAAAAAATATTTTAAAAATTCCTTTCTTTTCAAATTGACTTCCAGATTCTTTCCTTCCATCCTACCCCTCCCACACACACTCAGAAGACAAATAATATAATTTATACATATGAACTCATGCAAAACATATTTCCATGTTAGCCATATTACAAAAAGAAAAATAAAGTGAGAAATTATACTTTAATTTGCCCTTAGAGTTCATCAGTTTTCTCTTTCGAGGTGGCTAGCATTTTTTCATCATGAGTCCTTTGGAATGATCTTGGATCATTGTATTGATTAGAGTAGCCAAGTCTTTTAGTGTTGATCATTGTTACAGTATTACTGTTATTTTGCATGATGATCTCCCAGTTCTTTTCACTTCTTTTTGCATTTGTTCATCTAGGTCTTGGCTTGTTTTTTCAAAACGCTCCGCCTTTATAATTTCTTATAGCACAGATGAGAATCCCCTCATTTCTAATTCTTTACCACCACAAAAAGAGTTGCTACAAATATTTTTGTGCATATAGGTCTTTTTACTTTCTCTTTAATCTCTTTGTACCTAGTATATTGCTGGGTCAAAGAGTATGCACAGTTTTATAGCCCTTTGGGCATAGTTCCAAATTGTTCTCCAGAATAATTGGACTAATTTACAACTCTACCAGCAATTTATTAGTGTGCCTGTTTTACCTCATGCCCTCTAGCATGTGTCATTTCTGATGGGTATGAGATGGTACTTAAGTTATTTTAGTTTGAATGTCTCTAATCAGTAGTGATTTAGAGCATTTTTTTCATATAACTTTGGTTTCTTCTGAAAACTGCCTGTTCATATCCTTTGATCATTTATCAGTTGAAGGATGACTCGTATTCTTATAAATTAGACTCAGTTCTCTGTATATTTAGAAATGAAGCGTTTATTAGAAACATTGACTGTAAAATTTGTTTCCCGGATTTCTGCTTTCCTTCTAATACTGGTTGCATTGTTTTTGTTTGTACAAAGCATTTTAATTCGATATAACTCTTATTTTTGTAAATTAGACTCAGTTCCCTAAATATTTAAGAGGATTTTATTAGAGAAACTTGCTATAAAATTTTTGATATTACTTCATTGGTGGTACCTTTTATCAAACTGTATTTTCCTTGATCATCTCTTTTAATTGTCTGTTTTTGCTTTGCTTTGACTTTGGTCACGATTGCTACACCTGCCTTTTTTTTACTTCAGCTAAAGCATATTCAATTTTGCTCCAACCCCCTGTTTTAACTTTGTGCGTGTGTCTTTCTGTTTCAAGTGTGTTCCTTGTAAAGAGTATTGTTGGATTCTGATTTCTAATCCATTCTTCTATCTGCTTCCATTTTATGGGTGAATTCATCCCTTTCACATTCAGTTATGACTACTAACTGTGTATTTCCCTCTATCCTATTTTCTTCTGTTTCTCCTTCTCTCTTTTATTCTGTCCTTGCTCAAAAGTCTGTTTTGCTTCTTACCATTGCCTCCCTTAATCTCCCTTTCGCCATTCCTCAAGTTTATATCCCCTTCCCTTCCTATTTCTCTGTTGGATGAGATACATTTCTGCATTCAGCTGATTGTGTGTGTATGTGTGTGTGTGTGTGTGTGTGTGTGTGTATACATACCTATTCTCCCCTATTTGAACCAGTTCCAGTGAAAGTGACTTTCAACTATTGCCCACCACTTCCATTCCCCAATTTCCTCTCCATTGTAAAAGTTTTTCCTTGTGTCCCTCTTTTATGTGAGATAATTTTCCCTCCTTTACCTCATCCTTTCCTGTTCTCCCAGTACATTCCTCTTTCTCACCCCTTCATTTTTTTTTGAGATCATCCCAACATAATCCACTCACACCAACATAATCTACTCACACCCTTGCCCTTAGTCTAGACTCTTCTAATTGCCCTAATAATTACAAAGTTCTTAGGAATTATATGTATCATTTTCTCACATGGGAATGTAAACAGTTTAACTTTATTGAGTCTCTTATAATTTCTCTTTCATGTTTAATTTTTAATGCTTCCTTTGAGCTTGTGTTTGAATGTCATATTTTTTATTCAGCTCTGGTCCTTTTATCTGGAATACTTGGAGGTCCTCTTTTTCATTAAATATCCATTTTTTTCCTGCTTTACAATTATACACAGTTTTGTTGGGTAGGTTATTTTTGGTTTTATTCCTAGTTCTTTTGCCTTCTGGAATGTCATACTACAAACTCTTTGTTTTTTTCATGTGGAAGCTGTTAGATTTTGTGTGATCCTGACTGTGACTCCATGATATTCAAATACTTTCCTTTTGACTTCTTGCACTATTTTCTCCTTGAAATTCGGTTCTAATAGTCCTAGAACCTTTCATTTTGGGATCTCTTTCAGATGCTGATTGGTAGATTCTTTCAATTTCTAATTTACCTTCTGGTTCTAGAGTATCAGAGAAATTTTCTTTTATAATTTCTTGAAATATGTTTAGGCTCTTTTTTGGTCATAGCTTTCAGGTAATACAATAATTCTTAGATGATCTCTCCTCAATCTGTTTCCTTTCCTTTTTTTTTTTAGGAGGTAGTTGGGGTTAAGTGACTTGCCCATGGTCACACAGCTAGTAATTGTCAAGTGTCTGAGTCCAGATTTGAACTCAGGTCCTCCTGACTCCAGGGCCAGTGTTTTATCCATTGTGCCACTTAACTGTCCCCATCCTCAATCCATTTTCCAGGTCAATTTGTTTTTCTGATGAGATAGTTCACATTTTATTTAATTTTTCATCCTTTCAGCTTTGTTTTATTGTTTCTGATTTCTCATGGAGTCATTAGCTTCCAGTTGCTCAATTCCAATCTTTAAGGAATTATTTTCTTCAGTGAACCTTTATGCCTTTTTTCCCCCATTCGACTAATTCTGCTTCTTAAGGAGTTCTTTTCCATGGTGATATTTTGTTTCTTTTATCATTTGGCCGATTCTATTTCTAAGTCATTTTCTTCAGCATTTGGGGGGGGGGGGGCGCTACCTTTTATCAAGTTGTTATTTTTCTTTTAATAATATTCTTACATCATTCCCATTTCTTTCCCCAATATCTCTCTATACTTCTTATCTCATTCTTTAACTCTTCCAGGAATTTCTGTTAGGCTTTTGTCCAGTTAGCATTTTTTCTTCCTTTGAAACTTTGCTTATAGCTGTTTTCAATTGTTGTCTTCTTTTGAGTTTGTTTTGTTCTTTCCTTCCACCATTGTAGCTTCAAGTTATTTTTTTGTTTCTTCCTTTTTCTTGACTTTGAACTTTACATTAGAGGTAGACTCCATTTGTTTAGGAGGTGAATTAGGGGGAGAGACACTGTCCCAAGCTTCAGGCTTTTTCATACTACTATTTTCAGAGTTAGTTCTGGGGGTCTGCAAGTATTTGGTGCTTCTAAGGTGATGTGACCTGGAGAGAGGTTTGGTCACTGCTCTCCTGGTCGGTGCTCTGGTCTTCACCTGGCAAGGTCATAAGTGCTCCTTTTGGCCCTGGAACTATGACCCATCTCTACTTTTGAGCAATAGAGTTGCCAGTCATTGCTAGCTACACCCAGTGCAAAGGTTCCGTGTCATCTCTTTCTCTGACCGGTTGTCTTATTACCCTTTTACATTTTGGGGCTGGGAATACCTAAAGCTGCTGTTGCTGCTGTCATGGCTGCCTCCAAAGCCCACCCCAGTGTTGCCGACCTCTCTTGCTGACCTCCTAAGTTGTCTTAGCTTGGAAAAATGTCTCATTCTGACTTTTTGTTCTTTCTGCCACTCCAAAATTTGAGGTATAATTTTAAAGTTGTTTGTAAGGGAATGTTGGGAGAGTTCACCTGGATTCCTGCCTTTATTCTGCTACCTTGGCTGTACCTCCCAAAGAAGAACATGTTAATGCAAATTAAACTTTAAATATGGCATGATTACTCCCTCTCTCCCCAAAAAGAGCCAGTTGTTAAACACTTAAAAGCATGCCCTTGCAGTATTCTACTGTCTGTTTCTCTAACCTGTATACGTGGCCCTAGATTTCTCCAGAAATGAAACTTTGGGAAATATTCCCCTTTGCTTCTATCTTTTCCTTATTAATTATTGCAGTTCTGTGCTTCTGAAGTATACTGTTGATGGCCGGTAATCACTTAACAGGGGCTCCTCCTTCTCTTAGTTACCTTCTCCACACAAGGATGATCAGGGAAGCAGGAAGAAATTGTTTCTCATAGTGCCATGATGCAGCCTTAGTATTAATTAAAATAGAAAAGAAGTTGAGGATTTAAATAAAATAGACATTTCCATATTTTTTGTTAGTTCCCAGTAGTGTTTAGCTTTGTGATTATTGATCAGCTGATTTTTCTTAATTCATCCAGAATGTTAGATTTATGCTTATGTCTTGTAAAATAAAAAAAAGTTTTCTTTTATTAAGGATTGAGCACAATATATTTCTCCTTGCAGATTGTTAGATGTCTTAGCTGCTAGGAAAGACCCAAGTGGATTATCTGGCCATGTCTTAATAGATGGGGCTCCTCAGCCAGCTAACTTCAAATGTAACTCAGGCTATGTTGTACAGGTAAGTAACAGTAAGGATGATACTTTGGGGTTTTGGTATTTCTTGTCCTTGGTCAAGCTGGACCCACGTCTGCATTACCTCGCTCGGCATTCCCTGAATCTTCCATTGCATTGACTGATTGTGAGGAGAAATATAGCACAGGACTGATCAACAGCAGGAGATAAACTACACTTGACTACTTTCAGGACTAATTTTTCCCCATGTTCTCATTTTTTCCTACTCCTGCTTCCACTTTTTCTTTTAATTTTATTTTCTTTTTTTTAATTATCAATTTGTCAAACGTTAACAAAATATAACCATTTCTATAAACAAAAATGTACAGAAAAAGAGAATTGTATGTGAAACTGCGCACCCACTTTTTCCTTGGGCATGAATATTCCCCATCACCTTGTGATATGTTGACTTAGTTAAATTTGGAATACTATTTATATATGCAACTTTTGCATTTAGAGAACTCTGCAAGGTCATGCCAAGAGACCTGCCTTCATGGAATTTATAATCTTGTGTATGGATGTGACATTATAAAATTATGTATGGCAAGTTTATTGCAGAATCCCAGTTGGGAGGGGCCTTGAAGGCCAACTAATCTAAGCTACAGCTTACTGCAAATTAGAAGGATGCAAACCAAATGCTTTGTGAGTTGGATTTTTGGCAGGGAATGGGTAGTGGCAGTGGGTGGGGAGGTAAGTAAAGGTCATTCATGATGAGATGGGGGAAGTAGGTGGGCAAATTTGGACTTTGAGAGTGGATAAGTATTTATTATTAGGCAAAGAGAGGAGGAAGAAGGGAAGGCAGGATATTCCAGACATAAAGAATAGAGTGAGTAAATGGAAATACAAAAGTAGAATGATGTATTCAGGAGAGAGAAAGATGTCCAGTTTGGTAGTAGGATGGAGACCATGAAAGAAATTAGTGTGAGATTAGTATACAATGATGCAGTAGTCTCAGATTGCAAAGGACTTTGAATGTTCAGCAGCGTTTGAACTTTATTTAATGGGCATAAGAGAGACAAAGGATTTTGAGCAGAAAAATGACTTTTCATAAGGAAGATTAGACTGATGGAAGGCATAAGGGAATTTTGGAAGGGGGAGAGATAGAGACGGGAAGAACTTAACGGGCAAATGTAGAAATGTAAGTCATGTAACGAGGGCTTGTAAACATGGGGCGGCAGAGACAGGAATTGTTTCTACCTTTGTATTGCTATCCCCAGGACCTAGAACTGTTCTTGTATGTAGTAGACCCTCACATTTTTGTTTGAGAAAAGATGTATGTGAGAAATAGTGTCATGTCATTAGAATGGATGGGATCATCTGATGGTTATCATTGACCATGAGAGCTGGGAGAGGAAAGACCTTGTTTTTAAACATAAGACACAGTGCAAATGTCAGTGAGCCTGATGGGAAGAGTGAAATTAGGAAGAACAAGGTTAGGTAGTAAGAGGAGCTTTTTATGGAGTGGAAGGTGTTGAAACTCAGGAGAGATTCATTATCCAACTCATGAATCTGTGATAATATCAGTATGACTGTCCCCTCCAGGGATGCTGCTTACAATCTATGCAGGTTTGCTCATCCTGGATGACTCGTGTCCATCTGTCTTCTGTAAGGTCACTACCCAACATAGAGAACTTCTTGTTTTCTTCTGATACTGAGAAGATCCTGGTACCTTGTATGCTTGGATGTACAGGAGTGGGGGGAGAGCCTTGAGACAGAGAGCCCAACAAGCAGGTCGCAGTTCATTGGGGAGGTGAGGAAGGTCAGTACCAGGGTGTTTCTAGTGTCAGAAGAGAAGGAGATGTATATGACAGACGTTATTAAGGTTAAAATGGCAGAACTTGATAACCGCTCGGATAGGTGGGGTGAGAAAGAGTGAGAAGGTGAGGGTGATGCCTAGCTTATGAGCCTGAGTGATTGGGAGCATGGGACAATAGAGAAGAAGGGAGAGTTTGGAGGAAAGATTTCAGTTTTGAAACTCATCCAGAGTTTAAAATGTCAATAGGGTATATCTAGTTAGAGATGTCTGATGGGCAGTTGGAGTTATGAGTCTGGAGGTTGGGAGAGGATATTGCTGGCCAAAGAGACCAGAATAGGAAGAGGGGATGACTTTGGGCAGAAATTATTTTCGTTTTAGACATGGTGAGTGTAAGATGTGAACAGAATGTCTAGTCTGAGATGTCTGATAGGCATCTGGGAATGAGAGTAAAGTTTGAGAGAGGATATGGCTGGACATGTAGATATAAACGTCTTCTGCTTAGAGATGACAGTTGGACGTAGAGGAGCTGGTTAGAAAGATCACCAGGTGAAATAGAATACAGGGAAAAGGGAAGCGGTCTCCAAACAGGAAGACTTGGTTGTATTTTTATCTCCCTTGGGCCCCCATGATAATCACCAATGCATTGAACAGTCAGATAAGGAATTCCATCTTTGTTTATTTTATCTTAGATAAATTACTTGTTTTAGGAGTAAGTTAAAAGACTTTATAAAAAATGGTGGCACTAGAGTTTATTCTATATTACATGAGATACACTGACCACAGTGTACAGGGTACCGTGTCTTGTTTAGCAGTATGGTACAATGGGTATTTATATAATTTAATTTATTTAATTATTTATACCAATTTAATCATATAGTTTATATAATTATAAATATATAAATGTTAAACACATTTTGGGCTCTGGTAAGTTTGAGTTTGTCGCAGAGTTTACAGAAGTAAAACCCCAATTCTGATTTAAAATATCATTTTTTCTTATAAGGATGATGTTGTGATGGGAACTCTCACAGTAAGAGAAAATTTACAGTTCTCAGCAGCTCTCCGACTGCCCACCAGCATGAGGAACCGTGAAAAGAATGAACGAATTAACAGGATTATGAAGGAGCTTGGTTTGGAGAAAGTAGCTGACTCCAAGGTAATGCATGAAAGCTGATAGTCTGAGACCAATCAATACTGAATGTAGCATGATCTGTAGAGTTATATTCTTTTGATCTAGAAGTTTTATGGCATAATCTATTACATAATATTGACTAAGGCAATATAAGATATCATCGTTACAGTTGTGGGTTATGGTGGTTGTTGACTGTTTGTCAATGCCTTCTTCCTTTCAACTCTCTTAGTGCTTCTTAGAAGATGATTTATGTGAATATATAGCACTCTTGCTAAATCGCTAAATCTCCATGTAACGGGTCGATTACAGTTAGTAGTAGGGAAGGTTTAACTGAAGAGATTAAAATTATAGGTAAAAATGAGATTTTTGTGTAGTATCTATAATATCACCATAGTCAAAGTCAGCACAGAGTAGATTTTTCTTCACTTTTATTGAAATACCACTTCATGGGTGGTTTCCTGACTCTTTTGTCTTTGACGTCAAATATCTTAAACTTATGCCTAAGAATGACTTTGTGACTATTGCTTTTAGTTTTTTTCCTGCAAGTTTCTCTTTGTTTCAGGTCAGTCTCACTTTCTCTCAATTCCTCTCATCTACATTTTAGTGTATATGTCTTGTATATACATCTAATGTACATTCTTGTATTCTCTGTAAGTCACTCAAAAAGTATTTCTTGCTCAGCGGTATAGAGTAAAACATGGAGGCATAATCCATCTCCTTAAGAAATTTACAGTTTCATAGTCTAGGTTAGTTAGTGGTCTCCAAACTTTTTTGATTTCCTATTGCTATCTGTAAAAAAATTTCAAGAACATATACCAATATGTGTATTCTTATGGTGTAGTGGATAGAGTATTGGGCCTGGAGTCAGGAAGACTTATCTTCCTGAGTTCAAATCTGGCTTCAGACACTACCTGTGTGAACCTGGGCAAGTCACTTCACCCTGTTTTCCTCAGTTTCCTCATCTGTAAAATGAGCTGGAAAAGGAAATGTCAAATCACTCCAGTGTCTTTGCTAAGAAAACCCCAAATGGGGTCACAAAGAATTGGACACAACTAAAAAATGACTGAAGATTTATTTACAAGTTATGGATATCTACTACTATGCTAATAGTTATTCACATTATAAACTTAGATAAAAATGCATGTTCTGAAAGGATGAGATCAAAAGTAATGTCTGAAGTGAGAGTCAGGAGAGAACCACCGAAGTCTATTGAATAGGAAAGTGACTTGTTCAATTGTGAGTTTTAGGAAAATCCCTTTGGCAGCTATGTGGAAGTAGTATTGGTAAGAGGGGAGGATTGAATCAGGGAGACCAATTAGGAGGCCAGAGATGATGAGGGCCTAAAGTAGGCTGTGTGAAGAGAGAGAGCAGTCAGATCGAAGTGATTGTGAGAATAGAAATGACGTGGCCACGTGAGATGATTTAAAAGGTAAGAATAGATGTTGTAGACCCCTCTTCTGATCTATTCTTCAAGGCACTTCTTATGAATCTGGTAGACAATAGGGATTTTCCTTTTTTCTTTCTCCTATCTTTATCTTTCTTTGAGATGGGAATTTTACCAAATTGAAACTGTGTCTTCACTGTTGAAATTTGTTGCCGATAATTAACGATTTAGCATAGAACTTACCTCTTTGTGGAATTTGCTGCTGTCTTGCTTTAGGTGGGAACTCCATTTTCTCGTGGTGTTTCTGGAGGAGAGAGAAAAAGGACCAGTATTGGAATGGAGCTTATTTCTGATCCATCTATCTTGTTTTTGGATGAACCCACAACTGGCTTGGACTCTAGCACGGCAAATGCTGTTCTTTTACTGCTGAAGAGGTAAGGATTGAGGAACGACAGTCCACTTACATACCACAGCTCCAAGAAGCCTTTGCTAATTCCCACAGTTACAGGTCACTCTCTCCCTCAAATGATTTTGTATTTACATGTGTATGGGATGTTTCCTTCACTTAGAACATCAGCTCCTTGTAGACAAGATTTTGTTTTTGTTGTTAAAACCCCTTATTAATAAATACTTGTTATGTTAATCTAATTGAGTAAAATAATCAGTTTAGGTAGAGATACTGTCAGAATTTTTCTACCATGGACAGTTCTTGCTTTACATAAATTTGCATTATGCAAATTAAACTCCCTGCTTTAGAGCCATGGAGGGGGTGGGGCCATGTGGAGCTCCATGAGGGAAGGGAAGAGATCTGCAGAATGGTCAACTTAGATTAAGTGAGAGCTGGCTGTATATAGAGTTTATTCTAGGGATGTGATTAACATTTTTTTGAATGACTAGTCATAAAATAGTAAAATGCTAGATGAATTTTATGTCTGAGATTGAAATAATCACAGTTTCAGTCTTCCTTGATGGTACAGAAATTTAATGTAAATTCCTAGGATAATGATTTAGGCATTACTTTGATTCTTTTTTTCTAGGTAGATAGATAGATAGATAGATAGATAGATAGATAGATAGATAGATAGATAGATAGATAGATAGATAGA
>NW_027185655.1:16245372-16247916 GCF_028583685.1 Petaurus breviceps papuanus | reverse complement strand
AGATAGATAGATAGATAGATAGATAGATAGATAGATAGATAGATAGAGATATTTTAAATATATCCTATAAACTTCAAAAGCAAATTTCATTCATTAAAGATCATGGGCACAGGGTATTCTAATGACTGATTTTGCTAATTGATCTAAGTGTTAAAAAAAAAATTGGGAACCAGCAGCTGGAAACCACTTTATTGTGTTATTTCTTAGATAAGCTTCAAAATGGAGGCAGCTAGATGGCGTAGTGAGGGAGTCAGGAGGACCCGGGATCAGTTCCAGCCTCAGACACTTAACACCCACACAAAACAACTGGTGGTGTAACCTTGGGCAAGTTACTTAACCCCGATTGCTTTAAAAAAAAAAAAAAAGATATGCTTCAAAATGAAAAGCAAAAATGGTGTGAAAGAGATAAGACAAAACTAATGAGCCAGAGGAGAAACTCACAGCAGTGTCCTCTTTGAGAGAGTACATTCTCCCTGGATTCACTGATGCCATTTTCTCCCTTTAATTTAGGATGTCTAAGCAGGGAAAAACAATCATCTTCTCTATACATCAGCCTCGCTATTCCATCTTCAAGTTGTTTGACAGTCTGACCTTACTGGCTTCTGGAAAATTGATTTACCATGGGCCTGCTCAGGAAGCGTTGGAATATTTTGCTTCTTCTGGTAAGGTAGACCTTTTTCGTGCACTCATGAAAAGAATTGGACTAGAGGTTTAAGGTGCCTCCCGGATGTAAATCTCATATGATATGGTTCAGATTCTCAGGATCCTAAAAGAAAAGGCTGGGTGGTGGAGGCTGGTCGTAGTCGTAATTAAACCAAACGGAAAAGGCCAGGTTATCATCCACCTGTGATATGTAACCACTCTAGGTTTGTCTGAAACCCAGTTGTCCAGGTAAAATATTACTACTTTTAAGTAGCTGTGCCTTCTTTATCTTCTATTCTTTGTTCTTTATGATTACTATAAGTCAGATTCAGCCTATATAGGAGTAATGAAGGAGATAACATCATTATTTTACCTTCCCTTCCCCTTATGTCAGTGCTTACTTTGAATATACAGTCTACTGAATATACAGTAGAATCAAGTTCTGTATTCCACAATTACTGCATAAGATGAAAATCACATAATCAAAATCAACCCTTGAAAGTCTCTTAAATCGGCATCCAAGATGATGGAAGCCCTACAGTTGAGCTCTCCCCACATTCCTCTTAAACCACTTAAAATAACACCTCAAATTGAATTCTGGAGAAACACAGCTAACAGAGGTCATCGTGAGATATTTTTCCAGCCCAAGGCAGCTTATGAATTTGGAAGAAGTCTGTGACACTGCGGTTGGGGTTGACCCAGAGTACATGTGGTGACAACATCAGCTGTAGGCTTTGGAGGTGGCTATGCCAGAAGCAGCAACAGGCTCTGGAGTTCTCAGTCCATAGACATTCAGGGGATAGGACAACGGGTCAGAAAGAGATTCCGGTGCAATCCTGTGCTAGTACTGAGTGCAGGATGTGGAGCTGTTTGGCAGCTCCATTTCTTACACTCGTTTCCGAGTTGCAATTCCAAGGGGAAGAGGAATGTTTTAGGTCACAAAGGAGTGGGATTCCCGAGAAGCAGTCCTGCTTGCAGTTACAAAGGATCAGAGGCTCTTCATGGGTAAGGACCAGAATATAGACCAGGAGAGCAGTAGCCACACTTCTATCCAGACCACACCACTTTGGAAACACCAAAAACTTCCAAACCCCCAGAACTAGCTCTGAAAACAGCAGTGCAAAAAAACCCGAATTGTGGGATAGTGCCCCTCCCCCTCTCCCCCCCAATACCAGGAAGAGAGCCTAACTTTAATATAAGGTTCAAAGTCAAGAATAGACTGGAAAAATGAGCAAACAGCAACAGTAACAACAAACCTGATCATAAAAAGCTGCTATGGTGACTGCAGAGATCAACACCCAAACTCAGTAGAAAACAGTGATGTCAAAACAGCTACAGGCAAAGCCTCAAATAAAAAAAAATGCAAATTGGGCATAAACCCAACAGGAATTCCTAGAAGAACTAAAAATAACTTTAAAAATCAAGTAAGGATGGTAGAGGAAAAGTTGAGAAAAGAAATGAGAACAATGGAAGACAACTATGAAAAGACAACTAATAGCTTATTTAAAGAGGAACAAAAAATGCTGAAAACAACATTTTAAAGAGCAGAATTGGCCAAATGCTAAAACTTCACTGATGAAAACAACTCCTTAAGAAGCAGAATTGGCCAAAAGGAAGATGAGGCACAAGAGCTTACTGAAGAAAATAATACCTGTAATGGTAATGGTAATTTGAAGATCTTCCCTGCCCCTTGTATTTGCAGTCCAACAGGTACTTAGCACCTTGTTCCAAGTTAATGACTGCGTCAAGTATTAAGACCCAGAACTTGTGAA
The DNA here is from genome assembly GCF_028583685.1 of Petaurus breviceps papuanus. NCBI lineage: Eukaryota > Metazoa > Chordata > Mammalia > Diprotodontia > Petauridae > Petaurus > Petaurus breviceps. Next base: position 16,245,502 of record NW_027185655.1, on the reverse strand, counting down.
TTCCACAGTGGGATGGACTTGTTGATGTAACAGGAAGGGGCAGAACAGGGAAGAGGTAATATCGTGTGTGTGTGTGTGTGTGTGTGTGTGTGTGTGTGTGTGTGTGTGTGTGTGTGTGTGTGTGTGTGTG